>NC_091116.1:13791681-14146681 GCF_024713975.1 Paralichthys olivaceus
TTACTGTATTCTGGGAACCGTGTGGGGGGGGGGAGGGGGGGAGGCTGGGGGCGCGTGCATGCAGCCTCAGCACATTTCCAGCGGTCGTCACTTATAGTAAAGTCTGACTGTGTCATATGGCACAAATCAGTCGCTCTAACTCGTCACCCACTGATCTACAACGATCTGGATACATGGATGAGTCCGCCAGTGCATTGTGGGTAACATCACGTCACCCGTTGGTCGGGGAGCTGCCGTTCTGAAGCCTCAGTTTCAGAACATCCGGGTGCCTTTTTCCTGCGGCCTCAAAGGTCTCTGGTGAAACGTAGAAGCCAAGTGGCAGACAAAGACAAAGACGCTTTTCTAAGATCCTCTGTGGACGTTCTCACTTGAGTTAACGATCTCTCTGACTTTATCTGGAGGACGGAGGTGGTGATGGAGTACGAGAGGTCACCAGATAGAATCATCAGAGGCTGATTTGCCTCCTGACACACGTCCAGCCTCAGAGGCTTTGAAGGTCTCACTTTCACAGAGATGATGACCTCATGGTCTCGCAGACGTTTTCACGTCTTCCTCTCCTGTAACGCAGCACGTCCGCCCCCGGTCCTGGTGCTGGAGACGAACCCGACACCGCAGCGACGCGTCCCATCGATTCCGTCGCCTTTTGTGCTGAAGCTGCTTCTCATTTTGATCGTTCCCTCCGCTAAGACGTCCCCAATCAGTTGAATCTGAAGCTGAGGAACAATGGCGGAGGATGATAGGGGCGAACGATGAAAGACGACTGAGATAATAACTTAAATATCCTTGTGTGTGTAATCAGATTACTAAACGTGTAATAGAATCTGCAAATGTATATTCATCATTGTTAGATTTGTAAACATGTAAAAACGTCGTGTGCATAGATCTGTGAATTCCTCCACTTAGGAAACATTAGAATTCACTAGATGTAGATTTTTTACTTGACTCTGCACTAAATTACACAAAATATAAATATAAATATGTTTGAAGCAGGATCCATCAGCTTCATTAACTGAGTTCGTTTGTGACCCATGTGTCTTCTTTCCATTAAGTTTTATGGAAATCTATTAAGTAGCTTTAACGTGATCCCGCAGACAAACACAACTTTATTGAGAGAGCAATTCATTCCTGATCCCAAAAGTTTTTTCTGTTGTTTTAAAAAAATTCTTTGTTCACTTCAGTCGTGTTGAGGTACAGATTGAGGTCTCTCTCTGATCCTCGTGGGCCTGAGTGAGGCCCCCAGGCCCCAGGTTTGAGTGGGTGGTGTTCTGTCAGGAGCATATTCTATGAAACTCATTCATCTTCTCCTCCTCCTCACAGTTTCTTCTTCTTTTTCTTTGTTGTCGAGGATGTGGAGAGGACCCAGCGCTGCAGGACGTGTCTGAATTTGATCCCCCTGCTGTCTCCTCACTTCACACTCACGTCTCAGGACGTCTCAGGTAAAAGTTACCGGAGCTGGTGGGATCCTGAACGCCTCACAGGGGCCAAAACTGATGGTGTGTTCAGGTGCTCCTCAACACAATCAAATGTTTACAAGCTTATCACAGAGAGGGTTTCTTTAATTCAACGGAGCGTTTATCTGCAGTATAAATATTTGATGCCAAGTTTATGATGAAGTACTTCTAATGTACATCTCGTGTATTTTGGCTCAACAGCCGAGAGTCAAAGTTCCTCTCAGACAGAAACAACATGCATGAGACTTGTTTCCATGATTAAAATGCACCAGTGTCGTGTTCATTCGTGATCATTCGTGATCAGTAATGACATGAAAATGACCTCAGACTCATTTTAAACTTTTTAATTCTCCTTCATCCATTATCTGACATATCTGTAATTCCAGATCCAGTGGGAACAGGACGTTCAGTTCAGAACTTTGAATCAGGTCTACATGTGCAGAGCATGAGGGCTCACACGTGTTTCCACTTAACTCGGATAATTAAAGCTCGACGCTGAGAGGAACCCGAACACAACGGAGATACGAGGCTACTGGTGCAGCGCTAACCCGCAACAACACACGAGAACGCCACGTGTGCAGAGCATGTTGCATTCTGGAGGTTTGGCAGTCAGCTGACATCTGTTAGCGTAGCATTGCTAATCGGCAGGAACGCATGAGCAAAGACTACCAGAGGCGGAGCCAGAGGTATCGAGCCTTGTGCTCGACCAATCAGGAGTCATTCTCAGCTGTCAATCACTGCGGCACACTCCTGTGTATATCATTGAATAACTGATGAGAACCAAACTTACCAGAGGCACGGACACTTTGAGAGACTTTAGTTTGGTCCATGTCCCATCTGCTAACATGGAGGAGGCAGGGTTTATGACCCATACTGCAGCCAGCCACCAGGGGGAGTTTGGCTTCACTTTGGGGGCAGTAAAATCATCCATGTTTACAAACAGGCTGGTTACTTAACATTTTGACAAGCTAGCAGTTTCCCCCTATTTCCAGTCACTATGCTAAGCTAAGCTAATCTGCGAGTTAGTGTATCACTAACATTTCTGCAGAGCGGCCGAACCCTGCAGCTATCAGAGCAGCTCCGTCCACCATGAGTGCACAGACCCATGTTCACCGACGGACGACCTGACGCTGGTTTACTAACCCGAGCACTTGGACGACGCCTCCTCCGTCTCACATCTGGGGAAACAAAACAAGTGTAGACGCATGATCTTTGCCAATGTGTCATAAATCATCAATTAATGAATCATAAATGTGCCGCAGAGTCTCAGGATGATGTTTCTTTGTTTTGGAAGCTGTGAGAGACAGATGTGTCGGACAGGTTTCAATCTGAATGGCGCTCTTTCTTCCACGCGTGACAGGTAGATGAGGGGAATGAAGGGGGGGGGGGGGCTGACCTTTCCACTATGCCTGACGTCGCACGACACCTGATACCAGGCAAAGGTCGAGGGGCAAAGGCGATCGGGGGTCGGGTGACGTGCACAGAGCGTGCCGAGAGTAAAAAAAAAAAAACGGAAGTGAAACTGGATAAGGAATAAAAAGCTTTGATGGGAGCGGAGTTTGTAAAGGTCAGTTTCAACAACGACGCGCGTTGACAAACATCTGTGAGTGAGCGACACTCCAAAGTGAAAATGGAGAAAAACAGGAAGTGAAGAAAGAAATGAAACAAAACAAACGAGCTCAGAAACAGAGGCAGTGGAACACGTCCAGGGTCAGAAGCATCACATTTATCCCGGAGTCCGCTGGGGTTCTGTTTACTAAAAACAAAAATATGCTGATGGTGTATGATGCCATGTGCCAAAACTCCAAGTGAATTATGGGTGTTTAGTGCTCGTTCTCTCACACACACACACACACATGGGCTGAGCATTTATCTCACTGGACCTTGTTTTATTAAATTGATAAAAGGTCAGTGTGAGTGCAGTTTGCCCCGATCTGGACCCATCGCTGCATCTTCGGAGGAAACATTTGTTATGGTTAAGACAGCATCGCACAAATATTTAAAGCTACAGTATTTTGGCAAACAGGAGAACTCCAAAGTTATCTGAGGGGAGTTATAAAAGCTTTCATGAACCCACCCTTCACTTTGGAAGAGCAGAGCACAACAGTCAAGTTTCACCACTGCATCCATCTGGCAGCGCCGCAGGGGAACAATGAAAACCATGTTTGTGGTCGAGCTACGTATCTGGATTCTCCAATTGCATCTGAACCAGTGTTTAGATTTTGCTGGAGATCGGGAATTTGTCATTTGTCCAGAGAAATTAGCAGAAGTACGAACCCCAACACGCACACCCCTGCTCCGCTTCACACTTCATCCAAGTGAGAAGAGGAGTTTTGTGGCGGAGGATCTCGGTGTCCAGCGAGAGACCATCAGGGATCATTAGTTGAACCTCATCAGTGTGAGTCGCTCTGAGAAAGAGCAGGATGTGAAGTGAGGCTCTATTTGTTTCTGTGGTTTCTGTGACCAGGGGAACGGGCACAGAAATCACCACATAATGAAAGAAAGAAAAATAAATCACATTAAGGGACCAGAAACCAGCTGCTCATAACATCTCCACTCAACTTGTTATAGTTCTTAACAGGGAAAGCTGTATTTTCCACTTGATAATCACCATGTGCCATGAAATCTGTTGGATTGAGTCACATTTTCTCAACAGTCATGGCACAGTTTACACAGGAGGACTGAGAACTCCCCTAAACCCAGAAACATGGTTTGGAAGTTGTTCATTCCTCGTCAGCATTTTAAATGTAAGTTTCCAGATTCCCTTTCCTTTTACGCATGGACGCGATCTGCCCTGTTCCTGAGCTCCGTGGAGATCTTAGTGTGAGACTGAGGGGAGAGAGGGAGGGAGACAGAGAGAGACGGAGAGAGAGGGAGAGAGAGGAGCATCGTCTAGTATCTGGCAGATCTGAGACATGCCAGCACCCGCCCTGTGAAATCAGCATCTCACCGCACGGAGCTGACAAGTGCGCCTCCCCCTCCGAACGCTGTTTGACAGACCCATCGTTACAGGCTTCGCCTCCGGCAGTTTCTTTTTTAAGAGGCAAGCTCAAAGCCACAGATCTCACATTCTGCTCAAGCACCGTGAGGGGGGAATAACCTGCAGAGCCGCACCGGGAGTCTCCGCCTCTGCACCGGGCATCACTCGAGGGCCAGCCGCGCACAGAGTGGATGTTTGATCGGTGACGTCGTGGTGACCGCTCGGGTTTGAAGGACGCTGCGGGACGGAGCCGGGACACCGAGGACCTCCAGCATCGGATGCTGTGACATTGCGCGCAACGCACCTGTGGATGCAGCACGCCCACCCCTGATGTTTGGACTCGAACCTGCGGACAAGTGAGGATTCGTCGCGTTCTTGTTGATTGTAGTGTAGACTGTCGAGTGTGCTTGGAGGAGAGACGCCATGCTGCTGAGCGTGTCCCTCCTGGTTCTTCCCCTGCTGAGCGTCACCGTGAGCGGCGGCGGCGCGTCCTACGTGCCGTGCGAGCCGTGCGACCAGAAGGCCCAGTCCATGTGCCCGCCGGTGCCGGTGGGCTGTCAGCTGGTGAAGGAGCCCGGCTGCGGCTGCTGCCTGACGTGCGCGCTCGAGGAGGGCCAGTCGTGCGGCGTGTACACCGGGCCGTGCACGCGCGGGCTCCGCTGCCTGCCCAAGAACGGCGAGGAGAAGCCGCTGCACGCGCTCCTGCACGGGCGAGGCGTGTGCAGGAACGAGAAGTTGTACAAACTAATGCACCCGTCAAAAGGTGAGACTCGTGTCACACTTTAATTAATCAATTACTCCAATTAACCAATCCAATTAATCAGCGACTTTTAATTAATTGATAAATGGCTTTTAATGAATCGATTACTTTAATAAACCAATTAGAATATGAATTCACTGATGGGAAGTTCATTGTATTGTTATAGCACCATTGATTTTTCTGTTATATGATTTAAATCTGATTAGAGATCAGATGATATTTCCATCATGTGTCAGTCACCTCAGATCTGATGCTTAGAAATAAACAGCTCCTCAGTCAGTGCAGGGATTTTAATGAAGCCCACACACACACACACACAGTCCTCTCCATCAGCTGTGTATGAATTGATCTCTATGATCACTGGAGCTGAAGACAGTTTGTCTCTGTGGGAGCTGTGAGGTGGACATGCAGCTCAGCCTTCAAAGACGAGCTGACACCTGTCATTACCCAGGCACACGACTCCAAAGCCCCCGTGCGTCCTGACCCCGTGAACTCTGTCAACGATCGCTGCCAAGCGCCGATCAACCTGTCATCTGGCTTTGAAAGGGCTCTTTTGGGGCCGAGGGCCGTAAATCAGTAGGTTTCATGTGAGTGGCCTCGGGGCCCCCAGCCGACATTAAACACGGGAGAAGATTACAGGTGGTGCTCGGCGAGGCTCCTCGTTGGCTCCTGTGAAAGGCTGTTCAGGGACAGTGGCTGTGTCTGAGCGCTGAGCCGAGCTTTGTGGGTAATCTTGGCTTGTGGCCCTTCGACTGGCTCTCGTCAAGGTGTGAAATCACAGTTCACCATCTTCCCTTCGTCTACAGTTTCTTCTTTTCTTTTTCTTTTTTGTCTTTCCTTTCAGTTGCCCCTTCACTCATCCACCACCTGCGCCCTTTCCCACACCTAACCCACCTTTTTGTCTGCGTCTCTCTATTCTCTCCCACCGCACCGCTTCTTCTCCTCTTTCCCCGGCTGACTGCTGCTGCCCCTCCTCATCTTTTCCACCCTATTCTTCTCCTCCGCCGCCGCTGCCCCCCCCCCCCCCCCCCCCCCCCCCCCCCCCCCCCCCCCACCTCACCCTTTCCTTTCTGTCTTGTGCTTTATTTTCCTGCAGATTGGAGTTTTAGTGTTGAGGCCGTGCTCGTCTGGAAACATAAATAATCTGTCAGCGGGCCGAGCCAGAGAGCTGCAGCGTGTCTGGCTGAGAAACGTCAGCATGAAGTCGTTTTCGTACGTTCACACGAGACCAGTCGCAGACTCACAGAACATCATCTTAATCTGAGGCAGATCATTTCATCTCAGCATCTGAGAAATGATTGTATAACCAAAAGAAAAAGAGAAAACTCCCAGTCTTCTATTCATCTTCCCTTTCCCACACTATCCTCTGCTCCCTCCCTCCGCTCTTTGTTAGTCCCACCCTGGTCTCTTCATCGTCCTCCTCCTCTCCCTCCCTCCCTCTCCGTGTCTCAGGCTGTGCAGTGATTCAGCAGAATACAGGCTGAGAGCGTGGGTTACTGACCCTCCTCCTCCTCGTCTTCCTCGTCTTCCTTGTCGTTCTGCCAATCAGCTTTAACTGCACATCTCCTGCTGGGTGCTCGACACACAAGACTATCGTGAAAGCCAGATTTTTGCAGGGTTGCATTAAAGCACCACGATGCACGTTCATTCTTACGAATGCACGTGACACCATGAGGCAGCAAGTCCAAGCTGAGAGCAAAGAAAGTGCAGGGAAGAAGAGAGGAATGAGGTTTTTCTGCAGCAGAGGTCCGTCTCTCTGTGACTCACAATTCAAACACAGAGAGAGGAAGACAGCAAAAGAAACGAGAGATGTGATCCGTCAGCACAGGTCAGATTAGACGAGCTGCAGGATTAACAAGTGAAGACTTGATTGGACTCAAACTGGAGGAGAGAGAAAGAACTGTGTCAGCAGGAAACTGGAGGGGGATCTCTCCTGGTTTTTCCAAGAGGCTGTCATTATGGGGAGCGATGACATCATTACGATCATCATCATCGCTGTGGGGGAGGAGGAGGAGGAGGAGGAGGAGGTGCTGGAAGAGGTTTTAAGCATCATTTGCAACGAGGCCCTGACCTTGTTTCACCGCCCAGTTTGCTCAGTAGCTTAGCGATCACGTCAGCGCAGGAGCAGAGGGGTTTAAATGCAGAGTTTTCAAATCTGCCAAAATGAAACGGAAACAAGTGCGTGACACGGCAGTGGAACTGGGCCAACTGTGGCTTAGGGCCCATACGAGGCTAATGCACATTAGAAGCTATAAATTAAGTGAAATATGAGTTTAGAGAAGCCGCAGCCACTCGTCGTGGTCACATGAATAGAGGGTGGGACGAGGGAGAGGGCCGAGGGAGAGGGCCGAGGGAGAGGGCCGAGGTCTGTGCGACTGAGTGCGACTCCCCCAGACACCAGCGGAGAGCTGTATTTTTGCTCAGATGAAAGGTGCATGTACACGAGGGCTCCTGTGGGGGTTGGGGCCCGAATGGGCTGCGGCTGTTTCTGGTGGCTCGCCACATGACAAGTGTAATAGCATGTTTTCATGGGCCTGGGTGCCAGGGTGAGACTAAATATCTCATTTAGGTCACTGGCTATAAAAGTTTTAAAACCCCTGGTCTACATATACCCCAAACTGGCAACCCAACTCACCATAAATGTAGGCTCTGTCGTCCAGTGTGTCAACACGTCCAATCTCAAACTGGCCCGCAGCCACCAACTGTGCTAAATACACATTGAGCCGCTGCAGTGAAATCATCACGTTGTGCCGTGACGTTTCCACATTGGACGCTCGTGTCCCGCGCCCTCATTAGTTCAGCTCTGCTTTTTAAATTTAGCCTCTCAAATAGCTGCGTCTCCAGGTGGGAGCCGTCACGGCGCTTTGGATTTTGACGCCTCTTCAAACAAGTCGCCTGAAAGCGACAGAAAAATGCTTTGAGGCCGAGGTTCACACAAGTTCCACCTGTGGACGTTAAGATGTTTGTGATCGGTTATTTTAATCCTGAAAGTTCTGGTGTAAATTACTGATGATGGTAATCCTGCGTGAACGGGTTTCAGATAACTGCACCTCTGTAATCTGTCTTCCCCACATTTAGATTACTTAGGACTTTTAATCTGTAGTCCTGTTTAATGTGCTGGGAGTGACCGTTTGGTATTTGCTTCATTTGGGGAATTTCAGCAGATAAAACAAAGACAACAGGCTCATAAATACATTTCAGCAATAACCAATAACTCGACAATAAAGAAGCACAACATTCAAAAAATCTGCTCGAGATAAAAAAGAGATGTTCCTCTCGGATCATCGTCATGAAGATGCAGCCTCAAGAGCTGGAGATTCATTCATGCACGTGATGTAACACAGGCTCCTGCAGGTATATCAGAATACAGAAAAACTAAAGTGCTGATTCATTTTCCAGATTTCAAGCAGCCAGCTCTGATAAAAGACCCGTCTCTCTGTCCTTGTCCCCTGCAGACGAAGGTCACGACGACGCCCTGCTCCCCGTCCCCGAGGCGGTGCTTCCCCAGACCAAGGTGCCCTTATATGGCAGGGACCACATCAGCAGTCGGAAGGCCCAGGCCATGAAGCAGGCCAAGGACCGCAAGAAGCAGCTGGCCAAGCTGGGGCCCGCCAGCAACCTGGACTTCTCCCCGCTAAGCCTGGATAAACTGGACCCTGAGTTCGTAAGTGGGAAAGTTTTTTTTTTGTTTTGCTTCACCGATCGAGATTCGGAACAATTTTCTTTCAAACCATATTTGGTTTGGACGAGTGGGAAAATCTCCCACACTGCATCCTGCTGCTTCAGGCTTTATTTGTCTTGCACACTGGTGAGGAGACTCGTTCTGACAAATCGGCCGCCAAGACGCCTGCGGGGCCTCGTTCACACAACACGGTGTGAACTGAGTGAAATGCCAGATTACAGACATTCTCATTAGTGGAGCTTTTTCCCGCAGCTTTACTTTTCATTACTGGGGCTTTTCACAAACTTTCACCGATGTTTAACGCCCGTGCACAAATTGAGATTGCAATTACTCATACCTGTGTGTGTGTGTGTGTGTGTGTGTGTAGGGGCCCTGCAGGAGGAGACTGGATAATCTCATTCAGAGCATGAAGGACACGTCTCGGGTCTTGGCGCTCTCTCTGTACATCCCCAACTGTGACAAGAAGGGCTTCTTCAAGCGCAAACAGGTAAATCCGTCCTCTCGTGTCATTCAGTCTTCTCACTCTCGGACTGAACGAGCTCGTCCTCCTCTAACCTGGTCTTGTTTTGCAGTGTAAGCCCTCCCGCGGTCGGAAAAGGGGGATCTGCTGGTGCGTCGACCGGTTTGGTGTGAAAATCCCCGGCATCAACTACGCCGGAGGAGACCTGCAGTGCAAAGACCTGGACAGCGGCAGCAGCAACAGCAACGAATGAGTGGCGTTTAAAAAAAAAAAAAAAAAAAAAAAACCTCTGCTAAAAACCTGCCAATCAAGCTCGCACACGTGACGACTGCCAGTCAGGAGAATAAGACACAGGAGCTCACGTGTGCTCGGTGTGACGGACTGCGTCTGTGCAGTCTTCTGAGGGGAGCCACACCGAGTCTGCACACGTCACCGACTGTGTACTATTCTCTTCATATCCATAGATAATAGAGAAGTATATATATTTGTATGATATAGATAACGTGTTGTGTACTGAGTCATATGTCATATGTTGCTAAATTTGAAATCACGAGACAAGACATATTTTAAATGTGGCTGAAAGTCAAGTCGGACAGTTTGGAGACAACGTTTCGGTGATTGTTGTTAACGACGAGGGGAGGGTGTCACTGAGCACGAAACGTTTCTGCACGATCCACTGGGACCGGTCGGATTTTATTTTTATTGTGTATGGGGGGGGGGGGGGGGGGCAGATCAGCTGACAGTGATAGGGGGCGTGTCTTCACTGCTTTGAGCCAAATCACACCAGTTTGACTTTTTAAGGGAAAATCTAGTTGTTGTGTTGCAGAAAGGTTCAGTTTGTACTGGTTCTACAAACAGAGCGTGAATATACCGGGGGGGGGGGGGGCACATAGTTCGGACCAAATAAATACGAGAAAACAAAAGAAATCCAGCTTTGAATCAAAAACCAAACATGCTACGTTCTGTCCTGTGATTTATGGGAATGTTAGATTTTTCCAGCGACAGATGAAGATGTCAAACTAGACGTTCGCCAGTGAAGCTTCTTGAAACGTGTCTGTCGGACTGAGTTCATGATATCAGCAGATTTACTGTACTGTGACCGCTTCGATATTTAAAAGGCCTTTTTCAAGTCCTGAAAACTGCATCCGCTGTTTGTAAATGTACTTACAGTGTGTGTGTGTGTGTGTGTTCCTGAGTGTGTGTGTGTGTACTGTTTGTGCCATGCCCTAATAGTTCTCAACTTGAAAAAGCTCTGGTTTCATGTCTCAGCATTTCCCTCCACACAAATCATATGCAAAGGCCCCGTGTTGTGGATTTGTCCGTGCGCTGGGTCGTCGCTGCCACCACGCAGGCAAATGGCGACTTGCTCTCAGGGTTCGCCGGGTCCTTTTAAATCCTGCGAAGAGCAAGGTCGCCGAGTTTGTATGTAAATTCAAGTGCCTTCTGCCCCACGCCACTTTGAATTTGGATTTGCATGTGGAAACGCTCCAGCACAAAAAAGGTGGTGTGTTTTGGATTGGTTTGGTTTTCAGACGAAGATCTGCAGAGTCTTTATTCGTTGGGTTAATAACTCGTATAATCTCCTGATGTTCTGACAGAGGCTCTGGATAAAGCACCTCTCTCATGCTGTAAACACAGTGATCGTTTCCGAATCTGTTTGAAAAAAGATAAATGTGAACTTCATGGTGAAATATTTATCAGGCGTGTAATTGATGTACTCTGTTTTTGTAATAACAAATCACTATTTAAATAAAGTTCCTGTACTCACTAGAACACACGTGTGCACCCGTGTCTTGAATGTGCCGACTCTGCAGATCGCTGCGACCTTGAGGCTCAGGTGAGGCTGCGTGAAGGTGGTGTCACACGCTGTGACATCACGGAGGTGGGCGTCTCCTCCCACGTTAACGGCTGTGTCATGTGCTTCACTGTCCCGTCTGCTAACACGGAGGAGGCGGGGCTTACGATCTTTACAGCAGCTTTAAAATCTTATGATTTTAATTTGGATGAATTCCTGACGACTGATTTTAAAACTGCTGCACGTTCATAAATCTGCATCAGTGTCACTTTGTCGTGGTAAAACACTTCACAGCATTTTTAAAGTTATTAGTTTTCTTTATTGAAAAGTGCAGAAGCACGACTTCAAATAAAAACACAGGCACAAACTGAATCTATGACAATTCTATCAAGGTTTTTTTTATCTGTTAATCACTACGCAGTCTAAGGTCATTTCCTCCCTAACAGCACCAACATCTCGTCTTTAGAGCCGGGTGAACTCGGAGGCTTCAGTTTAACGTGAGGCCTCACAGTCGTCTGCAAGCTAGGACAAGAAAACACGTGTTGAACGAGTCAACACACACACACACACACACACAGTACAAAACACAAAGTCTGAGCAGAGTCACGATTAGCAAAGCAAAGATGCTCCGGCCGAAGATCTACGAGGAAGAGGAGCCTCGTCTCTAAATTAATCTGACGGATCTAATCCTGTTTCAGAAGTCGCTGTGGTCGATGAGCAGGAGACACACACAGACAACATGTAGCTCACTCAGACCTTCTCTGTTCCCAAGTTTGTTTTTTGTTTCTTTCTCGTCTCGACTGTTTTCTACGGGTTCTATATCTGCACCGTGTCGGGCAGCTCCAGCTCCAGCTCTCGGAGATACTGGCTGCAGTTGGGGTCGCCCCTCACAGTGGGGGATGATGGGATAGGTCGGCCGGTGTGAGGGTTGACGCACCAGCACTCGCCCCGCTGACCGTGCAGAGACATCTTGCACTGAAAGACAAATATCAGTCACTTTATCTGTGAGAGGGGAAAACCTTTCTTCTTCTCTACCACCTTCGAGCCTCTCAACATTCCCTCACCCTCTTTCCCACAATGCCCCTGTGCTCACCTGTTTGAGGTTATACTGCCCCCTCTTGTCACAGTTGGGGATATGCAGGGCGTACAGGTCTTCCAGGGGACCTCGGTTATCTCTGAAGGGCATCTTAGATATCCGCTCCAGGACCTGGTCCAGCTCCTGCTGACACTGGGTCTTTGAAACACAAGCAGGAACCTGTTTACAGAGACGTGGGCGTGTCCAGGTGTCTGTGACATGCGGGTAAAATATTCTGATTCTAAAAGTTCTTAAAAAATAAAACTCTTCCTAAAAACCTTTGACCTCAGGCCACTGAAAATAAATCTGTTCATCTTTGGGTCGAAACGAATATTTGTACAAAGCTTGAAGAAATTCTCTCAAGACGTTCTTGATATCATGTTGATGAGAACTCCTTCGGCCACTAGGTGTCGCCAGTGCATAGACATAAGGACACTGTTAGGAGAATGATCTACAATAAGAATAGAAGCTGAGAAATGAGCTCATTTCAATATAAACACAGAGTTCCTGCAGAGTGGAAGCTTCACCTGTTTGGGTCGAGTCGGCTTCACCTCCTCCACCTTGTTGGTCTTCATCTTGGTCTTCAACTCCTGTCGATGTTGGCGCACGGCGCTCTCTTTGGGCCCCAGCCACGTGGCCTCTTTAGTCGGCTTCCGCACGGCGGGGACCTCGCTGACGCCCTGCTCGGGCAGCGGCTCCACGACCTCACCTGCACACGGAGACACATCCGGTTTAAAATACCTGATGGAAAAGCAGGAGGACGCTTTGAAAGCACTTAACCTCAGATCCATATGTGTGTATGTGTGTGTGTGTGTGTGTGTGTGTGTGTGTGTGCTGCCCTCCTGCACTGTGGTAATGGATGAGGCCTTTTAGAGGCTGGGGGGGGGGGGGGCAGCGAGATAAGCTCCGAGCTGCACAGATCGTTTTTCACGGGGACAGAGAGTGTGTGACTCTGGAAAGGCTTTGTGGGAAACGGAGAGGTCTTGAGACAAATAGAAAAGGTGACATGGTTTTTATCTGAGATATTTTGGCTTCACTTCTGGAGAGAGGGAGGAAGTGGAGACATGTCGTCCATCTTTATTTACAGTCTATGTTTCTGCACCTGCGGCGGTGACAGCAGGTTGAGGAGGAGGGACGATGATGTTTCTGTCGTGTGCACGGTGATGTCTTTCCATCGCTCGCAACCAACAACAAATACATTTTATTTCCCGTCTCTGTCACTGAAACCATCGTGTCCTCGGAGTCTTTCTGACACCAGAACATACTTTGGAGTCTGAAGAGGAGGGAGTGGAAGAGGAGTGTCACTGCGAACCAGCGGGAAAAGAAAGTTAAATGATGCAAATTCCTCAGAAAGCAGCACGATCACATTTCAGCTTCGTTTAGCAGCGAAGAATTGAGTTTCAAGTCGAGAAAATACTTTGTGAAGGCCTGTTTGTTTTCTCAGAATTTCTACAGGAGAGCGTGCACTTCACCTCCGCACCTGAAGCAGAGAGGGGAAATAAGCACAGACAGTGGAGAATCGGCCAGTAAGTGGATAGTTCACAGTTATGCAAGGGTCAAGCTGTAACGTGCAGACTTCTGGAAAGGCATTTGTGGGCCAGAGAATGAGGGCGAGTGTGTGTTCGCGGTGGCGGTGGACTGCAGAGACATTCTCTGCGCTCTGCAAGAGGTAAATTTGACATCCTGGTGTAGAATATGATTACAAAAGGCCTAAGAGAGAACGGGAGAAAGGAAATTCCAAACGAAGCAATAACAAGGAGCTGGCGCCCTCCGCCATCAGATAGATGTGGTGTTGTTGGACTTCAGTTCCCCCCATGACGCTCCGCTGTGTTCTCCCCGCCTCGTCTTTGAAGACTCGGTTTCTCCACTGAAAAAGGGGCAAAAGTCAACTGGAATCAGGTGTGTGTGTGTGTGTGTGTGTGTGTGTGTGTGCCTTTGTTTTGCCGTCTTACATAATCCCCTCAGTATCCAAACACAAACGCCATCGCGCCCTCTCCTCTGACGAAACCTGAGATGTTCAGTCTGTGCACATAAACACACATCAGTTTGTGAGCAGGAAAACAGCGATGTCCCGCCTGAATGTACGTGCACACGCACACACACACACACACCCAGGGTCAGGACCCCACTTTCAGGGGCACTAGGCCTCTGCAGAACAAGCCGTCCCACAGCGGTGGGCTGGGGATCAGCAGTATCAACAGAGCGGCAGGCCTACTGTCCAGTCTACTGCTTGAATTAATCCCCACACAAAGGCCCGGGACGCTTCCTTTCTAGATCTGATCCATGTCGAATTCCCAGATGGCACGGAGGCCAGAAGTGTCATGTCTGATTGTCCAGGTTCTGGTCAACTGAGCAAATGGCAGATTTGGCTGCGCGGAGGAGGGGAAGGTGGAAAATGAACGACGTGAGAGCGGCAACGTTTCCACGGAGCGTTCCATCGTCGGGCAAACTCGCTGCTGGGACGTCTTTATCATGTAGCAGCTTTAGCTTAGCTTCAAAAAGCTTTTTGAGAATCTGTCGGTGCACGTCCAACATGATTATATTGAAACTGTATGAATGTTTACGATTCAGCTGTTTGACCTATAAACTACTGCTTTATTTCTAATCGAATAGTTTACAAGTCTATTTAGATATCTATTTTATTTCCTGTTTTACTTTGAAGCTTTTCTCTCACTTTACTTCCTGTCTTTATTTGGTTTCTCTGATTGGTTGACGACCCGACACGCCCTCATTGGTTCCACCTGGTCCTCAGTGAGTGTTTGATTGACGACCTGGATACAGAATCTAAAAAGTCAGATGACTGCAGTTAACTGGATTCTTCCTCCTGTGAAGTCCGTCTCTGTCCTCACTTGTCTCCGGACGGACGGTTGATTTATTTGTTGGTGCAGGATTACGCAGAAACTACCGAACACATTTCCAGGAAACGTGATGGACGGATGTGATGCGGGTCGAGAGACGACTCTGGTGTGAATCTGGGTCGGGGGTCGGATCCAGGTTTTAGTTCTGTCGTCTGTTTACAAATCCAGTCGTCACCGGGGACGTGTTCTCATGTCCCTCCGCACGAGACAGAAATCACCCAGGACTGAAGTCTCCCTTTAAAAACAGGAATGCAGAGGCGTCTCCTCTAACACACCTCAGAACAGTGAAATAGGTCATGTGCCACTTAAGAAGTCTCTGAGAGGCGCTGAGCCGAGGAGCTGCAGTCCATCATCCATTACAAGGCCTTGTGGGACTGTTTTCCTAGAAACACAAACTCAGCAGTGCAGATGTGTTTACCTTCCAGGCTTTCTGGCCCGCAACAGTCATCCACCGGCCGACTTCGGACAGGCTCTGGCACGTCCACGCACACACACCCAGGACCAGGCAACTCGCTCACTGCACCGGCACCACTGGCTGAACTCTGGGACGACTGGACGGACTTGAACTGGGACGCGAGCCGAGGCACAGCGGACCCGTGGTGGAGCATCAGCTCGGGGCCATTTTTTTACTTGACAGGGAAAAACTCGCACCTCCAGAGTTTTTGCATCTAAAGAAAGATGGCGTCTGCAGGAATCAAGATTAAGGCTCCGTCCTCCGTCTTCTGAAACTGGATTTGAAATGTTTAAACTTGGGGTTTGAAATCTTGAAATCTAATAAAAAGGGTTTTGCGTGATTGAAAATTAAAACAACAAATCTCTGCAAACGTTATTGTCCTTCTTGTCTTACAGTCCGACAGGCCCACGGTGTACGACATGTGGCTGTTCCTCAGCAGAGAGCAAACAGAACTCAAGTCTCGAGGTTTCAGAACGTAAGTGAACCTTCTTCAGATCAAACCTGCGAAACCAACTGATGCACAGTGACAAATCTGAAATGTGCTGAGGAAACACTGTCAGAAAGTGCTGCAGACAGTTCAGCCAGTTAAAACATCATGATGGAAGAAAACTCAGTTCCAATCATGCAAAACATTTTTTTATCAGATTCCAAGCTTTAAAACACCTTTTGACAGATTCTGACTCATTATATTTATCTGTTTGGTTCTTTTTACTCTGAGTTTTCCATTTTTGATTTACGTATTGTCACCAGTTCCTCCGTCCGCTGTCGGGACGACAAGAGATAAATCATGACGAGATATTCCAAGAAATGTCAGTGAAACACGGAAGAAATGCGAACGTGGAACGATTGTTCCCATATTTAATCTCGTCCTGTGAAACCCGCTGCTGCTGCTTCGCCCTTTGTCTCCAGCATCTCAGACACTGTGTGGATTGTCTTACATCACCCTTCGACCAAAGAGGATGGTGGGAAGTTGCTCTGGATCTCAGCAGGCACGAGGAGATTCTTGGCACGGGTGCACGTCAAGTCGACACCCGGGGGGGGGGAGATGGCACGAATGCCCCTGTTTTTGGAGACGCCCGGAGAGGGGGGATTATCTCTGAGCTATTTCAGTCCTGCGGGCTCCGTCTGGACGCCCCCGCAGGTACACAGGAATGCCCCTTGTTAGCTAACAATGTTATTTCAGCGGCCAGATGGCACAGGAGGATTTTTTTTTTCTCCACTCACTTTGGTCTCCCCCTCATTTTCCCCCCTGATGTGACAGAACCTCTGCAGGTTATTAGTTAACATGGCAAGAATTTATCTTTTTACGCCGATGAAGAATCACTGTTTCTCATTCAGGTGACGTTCAAGTCTGGGCTCCGTTAATCAGCACGTTCCCAGGAAAAACAGCTAAACGCCCAAAGGGAACCTTTTATCTGGGTCCAAGTTTCTGTGGGGACAGAATAATATGTGATACTGAGCATGAAGAGCGAGGGGGAGCAGGAAACTTTTAGTTTTTAAGCGGCAGACGTTTTAAATACACAGAAAATGAATGAAACATGGAACTTTTAGTGAGAAGTAAAAGTTTGAAATTAAAATTTAAATGAGATTTTATCTTTATTATATTGTTAAAATCTTACAATTATGATTTTTTTTTTTACTGAACACGACAAATATCCTGTTTTGATGATTTTACCTTAAAATTCACGATGTCATGATCAGCATCAGATTTCTTTGTCTCGTATGATCATGAATCAAAGATCTTTGATTTTGGGAGATTTGAATGTGACGTTAAAGAACAGATCTCTTCTTTAAATACTCTAGTTCCTAAAGATGATCTTTTTAAAGTTCATGTTCTTGCTCTTTTGCTCAAACCTTCTGAATGAGACGGCAGGTTCGATCACCAGTGAGTTTTCGGTGCGGCCTGAGACAAGTGAACTTCCTGCTGAACTCCAGACGACAGTTTGAAGTATTTCTGATTCATGAGTCGACATCAGGTCTGTAATTACTGAATTAGTCAGAGGCTGTAATTAGTTGTTTGAAAAAACTCCCTGAGGTGTTGGAACGTTCATTTCATTACAGTTTATTCTCCCGTGTTAATGAAGCGGATGACGACACTGTTATGAACAGTTGTTCAGGAGATTTCTAAAGTTTTTTAACGAGTCACTTTTCATCCTGAGCTTCATTTTAAACTGAATCCACTGACTGATTCGTTTCTTCTCTTTGGCTCTAAGTCTCTTACATGATCATTGGAGGGTCAGAGGAATATTGGCTCTGACCTTTGACCTCTGACAGATCAGATCAGAGATCAGTGCAGCTCAGGATAATCCAGATCAGATCAATTCCACTTGTGTAAATCTGCACAAATGGGATAAGTCCCCCCTCAGATGTTTACAGGTTAAATTATTAAGGATTGAAAATCAGCTTCGAGTGACTGCTCCACTTCATTAATGAGCTTTTTCTCTCTAATTTGCAGATTAACTCCAGGGGATGCAGAGATAAAAAGCTGTGAGCTGACTCTGTCATTCTTTTTTTATTTCTTTTACCTGTGAAGAATTTACTGCAGGAAATCAAGTGGCTGGAGTCTCAGCGTGCGTGAGCCAAGACTGAAACGCCAGCAGTCGCTTTATTATGTCTTACGACGACGAGAGGAGGATGTAAACAGAGCAGGAAATCAACGAATTTACAGAAAAGCTTCTGGGCCTTTTCAGCCTAACATATCTTTTACTTTCCTTCTCTGACCTTGAGGAAGCCGTGTACCCTCCACTCTCTGCAGCTGCCTTTGTCAGAAATCACTCTTCCATCTGCAGCAGCGAGGCTTTTATCCAAAACAACCATTTCTGGGCCTTTACCGGTTGTTTTGCACACATCTCACTTCAGCTCAGACCTTTCAGCCTTCCAAGATGAAGCAGAGCCTGACCCACACCCGAGGGAAAGACAAAAACCAGTGACATTTAACGAATGTCCTCTGTGTGAGCGAGACTTTACACGATGCGTTGCTGTATTTTCTCCTCTTGTTTAGCTCTTATGTAACTCAGCTGTTTTATTACTCGTCTTTTATTGTTCGAGGACGGCTGCAGAAATAGATTTTTGTGGCTCTGGGCTGCGTAAACGTGGAAATGAGTGATTACCGTGACTGATTATTAAATCATAAAAGTGTCATGAGGCGTTTTTTGACCTTTTGTCAACGTCAGGGAGCGGGGCCACTCTGCACGCCTCCTCCGGTAGTTTCTCTGTGTTCCAGGGCTGCAGAGCCAAAGTAAACACGTGTCAGTCTGGAGGTAAACTCTGACAAAGCATGGACATGAGGAGAAATCACACCCGGCTGGCTCCACTCCACTAAAACCTGTCAATTAATGAGGCTGTGAGTTTTCAGGCCTTCGCTCCAGCTTATTCTGTGTCCTGCTGGTTTTCACTGTCAACAGTAGTTTGTAGTTCCTCCTGCTCAAAGCCTAAAGTCCACGTTTCCAATCAATGCAGCATTCCTCCCGCTGTCCCTCTCTGTTTCTTCTGTGGAAACGTCAACATCAATACTCTGATGTTTTCTGGGTTTTCCGTGGCAGCCAGAGCAACTTCTGGGAAGTTTGCAGGACACTACCTCTCCTCTGAGTTACAGGGAGTGGAGGCCGACACTGAGAACAACTGGAGGGTCCAGATGTGTCGGGGAGCATATCTGAGGTTAACTTGTACCTTTTGTTTCCCATGTCCCCCCCCCCACACCCCTCTGCCTGTGCACAGCAGGATGATTCACAACACTTGAAACAGGTTTGCAGCACAGAGTTTGTCAGAGCTGCAAGAAAAACTCATAACAACACTGAAGTTGAGAGAAACTCTGAGGTTGTGCGTGAAGTAAACAGAAGTGTGCAGATGAATCCCGGAGCAGAATTCAACAATAAAACAAGACAGGACGATCTGCACACGTTAAACATTCTCATGTCTGAGCGAAATCATGTTTCTATGGTGATTGTTGTGCAGCAGTCGTGTGTTTTACGCAGGATTCATGTCAATGCAATATGAAGTCTACTGCTCCGGCTGCAGTCTAGACAGTGTCATTAAAGATTGATGGAGGAAAAGCAGGTTTCAGAGGAGGCACTGACCGCTGGTTTGCTCCCGGTGCTCCTGGCTGTGGGTGCTGGTCTCCGGGTCCACTTTGCGCCGGCACTGCCCCTCGCCCTGCACCAGTTGCTCCAGGGGAAGCTCCGAGTCGGGCGTCGGGTAGCACCGCAGCCCGGTGGCGCACCTCGGGGTGTACACGCCGCACATCTCGCCCTCTTGCCGGGCGCACACGGGGCAGCACCCGCAGCCCGGTTCGCGCACGATCTCCGCGCAGGTCTCGGTGAGCGTCGGGCACAGCGCCTGACGCTCCGCGGTGCAGCCCGGGCAGCGGAACACGATCTCCGCCAGGGAGGCTCCGGCGAGGGACGCGCAGAGGATCAGGAGGCTGCAGCGCACGGACGAAGGCATGGCTGCAGGCTGCAGGGAGGTGCTCATCACCGAGGAGCGATGCAAGAAATCCCAAGTGCGAGGAAGGGGGAGACACGTGAAGGCGAACAGGTGAAGCCGGGGGCTGGAGGTCTGCTGGGTCCTACACCTTCCCAGGTTTACTCTCCTGGTTCTGCACAGTGAGGATCGTGCACATGCACAAACCAAGTGTTGTGATCACCTCACTGTCGGTTATTATAAAGTTATTGTGACACATGAAAATGATTTTACAAAGTTCAGTTGAAATGATCAGTGATTCTTCAAAAACTTTTTTATTGTAACTATTATTTATCAGTGGTGGAGAAAGTAATCAGATTACTGTAACGTACTAAAAGAATATTAATGAATGAGCTTCTTCATCGATCATTCACCGACTGATCACTTGATTGATTAACTTGTGAAAAGTTAAATCACATTTATCTCAATCAACAGGTTTTTTTCCAATCTACAGTTAAAAGCTCAGTAATCCAGTGAACTGAAAGCAGCAGGTTAAATGTTCCTCTGATCGAGTGTTGATTGATAAATGAGCGACTGAGGCCTGATCTCTTATCTTCTCATGTCACAGACACATGAACTCTGCTCTTAGGGGACAGTCACGTGATCCATGACCTTTAACCTCCAACATCATAACAAAAGACAATGATTGTGAAGTTTGGTCTTTCTCTGTGCTGATCTCCAGTTGACCTCTGACCTCTTTACTGATCTCCCGTTGACCTCTGACCTCTGTGCTGATCTGCAGTTGACCTCTGACCTCTGTGCTGCTCTCCAGTTGACCTCTGACCTCTGTGCTGATCTGCAGTTGACCTCTGACCTCTTTACTGATCTCCCGTCGACCTCTGACCTCTCTGTGCTGATCTCCGTCCTGTAGTTTCTCCAGACGCTGTAATTTGAATTAAAGTCTTGAGTCTGAACAGAAGACGTGAACTTGGTCTTCAGGACGGCTCGAGCTCGGTCAGTTAAAATTCTCTCACTCGTGTCTCACTATACGTTCGCAGCCTGTTTGTTTCAATCAGCACAGCCCGTCCCAGCTCCCAGAATTCACGAGTAAACAAACAGACAAAAGGACTATGTGCCGAGCGCTCCTCACGTGGAAAGACCTCCCTCGCTGTGGCCGAGTTGTCCATTGACACTCAATTAAAAGTCACCAGCTGCTCGCAGCTTATACGCCCGTGTACAGTAATGCTACTGTGCACATATGCTGCAATGTTTCCAATCGATCGGCGAGGCCAAGCCTTGAGGTGCCGAGCCCGGCCGCCGAACAAACTCCTATTAACCCCGTCCAGTGTGGCGGACTAATCGGTGTTTATCCAAGGGCCCAGAAATAGAAGTGGCATGTGTAACCTTACTCCGCAGATATAAATGCAGATTGTTTTGTTTTGCGGGTGCCCCCTGATTTAACACTATTTGGCCCTATTCACCGTCGGCCTCCTGGCTCACCTTAGGGTGGAGGGAGGAAGAAAGGGCACATTTGAAGCCGTCTTGTGTCTCAGGGGTGTGAGTCCGGGGGATGCCCAGAGGGCTGTTTGCACATAGAACCTCATATGTCATTTTATGAAACCGTGGATGGAAAAGCAGCGGGGGAGAAGGCCTGGCATTTTATAAATGCGAGCCTGGGGGCCAGGATTTGTGTCTGGGATGGCCACTGGCTAACAGGCCGAACAGGCCGCAGTATCTGCCCATGTGTGCGAAGTAATCCCCACCAAGGTCAGTTACTTAAATTCCAGCCCATGGAATTGTTAAGCAAACACAAGCTCTGGATAAACTCCACATTGATAGAGGAAGGCATGGGATCAGTGACGAGGACACATCCAGCACATGTTCCTCAGTGAGTCAACAGAGGGCGGTTTGTATGCGAGAGGTCATCTCCTTAATTACAGTACAGTCAGTCCCCAAACCTCCGCATGTGTCCGTCTCACCTGGACACTTTGTGTAAAACTGCAATCAACTTGTTTATTCATGTACTTGTACACATAAGTTTCTACGTAAAGATTTATTTAAATCATGATCGAATCCTGACGTGTGTGTGTTTGGCTCCATTACTACGGTCAAATAATTCTGCCAGATAAATAAACATTGTCATGATAAACATGTTTAAGTGGTTTGTAAAAGCAAAACATTTTCAAAACTTGTAATTATTGGACAATATAATCAATAAAGAAGCTGTAACAAAACACAATCATATCAGATTACACACATGAACCAAGACTTTAGAAGGAAGTTATCGAATGATTCACAGGAAAGTCTGAAAATCAACGGTCGTGTGTAAAAACACCTCGGCCGGCGTTCATCTTTCAGACTTTGATAATGAATGTGTGCACTGTTCACTGTTTGCTTTTGATTTCACTTAATTAACGCTCCCTCTGATTGGATAAGTGCGGCCATTGAGCAGGGGAGGGGGTCGGAAAAGTAATTTATCATCAGGTTACTGGGCCTGAAACAAACTGAAGCCAGGCAGGTCACACTCACAGAAACCAGCTGCATCAGGTGTTTATTCTGAAGGTTTGAGTGTTTCATGTGTGTCCGGCGATAAAGGAACTTTTAAAGGTTGTTTTGATTTTATTTTTATTTTGATGTGACTAAAAAAATAAGAAAATGAACTTTTTAATCTTCAGCTGGTGAAACAAGCAGCGTCTCTCTGGATGGAAATGTTTACTGAATTACACTTCATAAATCCTAACATGGAAATGTTCACATCACAAGTCCCGAATGGAAAAATGCTCATGTGTGTGCACGTGTTGTTTTTTTTGTGTATACATGCGTGTGTTTGTTTGCTGCCTAGCAACTGGTGATGATGCATGAGCAAATTAGGAAAGTTCTTGCTTTATTTGCTAATTCAAGTATCTGTTATTTATTCCTTAATGAAGTGAAGAACCACAGAAACCCGCTCTCTCAACGGGAGCAGTGAATGTTGAGTTTACTCCCTGAGGTCAGCTCTGCACTCACACTGTGGACCCCCTGTGTTTCTCTAAGCCGGCGTCTCGCACGGCCTCAGATCCTCCGTCCAACATCAACCATTTAGCTCCAAATCAAAATTAATCTGAGCCAACACTGACGCTCTCGGCCCATCGGCTGCCAGGCTCTGTTTCTTTTTGGTGCCGCCACTCGGATATACGGTTTGACCGGCGGGCAGATGTGGTGCGAGGGTCAGGTTGGTGCATTTGACAGATTGGCTGCTCCGTCCTCGCCGCCCGGGCCCAAACACTGAAAAGGTCTCAGTTTTGACCTCTAAAGGGTCCGCACATGAAAGATGAGGCTGTTTCTATGGGTTAATGATGAGGGGTGGTGAGGTGGATTGTGGGTAGGTTAAGGTCGGTCATGGTTAGATTAAGGGTCAGGTTTTAGTTACACAATGAATGGAAGTCAGTGTGTGTGTGTGTGTGTGTGTGTGTGTGTGTGTGTGTGTGTCCTTGCTCAAGTGCACCACCCAGTGGCCACCTGCAGTACCACCATCCGACACTGAAATCCTCTAAACAAGCAGGACTTCGGTTGATTTCGATCAAACAGTTCTTTAGACTCTTTACGTGTGAAAGTTTAAAATATTCCATCACAACAAAACAACAAAAAACACGAATCATTTAATTCATTTATTTCGCAGTCGTGCGCCTTTTTGGTCGGTCAGAGCCACCGTCCAGCCCGAGGACTCCCCGTCACGTGACGCACACCATGTCAACATCCCTGCTCTGCGCTGTCATAGCAACAACTCACCGCTAAAACTTCGTTTCCCTTCATGTTCGCACTTTCACGCGTGTTCCTTTCATCCGTGGGAGGAAGACTTTGATGTTCGCCATCTTGTTTCCGGCTGTCACCGCGGAGGTACGTCCTTTGAGCTTAGCTTAGCTTGGCGAAGCTACCAGGAAGTTGGTTTTTTTGCTAGCTGCGTTAGCCTCAGAGGGTCGAGTGGAGCTTCTAATGATTAATAACTCTTTGACTCGCGGTGTTCATGGATTTCACGGCGTCACGGCTGCTGGTGGACGTGTCTGTGTTGTTGTGTGGACACGTGCTCATGCTAACTCGTGTGTTTCAGGATGTCTGTGTCTCACCCTGCTCAGTCCTCACTGGTTCACAGCCTGGCCACACTCCTGAGAAATGATGGTATGTTCGCTTCACTGCATCTGAACACAGAGACTCTGAATGACTGGATCATATTTCATGTCAATGCTCCTTCTTCTCGTCTCATCATCTCATCATGTGTCACGGTTACATTGTTTTTTGACATTGTTATTTGTCTGATAAGTCACGAGACAAGAAAATCATCTTTTAGTCCGACAACAGGGACATTAGCTTTTACAGAGAGGATCAGAGAGGAAAGTCAAAATAAAGACACCAGTAAAGGTAATAAATAAGTGACCGTGCAATAAAAACACAGGTAAATATAAGAGATATAATAAGTACCAGGATTACGTGTTAGACATTGAATTGCACCGTTAGCAATAGTAGAGTATTGCACGGTTAAATGAACTCACACCTGGGTTTGTTTACGGTGTCCTCTTAGGAGCAGGGCTGGTTGTACAGCTGCAGGATCCGCTTTTCATCGAGTTGTCTTTTCTGCCCTCAGGTGACTTGGTGCTGGACGGCAGCAGCACGCTGACCCTGCGGGCCGAGAGCCTGCAGCACCTCACCAGGTTGTTCGAACAGTACTTGTTGTCCAGGAGCCAGCAGCATGGCTTCCTGGCGCTGCCCTCCCACCCTGCGGACACCGAGTCTCTGCTGCAGCTGCAGTTTCTGTTCGATGTCCTCCAGAAGACCGTCTCCCTCAAGGTGGGAAAGTTATATTGCGTGACCTTGTTGATTTCTTAGCGTGTAAGTGTGTTTTTTTGTTTTGCAGCTGTGAATATTAGTCATTGTGTCTTGTTTATTTGTAAATGCAGCTCATCAACCCTCCAGATGTCAGACTTCAGTCTGTGTTGAAAATCTTCCCGTTCAAGTCACTGAAGTGTTTGGAGGTTTGAACCCTTTTATTCCTTCCTCTGTCGTCCCTTGACTTCATCTGTCTCAATCTGTCAGGGATCATTCCCACATGAACCCCGTGTTTCTTTGCGTCTCTTTTTCTTTTCCAGCTGAAACGAATCCCTCCACACTGTCTCGAGGGACTCAGAGGAGTTTACTCCCAGCTGGAGGTCTTCACCTGCTCAAAGAGTCTCAGCTCCCTGGAGGTACTGTGGAGGGGCAGTTAGTCTACGTCCACATAACTGTTTCCCATCAGTATGCGTTTTACTTCGAGTGTATATATACAAAAGCTTTGTGTTGTTGTTGGTTCCAGGAGCTGCTGTCTCTGTGTGGAGGAGATCTGAGCTCTGCACTGCCGTGGCTGGAGCTGCACACCCTCAACTTCAGCTACAACTCCATTGTCTGCCTTGACCAGTCAATAGTGAGTCTGCACGGAGATGAATCATCACTGACCCATGAGCTGATGTTCACATCGTCTGATTCTGCTTCGTCCATTCTGTCTCTCATAGAGTTTACTGAACGTCCTGAAATCTCTGGACCTAAGCCATAACAAGATTCAGGAGTGTGCCGAATTTCTAAATGTTTGTGTAAATATATTCAAACTTTATTCTTTTTGCTTTGAATAAATGCTTGTGTCGCTCCCTGATTCTGCTTTTCTGTCTTTCTTTCAGCCCTTGAGTGAACTGGAGCGCTTGAACCTGGGCTACAACTGCCTGCAGATGGCGCCAACGCTTGGCCTGAGTGCCAGGGCCAAACTGCTCACACTCATCCTCAGGAACAATGAACTGGAGACTATAAATGGTGCGTTACACTGGCAGAGTGTGTTCTTGAGAAGCAGACGAACAGATCAGACAGTTGGTCAATCCTCTCACAGAACTCTGAGAGTCGTGAGCGAATGAAAACAGGAAAAACAGGAACGTGATCGATGCCTCCGAGTGTGAAATCCTTCTGCTTGTCTGATATTATTTGTCGTGACACAAAGAAAAAACCTCACACCTGCCTGTTTACTTTCTGCCTTCGGCCTCAAAACTCATCAGAATCAAATCAGACACTTGAGCTGCAGGTTTCTGTTTCTGTTCATGTGTGTGCGCATTTCGTTTATGTGTCTTCTCCTCTGATGAAACAGGCGTGGAGCAGTTGTCTTCACTCCAGCACTTAGACTTGGCCTACAACCTCCTGTTGGAGCATTCCCAGCTTGCTCCTCTATCCCTGCTTCACTGCCTCCACACAGTAAGCTCGCTGACTCCTCTCACTTTCACCCTCCGCTGTGGGGTTTAGTGGGGAAACCGTACGTGAGACCTGCGCACTGTAAAACGTAATGATGTTGTCTTGTAGTTGAATCTGGAAGGAAACCCGCTGTTCTTCCAGAAGACCCACCGCACCTGCACCGTCCGACATCTCTCTCCGAAGGCTGCCAATCAGAGAGTGAGTAAGAATTATAGCTGCTCGTGTGTCGGTGAGGGAAGCAGCTCACACGATGTCCTGCTCTAAAAACACTTAAAAATGAAACGGAGGCTGTTAAATTCCATGTGGTCGGCTGTGCACTCATGCTGTGTCCCTCCACACAAACACACGAGCTTCCTGTTTACGTGTGTGAATGTCAGGGTGTATCTGCGTGACTTGTGGTATTCGAAAATCGTCAGCAGGCCCTTGTGGTGGCAATTGATGGAGAAAAATGGCATGTCATGGTTTTTATTGCTGTGTTTTGTTTTTGTTGCAAAACCAATGTTCTTTTTGTGTCTTTCCAGCTCAAACTCGATGGCGTTCCACTCTCTTCATATGAGTTATCGGTAGGTTTCTCAATCTGGATGTGATCTGATCGACCCACTGTCGCAAACCTCTGACACCTGTCTGAGAGACGTTTGGTTTTTATTGTCCCTTAGAGACGAACCCTAACTCTACTCTTAACTAAAGTGATTTTAACATTACAAAATGGACAAGACATTGTGTCTGGACATGTCCTGTAGTCAGAGTCTGTCCTGTGAAGCAGAAGATCGTCGACTCGTTCACAACAACAGGAACATGTGGGGGACGTTCAGGCGAGGGGTGGAGCCTGTAGAGCATCAGGAGGCGGGACATGACGTATACATTCTGCAGTGGAAAGATCAGTGTTGTTGTTTACAGCTCGTCCACACCGGCGTCGGCCCTCATCGCCAAAAAATCTGGAATCTCCTCGTCTTTCCAAGTTGACGTCTTCGTCTTCTACGTGTACGGCTCCTCTTCTCCATCCTGAGAGATTTGAGTTCTTCCAGTTTCAACTCCGTCACGTGTTAGAAACCTTATCAACACGTCCACCCGCTCACTGGGAGGGTTCCAGATGTTTTCCTGCTGTTTTCTCTCATGGACTCATTCTGACATTTTACATTTTAATAGGAGGCTGCAGGAGAAGATCCAGAAAATGTCCAGAGACACTGACTCAGACATTTGTTCTCACTTACGAAACCACCAGAACATTTCAGGAAAATGTCCAGACTCTCACTCAAACATCGACTCCTAACTCTCAGTCGACTCTGAGCCACGTGTCCGCTCTGTCGTGCATGAACTCACATTGAAACCACACACGCCTGCCCAACAAACATCTGCCAAGTGTCCAATTACTTTTGAACCCCTGCAATTTGGACACTGAGGGTAGAAAGAGCTACGTCTCACTCACAGCTCTTCAGAGAATTTACTGTGTATTTCAGATATGATATGCTGAATCACACACGATCACAAAGACTCCTCCTTTGTTTTTGCAGGTTCTGCCCAAACCGGGTCATCTCATTGTCCAGGTCCAGACGACGCCTCCAGTGTCTTTGCCACCAGAACGCGGTAACCAGGAAGGATCCAGTGGCGCCGGGGAGCTGAGTGACAGCGTGTCGGTTGATGCGGGGGTGTCACACATTCGCAGAAAGAAATCCAAGGTAAGAGAGCAGCTCAGTGTGTTGAAATGCTTTGTTAGTGCTTTTTTTATATTTTCTTTCTACAAAACCCACAAATCTTGACAAACTCTAAGTGTCTTTGTGTCGAAACCTTTTTGTGTTTCAGAGTAAGGTCAAAGTGCGGAGGGCCAGCATATCCGAGCCCAGCGATACAGATTACAATCCCAGACAGTTTTCCTCCTCACAAAGTGGGTCTTTAATCTCTTTTACACTCTTTGTTTTAACTGCGAGCTGCTGATAATGTTGGTGAAACACGTTTATTCAGATGTTAAATTAGTGTCTAAATAGTAAATGTTCATATTCCTCCACCAGGTATCGTTCTTCCTCACCAGCAGGAGATTGAGCGGATGTCCAGCTTCAGAGATCAGCTGGGGGAGGATTGGCTGAGGTACCAGCACCATCTGGATGAAGCTTCCTCCTCTGCCATTATCAGCACTGTCACCGCAAACCAGCCACCGTCTCACCGCCAAACTCTCACCAACGGCTTCAGCACCTCCACGCCGTGTCCGTCCGCTAGCAACGGGAAGCAGCAGTCGTCTCCACCATCTCTGGAGGCACCCGAGGTCCTGCCGCCTCCGCTTTTCTCATCCGAGCTCAGGACGGAGACGTCTGACGCAGATGGAGACGAGGAAACTGAGTCCACGCTGCAGTGGCCCGCTCAGAGCACTCGAAACACGGAGTCAAGTCTGGAGGATAGCACGGTGGACGGCCAGGGGGCCAACCAGGGAGATATGAACTCTCCTCAGCCGAGTCCAGAGTCTCAGCGGTCGGAGAGAGCAGAAAGCAGAGGAGCCGAGGAGGAGGAGGATTTAGGAGGTGGGATTCAAGGATCATAATAGACAGAGCTTCAGTTTATTCATACATTTGTTCTTTTTAGACTCTTCTTAATGTAGAACATAAAGGTTTTTCTTTTTCCTCTTAGTG
Source organism: Paralichthys olivaceus (assembly GCF_024713975.1). Classification (NCBI taxonomy): domain Eukaryota; kingdom Metazoa; phylum Chordata; class Actinopteri; order Pleuronectiformes; family Paralichthyidae; genus Paralichthys; species Paralichthys olivaceus. The sequence goes on from NC_091116.1 coordinate 13,820,450, forward strand.
GACCTGTGTCACCCTCTTCTCGTGGGTGTGTTATCGGATGAGGAAGACAACAGTGGCGAGAGGATGGCGGGGAGGAGGAAGAAGGAGGTGTTTCTGTGTGTCAAGCAAGGCCTGGTGCTGGAGGTGGACGTGCAGCGTGGTCAGGAGAGATGCCGCCTGGAGCTGGACAGCCTGGCTCGGGTGGAGACCACTGAGGCGATGTGGACCCGTTTGGTAAGAGCAGGAAAGAAGGGATGGAGGAGAAGAAATGAAAGAATAGGGGGGGGGGGGGGGGTAAAAGACTTCTAATTATTCAAATTAAAGTTTACTTTCTTTTGCATCACAAATAAATATCAAATATTCTCATTGTTGGCTGTTAAGTTGAAAACAATGTTTGACCAAAGTGCTGAACAGGTGTAAGATATGAAAATAAAATAATGTATTTATAAAAAATATTTAAATAAATAAATAAAATAAGACAAACCAAACGATCTTTCTAAGTTCATACACAGTAAGAGATTATTTTCTATCCTAACATGATAAAGTTATAAAAAGTTGATGGATGAGTTTTGTCATCGTCTCAGGAAACAGAAGAGAAGCTTCCAGCTGTGGATCTTCATTTCACCTACATCAGCAGGGAGAAGAGGAGGAGACGCTACGTCCTGCTGGACGATGACCCACAGCAGGCGCTGCAGGTTAACAACACACACACACACACACACACACACACACACACACACACACACACACACACACACAGTCCTGTTCAGACCCGGTAACAACATCCCATCACGACCGCTCATTATGAAACGGTAGAGGTCAGAGGTTGTCAGATAAGCAGGCGGTCTGTCAATAATTCACAAATCAATCCAAAAGAATGTGGACACATGTTCCACAGACCACCTCTGAATGTGGTCGGAGCTGTTTAGATCACTGGAGACGGGCGTTAAATGCCAGGTCGGATCAGGGCCTCGGATTCAGGGCCGCACAAGCAACATGAGTCCGACTTTAATCCTGTAGAACAGAAAGCTGGACGAGCTCACAGGCTGCGCTCGAAGCCGTTCTCTCTCTAGCGTGTTTACGTCCTGTACGGTTCCAGACAACACAGACAACACAGACAACACAGACAACACAGACCACACAGACTGCCAGTGCCAGGATGTGAGAGGGCGAGACTTGTGATTTGTGTTCACAAACACTCACATTGCTGAAGAAGCAGAGTTCAGCAGACACCTTGAACTCTCGTATTTACTGTGATGCATCGACCCACGTTCTCCTCCAACGCTGAGGAACTTGTCGTGGCTGCAACAGCTTCTAGTCTTTCTCTGAAAGGACGGAGCCTCCGTCGGCGATGAGCTGTTGACTGTCAAACACTTTCCTCTTTGCTGACCAGGCTCTGACCGACGTGCTGTGTCACGTGGCGGAGGAAAACCAGCGACGGGAGTCCGAGCTCCGCCCCAGCTGCGTTCCCATGCAGTGCCTTCGCTGCAGGTCAGAGTTCACGCTGCAAGGAGACAGCAGCGAGGAGGAGGCCGGCGGGAGAGCGAGGCGGATGACACCGAAGGGCGGGGACGAACGGGACGGGGAGGAGCCGACGGAGGCAGATGGTGATGATGACGGCGAAGGTGAGAGGACATTTCTTTTTATTTATCACTCTATGTTTCCTTTTATAAATGTAATTTATCTGATGTTTATGCCTCTGACGTCCCTGACGAGGTGTCAAAAGCATCCTCAAGTTAAAACAATCACATTCACAGTGAACATTATGATATCAATCTGTCATCTCTGGATATCTGAGAATCTGCCACAAACACCCACAACAGCCTTGACTCTTCAGTGACTCAGCCCTCAAAGTGAGTCACACAATTTCAGATGAGTCACTTCACAACCCCGAGACAAAAATGAAGCTTTCGAAACCATCACTTTACATTCTTGATATCTTTCTGGTCTCGTGGTTGAAAACTGAAGATAAGACTCAGAAGAAGGTCAAACATTTCAGAGAGAAGGTTGTTTATCACTTGACGTCAAAGCTCTCGGAGCGTTCCCATTGGTCGTCTGCACTGGGCTGAGAATGTTCCCAAAACAGAACTGTGCTCTCAGATGGACTCAAGCGCAGCGTCCCAGGAGTTATCTCCCGGCCTTTTATTGCCGAGCTGCCCATTCTGCTCAGTTCCCATCTCTATAATCAGCAGGAGACAGATAATACCCTTCAGCTCCAGCAGCCGCCTCCCTGCAGCTCGTCCAAACCCGACATTAAGACGAGCCCGAACACGCACAGAGCGTGCGCAGGCTTTGTTCGGCAGATGTTTTGAGGAGCACTGCTCCTTTGTTAGTCTGGTATTCTACTGCAATTTCAGGAACAAATACCTTTTTCATTAGCACGTGTCTGAACTCAGACCCTGTTTGTCTGTAGGTTACAGAAATACACGCCCCGTAGAAAGAAAAACAAGAGTCATGTTCACGTGAAGCTTGTTAGGAATGAAAACAGACATGTTTTCTGTGTTTGAGGTCATTGACTTGTCAGAATCGATCAGCTGTCGTCACGCTTGTGGATGGATGTAACATTCAGTTGAATATATCGTTTAGAATAAAGCCCTGACATCTACTAAGAATCTTTTTCCATGAGAAAAGAGAATAAAAGTTCCTTTTTTAAAAAACATGCTTTAAAAAAAACCTCACACGAGAGGTGGAACAGATATGAGCTGAAGTCTGGATTTGGAAACGAGAGATCCAAGCTCACGTCTAAAAACAGCTTGAATCTAATTTGTATCACCAATATTGAGCCGTTTATAAATCACTTCCTCTGCTTCTTGTTTTTCAGGACCGGGTAATATTTGTCCTGAATGTGGGAGCGATCATGTCGTCCAGCTGGCTGGACAATCCACACCCTACAGCAGTACGCCCATCGATCGCCCTCCAAGGCCCGAGAGCGAGGACGATCACCTCGATGTCGCCCAGAGTGCCAAGGTCTTTTCTCTTTGTTTCCTCGTTTTTTTGCTGAAATCAAAACCCCAAATAGTTTAAAGACACAATCTCACCCTCACGCTTATTCTCTCTGTATCGCTGTAGGACGGCGACGCGGATGTGAGCTTCAGCAGCAGTCCCACTCTGGAGAGCGGCACCGCCACACAGGATCCCACCTACGTCACTGCCCAGGGGAGCTCCTTCTTCAACGGGGACGACACCCACAGCCTCTCCTACAACACGGACTGCCAAAGTAAGGAGGACTTGGCTGGGAGCTACCACTACACCGCAATCTGCGCGACGCCACCAGACGTACAGGCCGAACCTGCGGAGAGACCCTCCCCAAACGGTGGGAACTAAAGATTATTGTTCTGAACCGTGAGAGTTAAGTTCACTGCTTCTTCTCTGAGGTCCTGGAGTTGAACGGGGTTCATCTGGAAGTCCTCTTGTCCACAAAGAGGAGGAAACAGGTCCATGTCACATCTTTGCGGGTCTGGCGGATAATAAGAAATGTTGTCTCATTTATCACCAGCGCTCAGTGTCGGTCAGTGGTTTGGGATGAGTAGGACTTTGTCTCCAGTGTGAGTCTGTGGTTTCAGGGCTGGCTCTTCATCTGCAGCATCAGAAAAAAACAGAGAGGAAAAGCTAGAGAAAGCTGTTCCCTGTTCTCCGAGCCTTTCATTTCCCTCCCATCGCCTCCAGTAATGACTCCAATCTGTCTGTCTGTTACCTTGTGGTTCGTCTAAAAATGGCAGACAGATGTGGTGGAAATCGGATGCTGTTACGGAGGCGCAGAGGATTTCTGTGCCACGGCGTCCAAATGCTTCCCGTCTCCGTTCAGTTTCAATTAGGACTCAAACGTAACCTCGGGAAAAGGCAACGGAGCTGACGTAAACAGTTTACACCGCGCACACCACAGTCGATGTGTTTTACAATGAACATATGAAATGTAGAGTTTGAATCGAGTCATAAAAGATCATTTATACAGTGTTTTACTGCTGTTTGGGATTTCCTCCAACAAGCAGTCCTGACAACATCTCAGTGATACTTTCACTATTTCACTTGTCAGTTCGTTGGCTCCAGCTTCCACAATGATTTAGTTTATATCACAATAAATTAAAGACTCCGGGTTTTAAACTCGTCAGAGAATTTATCGCCGATATGAGACTTTCGCAGACGAATCAGTGTCTGAGTTTGTGTTTGCTGATATGATCTGATATTTATCAGCAGACATATCGTCATCATGCCCGTAACATCGATATCGGTCAGGCTCTAGTTGGAACGCTGCTTTTTCAATTTGTTCCGCCTGCAGCCCGTGATATTCTCTATCAACCGCACGTCTTCCTGAGCAGAATCTTTTCTGAGAGACTCAGTGAACCCATTGTTGTGGAACTCAGTCCTGAAGAAGCTCTTTGTCTCTCGAGTCAAATCAAGGTGTGTGTACGTGTGTGTGTGTGTGTGTGTGTGCACACAACAAGATCGTCTGAAGCTTCAAAGACCTTTTTTAATCTCCTCTCTGTTTGCGCTCTCTTCGAGCTGCTGGGTTTGTTTTGGCGTCTGCAGCTCCGTGCCTTGTCATTGTGGATCAGCTGTAACCGTTCATCAGCGTCCGAATGACCCCCGTTTCTGCTCATCGGTGGATTTATTGCTCTTTAATGCCTCTCTGCGTGAGGGCTGTTGGCCAACGCTGCAGTAAAGTTTCACAAAGTTTCACGTCGCTGCCAGGAAACTATGGCTTCACCGTCGGTGCAAGATATCAAATAAAGTAGCCAAAAAAAAAAAAGATTTATCAATTTTAATATTTCAGCCCGAACTCACGAAGATTTGTTTTCGTGAAGAGCTGAAAAATAAAACCGATAGTGGCATAAAATCCACATTGTTCTCTGGTTCATGTGTCAGAGCAGCTGTTTGAATCCTGATCGTTCCTCCCGTGTGTCTGTAGATGAAGTGGACCTCCTGTCCGAGGACTACGAGGCCGTCGACCATCGGCTCAAGCTTTTCCTGGATGTGGAGGTTTTTGAGGAGGAGGAGGAGGAGCTTCACTCTTTCCTCAAGGTGTGTAAGAGTTGAACGAAGGTAACGCACAACACACGACCCGATCGCAATAAAACGCTGATTTAGAAAACAGATTCTCTCAGGGTTTAAAAATATCCCACGGAGCTGATAATATACTCGAGCTCGTCACGGCAGCCTGGGAGGGATCGAGTGATGATCAAATTTAGCCGTACAGCGGTTTCTCACGTGGCTGTTATTGTTTCTTGTGGGACTGCGGTTTGTCAAACTCGTCTAACGTGTCTCCCCGATGCCCAAAAAGATTCCAGATTAATGGGTGGTGACAACTTTAAGACCTACAGCACTTCCATCTGCGGTTTCATCGCAGTCGGCCAAGATGAGCACAGTCAGTAAATCCCCCAGGAGCCCATTGGACCCCGCTCTACTTCTGCCCCGCTGCCACTCAACGCTCTCGCAGACCTCTTTAATATGCATTACGTCCTGGGAGCTCTTCAGAGCAGCGGGGATGTTGCTTTTCTCTGTCGGACACCTGGACGAGGAGCAAAGAGCGGAAGAGGACGGAGCTTCACCGCAGCTGGGAAGAGGAGATGCCGCTCAGCTTTGTTTATTTATCCAGTGACGGAGGCCGCTCGCTGTTTCACTTGTGCTGTTGTTCCAGAGGAAATGAAGCAAGATGCCGCTCCACATGTCTGAATTTTAAACCTGCACTGAGCCTGTGAACCTCAGACCAACTGGAGCAGATAGTTCAACTTGACTTCATGGCTCCATTGTGAACTTTCTCGTGTTGTAACAGGATCAAGAGTTCTTCATTCTGATTCATAAAGAAAATGTTGATCTGTGTGTTGATCTGTGTGTTGATCTGTGTGCGGTCAGATGTCAGCTGTCAGATTCGGGGAGCCGGGGGAGGTTCCTTCTCTGCTGGTGGTGACAAACCTGAGAATCTATTTCCTGGAGATGACGTCAGAGATGCAGTAAGTAAAGTACAAGATCCAGACATTTATTTGCTGTTTTGTAAAATCATCTCCAGCGAAACAGACGTCAGAACAAATGGGCATTTGATTTAAACCCTATGTTCTCCTAATACTCGTATACTCGTCGTATATTTTAAGTCGTAAGGTGAATAATATTGAATTGTCCTGCAGCGATAGAAGACCTGGGACCAGAGTGTCAGATTTAAAGCCAGATATTATAACACCAGATAAACCAGAGAGAGTTTTTCATTCTCTCTATACAGTCAGTGAGAAAAATAATTAAATGTTAAAGGCACCACTCTGCAGTTCTGATGACAGTAATGATAATAACATCTCACAACCTGTCCAGGTTTCTGGGTCACATCTTGAAAACACATTGACCTCAAAGTGTCTGTTGACTCTAGAGTCTTTTTCTTTCTCCTGCCAGTTTCAGCCCCTGTGTTGTTTTTCTTTTTCTTCTTCCTTCACGTGAATGAAAACTTTTATTTCCTCCAGGTCTGGAGAACACGCTGTGACACCTCTGACACCTCTGACACCAAACTTGTCTTATCTTTTTTTTATCTAAAACATTCACGACGTGACTCATGACCACAGTCCTGAATAAATGTTAAACACATTTTAAAGTCACACCTCCAAGTGTCCCTTTAATCCACCTCACTGCGACGGGACATTTTCTAACGGCCCACGTCTTTCCTCCCAGCAGAGGCCAGCTCTCCGATTGGCTCCAGAAGCGCGACAGCCACCCAATCATGGAGCTCAGCTACCTGGAGGTGGGGCTGGGCTCTCAGACCATCCACATGGAGTTCGGAGACGGGGGCGCAGCGTACACCCTCCTGGTCCGGGACAGTCTGCGCTGCAAACGCTTCTTTGGCTTGTTGACAGGTAAAGGAAACGCTGCCAAATAGGAGCAAAGTGGAAAATGGTTTGTGTTAATGTACGGAAAAACACATAAAAGAGGTTTTTACATTGTGACTGTAGTTGGCGGGGGGGGGGGGGGGATGGGAACTCAGTGACCCTCTGTACTCACTGGTTACAGTGGTTTCCTCTTTGAGGGAAGATACCACAAAATAAGCCGGGCACTAATTCAAATGAAGAAAAAAGTTGTAGAGGACGGTTGAATCCCTGAGGCAGGTATTGGAACAACATGTTCCCCTCACAGGAATCATGCCACAGACTGAGAAACCCAACCCACTGCCCTCACTAGCTAATACTATACCATATGTGCGCTATGTGACGCAGACTCCTGCCCCGTCCCCCTCGGTGTTGGGTTCACACACACACACGCGCTCGAGTACATCCTGCCCAGACCAGCTCGTCTGCGAGCGAGGACCAGAGGCTGAGAGGAAAAGCTTTTATTAGAAGGGGGCTCGGGTTTGGAATGTCTGGAAAAATATGGAAAATTAATTTGACAATTTCCAGCCCCCGTAAACGTTTTGGAGAAAACAGGAACTTGGCTCCGGTTGGAAAAGTGTTGATGCTCGGTACTAATGCGATCAATTCCGTTGGATTTGTGTGGGGATGTGTTTTCTGTGAAAGATCGATTTCTCGGGTCAAGAGACTGAACAGTAAAAAAGACCAGCACCGCACATTGTTCCCCGACTCGTCCCATGGCGTTTCACTCGTGAGGTTATTTCTGGACGTTTGTGGAACGATTCAACGCGCAGCAGAATAAAAACCGACCATAAATCCAAACCCCAGACTTAAAGAGCACAGACAGGAAACGCTGTCAAAATAAGAGCATGGTTTAAATGTAAAGTGAGAGCGGAGGCCCACATTTCCTACAAGCACTGGAAATCATTTGACCAAGACTTTCATACAGGGGCTGAGCAGAGGAGCTGCAGCGATGGACAGTCTGAGGACAGGGATGTGTTTTCTGAACGTTTCACAGTCGTAACACTAAAGAATTAAAATGATCAGAATGTGTCAATTCAAATTCTTCTCCCAAAAAATGAGTCAAGGAGAAACGTGGGTTTTCATGAATCTTTCTTCTAGCATCAAATTACAACGTTACCTCCGCCAGGGACGTTGTGTTTTCACCACGAGTCTGTCTAGAAGCAGGATAACACAAAAACAACTGAATGGATTTCCACAAAACTTGTTGGAAGGAAAGAACACGCGTCAGGAAAGAAAAGAAGGAACATTCTCCCCTGAGTAGAATTCTTGCATCTTGAGAGGACAGATATCTGCGAGGCTTGATTTCATTTAAGGGGCTCGTTGGGTCTTGCTCGGAGATATGAGCTCGACCGAGCGATGGTTTAGTTTTAGATGCATTTCTCACTTTTTCCATCACATTCTTTGCTCTTCGTTCTTTTCATCTCCGTCTCTCTCTTTTCCCCCGTGTGCTCTGAGAGAGACTCTCTCTTTCTTCCCCAGCTCTTTTGCTGTGTTGTATTCTCCGTGGCTGGAAATGATTCCAGATTTCTCTCAGCTCGACCACAGGGTTTGTCCAAAACAGACCAGACAAAGTGGAAAACACGAACCATGGTTTGTTGTAACCTTCAACGTTAAAAAAAAAAAAAGTGATTTTTTTTTTTGTGGAGGATGTGAAGTGCCAGACGCAGATGCTTATCTGTCCTCTCATCCTTCAGGATAAAGATAACCAGCTCACAGCCTTTTCCAAATGAACCACAGAAACAGCTGTTTTAATATTTGGTCCAAAGAATTACGGTAAAGCTTAACCAAAACAAACCCCGCCTGTCGCCCAAGCTGGCTCCCCTCACACGGACAAAAGTTGAAAACCACAACTGGAATGACAAAGACAGAGAGGGGATGTGGTTATAAACTGAGAGGTTGTTTTCTGGAGCTCGACGGCGCTCTCGCTCTGAGCCTGACACAGCTTTATTGAAACATCAGCATGAGACAGAGTTAGTTTTACTGATCTTCTGTAGTTTTCTCTCATTATCTGGTCACAGTGATGGATCACAGCTCAGAAGATGTTTCAGGTGAACTGCGGCTGGCGCTTCGTCTCATGAGCTGTGGGTCAGTGTTTAATTTGTCGGCCGCGGTCTGGGAACATGAGCAACTAGAGATATTGACCAAATCACCAACCAAACACGCTCTGCCTCGTGAAACTCATGACTTCAGACCTGGCTCAGACGTGTTAAAGGTCTCGTTTCACTGCTGTGTCCTGACCTCTGCAAAGAGTTCTGCCTTGACTCACGTCTCATCCTTCGAGCTCTGTGGAAATCGACGTGTTGTGTCATTCTGCTGATAAATATCTTGAGGTTTTATTCTAAGTAATTATGATCAAGGTTTTTTCTGGAAGCAAAGATAAAATGAAACCTGAGTGGGCGATGATCTTTAGACCTTTTAGGCGTTTCTCTTGTTCAACGCCTCAGTCTATAAATAACTTTTTATGTCATTGGGATAAAGAGTGTCTAAACACTTTGCGGTGACAGTTATGGACACACAAAAGCAGAAGTGTGTTGTAAAGCTTTGCTCTTTCTTGCAGTGTGTGTGTGTGGACCTCTTCTCTCTGACCCTTGAAATGAACAGAATGTGAAAACAAGAAATACCCATTTGTTTAATTTGAACCAGCGACTGGAGGAGTCCGATTTCTTAATGTGAAGCAGTGTGTGTTTGGGTGACTGTTAACGAGTCTTTGTCCGTCACGTGTAAAACCGATTACTGAGTTTTTGTGTGTCTGCAGGTTTCTTGTTGAAAATGAACTTAGACTTGAAGCTTTTAAACAGTTTTAGTCTGAAGAAGAAGCTGAACACTGGAGATTTACCTTTTGTGTGATGTAGACAAAAGCATTCTGGTTCAAAACAAAAGTAAAACTCAAGGTAATCAGACACTTTGGGTCCTTTTCTTCTCGTGTTCTTCAGTGATCGTGCTGCGACCCAGTGAAACTAATCTCATGACCCTGAGTGTGGCTCTTTAAGCCACAGTTTATTTAGTTCAGCACCTTTTCTTTCCCAGAGCAAAGTCCCTGAGTGTTTCTCGTGAATAAAAGTAGAGATAAAGAAAGAAAAGATGCAACAAAAAGACAATAAAGAGGCAGAGTGGTGAGAAAAAGACATTTCTAAATAACTTTCAGCTTTTTGAAGGAAGACGTGGGACGACCAGAGAACCCTGGTCAGTCGACCTGAGTGACCTGGTCGTGTTAGTCACATGGAGCAGGTCAGCGATTTTAAAATGAATCCTAAACTCGCCGGGAGGTCGGGGTGAAGACGGTAAGATGGACGACCAGGACGACAGTTCAGAAACTGGTTTCCATGAAATGTGACCTGAGGAAGAACCCGTGAGATTTTTGCACGGATCCAGAATTCTTTGTTTTCATTTCGATGGAATAAATCCGACATGTTTTGGGGTCTGATGTTTCTGAGTGTGAGCGATTCGGTGCAGATCAGGTTCAGTATGAGTTTGAATATGTTTTGGTAGTGGCGTGTTTAATGGAGTTTAATGACACGGTTTAATGCAGCAGGACAAAAGCATGAAACCTACACGGACAGACTTCTGGGAAAACCTGAGCGTAACTGATACTGATGAGCCTCCGTTTCTGTGTCTTACACCTTCTTCAGGAGGAGGCAGATTTAGTTTTGGCCTAGTCCTCGTTCTTCCTCCCTCGCTCCTCCTCAGTGTCTCCTCTTTTGAAGTGTGGTTCTATTCAGAGTGGACCGCGGAGCCCCACCGCTGATGTCCTCTCTGCCCTGTGCTGCTGTCACACTCGCTGACACGCTACCATCCGTGAGTGCGAGCGTGACCCTGACGCTTTGTGTCGCCAAACATTGTCTCGCCCAGCGATTCTATGGAGCTGAAACTTTACACCTGCAACCAGAGCCCTGTTGGTTTTCTGGTGACAATCAGCGGAGGACGGAGAAGCAGTTTCACATTGAGCCTTTGTGCCTCTCTGTGAATGTGAAGCCGGGACAGGCTGCTGTGTCTTCTCTGGGCTTTTGACAGAGGGCGGGTCTTGGCTTTGTGCTTCATCTGGAGCGGTCACGTGATCCGCTCCATCGCCGCCTTCGCTGCACATGTTTGAATGTTGATGCTCGGTTCATCGGCGAGAGACCCAGATGTTTGTCCTCCCAGATGTTTTAATAAAGATCTGAGCTGTGATGGATCATTTTCACAATCAGACCTGGAAGTTTCTTTAAATGTGACAAGAAGACAAAACAGATGACTTTCACACAACAGCAATAATAATAAGAACCAGAGTTTCTTCAGAAATCTAAAGAAGCAGAAAGTAAAAAAAACTCCTCATTAATATTATTACACATTGTTATTTATCGGTTCGTGTGAACCTTTGACCGATCAGCTGCAGCTTCACACACGTTCTGGGAGAAAACCTGTCCGTGTATGATTTCTGTTCACACGCACACTGAAAGCACACGTCTGTGTCCGTAACTCATTATACTGTTAGAATACTGCATGTACTCTTTACATTCTGATTCAGGTTTTCATAGTTACACAGAAACTCAACTGTTTTTGCTTCCAATCCTGAAGTGGATCCAAATAAACGGGCGGATCCAGTATTTGAGTTCGCTGTCTTAGAGATGGAGAGATAGAGCTTGGTCAAAGGATACACCCCGTCTATTTGAATCCACATATAAAGATGTCTCCATGATATAATATCCAGGTTCTCTGTGTTTATTCTCTTAGAAAGCTCATATTGTTGATCTACTCTGCAAAACTACCATTTTGTATTTCTGGTGATTGTGCTTGTATTGATCTTTATATGTTCCTGTTCTGTTCGAATTCGTCAGTAGAGTTGAAGAACCACATCTTGATCAAATCTTTCACCGTGTTTCTGAAAGTCCCCCTGACTCTCGTGTTCTGTGTCTCCTCGTTGTCGTCTCCTCAGGAATCGTGCGTGAGATGGCTCACAAGGTCGACAGCAAGCTGAAGTCCATCTCCACCACGAGGCTCAGTCCCCAGCACCACCTCTGGTACGAGATCAGCCGACATCTTTGACGGTGGTTTGAGAGCTGTGTTGTGTGTGGAGGTGCGAGTTAAAGGCAGCGGCTGCAGCTCTAACCCGCCACATTTCTGAAACAGCTTTACTTGATTACAATGAGCTTTTTTTTTTAAACTTCGTTTTGTAAAACGGCCTCAGTAAATTAGCTGTAAACCACATCTTAATTTGTAACACGTGTTGCACTACAAATCCTGAAAGCATGCATATCGTGTGGTGCGTTCACTTATCACCACGTGCAGCTTTTTTTTTTTACACCTTTATTTGTGTGTTTTTCTCTGTCGAACATGAGACGGTGTTTTCTCCGAAGAGACTGTGCCGATCGTCATGGAGAACAAGAAAAGAGGCTAAAGTTCCCTCGCATACAAGTGTAAAAAAAAAAACCCACTTCGCTCGCAGCGGCCATGTTATCCAACCTGCAGAAGTCAAATAAATATCATCTTTCTCTCAGCTTTGATTCTCATGAAGAACAGATTAGTGCCGACTCCCGCTAATCCCTCACATCTCCCAGTTTGTGTCGTGTCCTGAGGCGGCGGTGAACTCCCACCCCGACAAGTGAAAATAAAAAAACAAACCTCCTTCTTGTGTCGTGAGTTAGAAACCACAGTCTCACTTCCAGCGTTTGCTCAATCCAAGTCCTGTCGGCTGTTATTATGTCAATTATCCCCTTTGCTTCACAGTGTGAATTTCACTCCGCGTGAGACGCCGCGGCTGCACCTGCCGGCCGCAAACCGCCACAGCCCGGTCATCTTTCCGCCGTCTGTGCTTCTGACTTCACAGCGGCCACTTTAGAGACGATAGGACATCAACATGTAACATGTCAACCCTTCGTTTCAGGCCTCTGGTGTGTGAAGACATCCAGGAGGACGTGGAGGACGGGCAGCTGCAGTTTTTCTACATTCTGGCTTTTGTGCTGCAAGGTGACAAATCTCACTCAGACAAACTTCAGGTTTTGTTTTGCTTCTTCCAAAAGCACAGATAATAATTCCTGGCCCAAAGCGTTTCGTGTAACAACTTCACGTGTAATAACTATTGAAGATGCAGAGATAAGTGATGCTGGCGTCCCCACCTTCTTCTTCCTGCCTCAACTGATCGAGCTCTGTGGAAAATGCTTGATCGTCAACATTGTTATGAAGCTAAAGATAAAAATATGCTTAAACGGAAGAAATAAATATGAAGAACGACTTCATTTCCTTGGAGATGAAAGCAGAAGGTAGAGGATGTGGTTTTACGGGGAGCAGCTTACAGCCGAGGCGCCTGTCCAGCCTCCATTTTATCAACCTGTGCAATAGTACGAGGCAGGAACCTTGTGTTTTGACGGCCCGGGCATGCACGGGGTGTGTATGTGTGGGGTGCCTCGCTCCTTCGCTGCAGCAGGCGAGCGTTAGGCCAAGGTAGCTGCAGGCTACAGCTGTGCACGTCTGTGGAATTTCAAGTGCAGTGATTCCAGCGTGCCTGGATCTGCCTGCTCACGCTGCTGCTTCACCGAGGCTGAAGGGTTTAAATCTGAAATCTGAAATCTGAAAGTCGTCTCTGCGACTGGAGCGTAAAAGCACTGACCCAGGACTGTTTCCTCCTCAAACTAGATCTGATAAGCTCCGGAGACACCAGATCTGTTTCCTCTGTGACCTCCGAGGTTCTGAGCTCGTCAGTCTGTAGGATTACACAAAAACGGCCTCTCAGCTGATTCCCGTGACATTTCGTGGAGAGTAGCAGCCTGAGCTCAGGAAGAATTCATTACATTTTGAAGTGGATCCAAATAAACGGGTGGATCCAGTATTTTGTTTCTGCCGTCTTCAACATGGCGAGATAGAGCGTTAGCCTTTGCCAAGGGATACGCCCTCTCACTGCCCCTCTATTTAAAGCTGTGTTCGAACGGTGATGTCGTCTCCACTTCTTCAAACTACCCAGAAGTCAGTGCAGTAATGAGCCAGGGTATCAAGGTCCTGCTGATACTCGCACTCAGCCAATCAGGGGTCAGTGTCAGCTGTCAATCATGGCATCTGAGCCTGTTCTGTTATCTCATCAAATAACGAATTCAAACCAAACCGATCAGACGACGTGTGTTAGCTTCCGTCACGTGCTCTTCTGTATTTAAGAACTTCTTTGTCTGCATTTCAAAAACGTTTCCATCTGTTTCTGTCAGACAACGTTTGGACGCCGCTGACGGTCCTGGCGACGCGGGAAACCCTGTACCTGCTCGGAGAGGACCACCAGTGGACGAAGAGCTCCAGCGTCCCGACGGCAGATGAAAGCACAGAACCACGCAGTGGCAGCGTAGCCGTGTTGGAAACGCTGCCAATCAGCTGCGTGAGCTCGGTGCACATGTGGCCTTCGGACCAACGCAGGATGGATCTGAAGCTTTACGACGAGGTCAGTGTTAAGATCGCGGGAACGTCTCTGATGTGTTTTACTGGAAGATGAAAGGCTCAGGCGTGGAGGTAACGATCTCACCGAGGAAGCGGGCGTCTCGTGGTCGTGCAGACGAACAGTGAGGTCATGATAAAACACTGATCGAGACGACTGTGTTTGTTCTCTTGGAAAGGAATCAAACGTGTGTTGTCAAACTTTTCTTCAACAGGTAACAGCAGCGCAGCAGACCTGAGTGTTTCCATATGAAATCTGGTATCTGGGTCGTGTTGAGCTGCGTGCTGTTTCGGTTTAAAGCATGTTTGTATCATCCCATCATCTCGGCTCCGTCACGCCTTCGTCTCAGCCGTGAGCTCATGAATAAAACCCAAACTGTTAGAGACGGGTGTTTATCAAGACACGTTTTGTGTTGATTCGTCCCACATGTGTGCGTCCACTCGTTACAGCGGAGCGCGGGCCGGCCGCTCGTCCTCGCGCCGCCACGACGAGAACTTCGCCCACAGTCGAGTCGCAGCTCGTCGTCACGTTGAATCCTCTTGTGACGAACTTGGTGTTTTCTCTTGTTCTCTTGCAGACTGTGAAACAGGAGAAGACGTGGTGCGTGCGCTCCGAGAGCGTGGAGCTCCTGCACGGTCTGCTGGCCTGGGTCAGGGCTCAGTGGGAGGCCATGTTCGGAGTCAAGCTGCACACGACTCTGCAGGAGGAAGGAAAGAACAAACCCTGAACTGAGTGTGTGTGTGTGTGTTCCCTCGTCGCTCTCAGGTGAAGAACTCGGAGCGCAGCTGTGGTGCTCAGGCCCGTAGAGCCTGCAGCTGCATCATCGCTCCTGCAGACACCTTTTCATGGAGTGTGCCTTGATTTGTAGTTTGTTGTGCAGCCGCCATGTTCCTCGATGAAAAGCACCTTCATGCATCACGCTCGGGCCTTTGTCGTTCATCAGCCCCCCCCACACACACACACACACACACACACATTAAGCTGGATAGACTCTTCCTCGGGGGGGCGGGGGGGCAGTGAGTTGTGAAATCATGCGCTCAACTCGAGGCTGGAGGGGGGAGGGGGGTTTGCTTCTGAAAGGCCAAGGCTTAGGTCCATCACGGCGGGGGTCACTTCACCCTCACCCCTCCCCCCCCCTTAGAGTCTCATGATGTGTCTCTGCACAGGTCGTTGAGCTTGGTTCTGTTTTTAAAGCAACACGAAGAGACTCGTTACGATCTCCTGTGAGGAACTGACGGAAAATCACGTCTGTAGTGAGACACAGGAAACCTGAGGTGTCTGTGTTCCTCCAGCGTCACGTCCGTCACGGGTTAGAAACCTCATCGTCCTCATCTCCGAGGCTGCAGGTGAAACGTTTCAGGATTTGTCTGGAGCAGCTGACCCAGAATCAGCAGGTTGAAGATCAGTTCAAAGTTTCTCTCTAACATTCAGCAGGAAACTCAGTTTGTTGGTTTTGTTACAGCCGCAGGTCGTCCGGCTCAGGAAGCAGAGGATCATGGGTAATATCCGCTCGGTGAATCCGCCGCTGTGATTTCATTCGATTCTTTCGTTCACTTAAAGTCAGAAAAGTGTCTTTTATTTTTTTATGAACGTGTGTAACTCAATATAAAAGTCATGTGTTCATTTGTGATGTGTCATTTTTTTTTTTTACCAGAGCTGAAAAACAACCACAGAATTCCAAGTCATCTGAAGTTCACTGGGATTCTTAGTTTCCCCGAGTCAGACTCTCCTCCACGTCCACTCCTACGTCCTTGTGTAAGAGGGACTCTGTCTTCGATCGATCGCATCATGATGCAAACCACAGAAATGTGTTGACGCAAAGAGGAAGTAACAGCTGCCATGATTCCATCACGACGTTGACCTCAGTTTAAACTTCATCTCTGTCGCTCCTGCTCGATGTGTGATAACGTCTCAGTCAGAAGAGACTCAAACAAACGCGTAGAAACCTGAATCACACGTCAGAGCGCGTTTCTGTGCGAAAGGTGATTTCTGGAGGATTTTCATTCTAAAAACATCGTAAACGTTTTCAACAGTTTCACAAATTAGCTCTTGGTTCTGAACCGGCCTGTAATCTGCTTCCTCGCACTAATTGTTTGATTCCTTCATTGGTGCTTAGGAAAAACCCAAAAGTGGCTCGTAAACCTGCTGTCTTCACGAGCCGTTTCCACTTTAATGGGTCAACTTAATCACGACTGTTTTCTCCTGGCTGCAGCTGAAACAGCAGCAGAGGAGGAGGAGGAGGAGGTGGAGGAGGAGGAGGAGGAGGAAGACTCCTCGACGCTGCAGAAGAAGTCGTAGATGTTTGTTTATTGAATCAGTCTCGTTCTTTTTGGGCCACTCGACACCAAACTGCTAATCCCGCCCCCTCGGAGCGGAGCTGGGTTTGAGCTCAGCTGTGTGTGAAAGGTATGTTAACCAATTTCACAGTGTAAATATTTCCTCAGCCACCGCAGCCGCACATGTGTGGAGCACATGGTGCGTCGGAGACCTGCATCACCTTCAGCTGCACCCACATGTCGGACAAATCCTGGTTTTAATGTCCTCACGCGCGTTTCCGGGCCCGGCCTCTTCTTCGCTCTGGATTTCTGTGAGGTCAAAGGTCAGGTGCAGGTGCAGAACGTCACTCTGGACGCTCGCACTCGTCACCGGTCTGAGAGGAGCTGCACAAATCCACAAGCATTAAAGGATATGTGCAGTAAAACTGTGACAAAGCTTTTAATAACTCGTGTCCCAGTTTCCGTCGGGAGATTTGACTCCACATGTCGACGGTGAATATGTCGGCTGCTCGGATCGAAACAGGAAATAAAAAGTAATTGGGCATTTTCTTGTTTAAACTAGAAAAACACTCAGAGCCGCACATTCCACCCCCGAGGGCCCGATCTCACAATGTTACAGAAAGTGATAAAAACCTCTGGATCTGAAATGTTTCACCGTACAGTGGCAGGAAACTCTTCCCCCTATGAAACATTTCAAACTCTCCAGCTGTTTTTAGAGCCGCTCTGAAGTCCTGGCGTGTTCCTGGCGTGTTCTGGAGGTTCTGTGTGTGAGAACACAGCAGGAAAATGTCTGGAAACCTCTCAGTGAGCGAGTGGACGTGAAACTGGAAGAACACAAATATCTCTGTGCACGTAGAAGACGAAGACGCCAACGAAGACGCGACAGACGTGTCTGAACTTGCCATAAAAATGCAAAAGTTGACAGATGCATGAAACTTTTGAATGTGTTGTTGTCTCTTGTTCTGTTTGTGTATTAAGAATAAAGTTCAGTGTTTAAAAGTGTAATTCAGTTTAGATTCGCTCTCACATGCTCTGATTCAAATATTTCTGTGTTCAGTCTCAGTTGTTTTTTCATTTCAGAGTTTCGACAGGATCAGGAACAAACAGGAACAAACTAATTAATGAGCCCAGAGAGTCACGAATCCCTGAATCTGAACGCCTGCGTGTTGTTTAATTTATGTCACAGTTTATGTTTTGGCAGAACGGTTCATATAAGAGGAAGTGGAGATGTAGCCGTGGTCGTTTGGCTCGAGGCCGAACATCTGGCTCGGTTCTACCAACGTCTCAGGAGCAGCACAGCTGTTCTGTGCATGACAGCGAGAAATCAGTTGTTTTTCCTGAACGTCCACTGGATTCTTGAGGGGGGGGGGGCCTGCTGGTCTAAGAGCTGCAGTCACGCAGCACCGCTCTGCCAAACCAAACCGTGTCCAGGGGACAACACGGGCCTGGAACAGTGGATCACAGAGTCGCTGCTGTGATTCTACTTGTTAGAAGCAAAATCAAAACATCTGGAGGAATTCTAAAAGTAACGGATGATGCTCGGTGATGTCATCAGGGTCTCAACCTGAGAGCGGAGAGATTTTCTGCTTGTGTCACCTGCTCCTCGGAGTTCACGTGAAGAAACACAGAGAGAAATAGAGATAATACTGTTAAATAGAGTTAAATAAAATAAAAAACTAACTGAAGAAATTAGAAAACACAAAGGGCTCATAAATATTTAGAGGAATCTGTCATAAATGCAAAATCAGATTAAAATCACTTTGGGTTTTATTTTTCACATGTTTATTTTATCTTCATTCTGACAGCGTTAGTCCTCCATATTTAAAACCAACACATTTAAACTTCTGTAGAAACCCATGAATATGAGTTTAGCTGATTATCTATTATATTATTAATATTAATATATTATTAGCACCGTGATTATTGATCATCTGAAGTCTGAGGATTATTCTAAATATCACATCTCTTCATCTTTCTTCTCTGAACGGTGGAAATCTTCCACCTGTGACTTCGGACCCATGAACACACATGTTATGTTTCAGTGTGATGAAGATGAAGAAGATGATGAAGATGATGATGTGTGTGTTCTATATCTTTGTTAGTAGAATAGAAATATGAAGTCTTCGTTCTCATCATGATGTCCTGTGTGTCCCGGTGGGTCCGCAGCATCTTCAGGTATGAACCGGGCCCCTGCTCCTCTGGTGAACGGTAGTCGTTGTCCTGAGTCTCAGGTTTCAGACGAGGGGCCTCCTGACGGGGCCCGGTGACGTGGAGGAGGAGGAGGAGGAGGAAGAGGAGCAGCGGCTCTGCTGGTGCCTCTCAGTCGTCTTCAGTCGTCTCTCTCCTGCGGGACGCATGGGGTCAGTGCGGGGCTGTGCGGGTTCACTGTGACGGATGAGCGACGAGGACGCGGATGCACGCACACCCCGAGGAGAGCGCGCGCTCTAATTAAGAAAACCTGGTCGAGCAATTAAGCGAGAGGAGGAGACGGCGACGCACGAGCTGCACGGAAGGTGCGTGTGTGTGTTTGTGTTTGTGTGTGTGTGCGGCGCGAGGAAAGTTTCCAAAGTTTCTGTGAAAACTTCCAACTCGTTGTCGAAGTTTATTCCAAGCTCGTTCCAGTCAGCGCCGCTCAGAGACGCGAGTGTTACGCGCAGAGGTTGGTTTTTCTCCGCGGGACGAGGCTGGAGCAGCGCGCACAACCGTGAGTCCTGTTTGCGTCACTTCTTCACGCACTTTTCAAGCCGTTGCGTGATGAAAAGTGCGTGTTCGTGCGGGAGAAAGTTGTTTTTACAGTCACGTGGTTCGATAAAATATCTGAAACACGTGTCTTTAAAACCGCAGGAGGTGAAATGTCTGAATGTTGCAGTGATTTTCCTTTGTTTGTTTAATGACTAACTGCTGCTAATGGAGTGTGTGTCTGTGTCAGTGTGTGTCTGTGTGTGTCTGAACTGATGGGCTGATGTGTAGCTCTGGATTCTTGAGGCCTGGCACTGGTTTGTTTTCCTGCAGAAAAATGCCACATTTCCAAAACAGCCCGTCTGACTCAGCAGAAGGAGGAAACGCGTCCCGTGGACTGAAATCAGAAAAGACAGCTGAGGAGAGGTGTCCATGTGCAGATGCTGCTCAGGCTGCAGGGCCACATTTTCATTTGCCCTCTGTCTGCTCCCTGAACCCTCAAAATCCAGCTCTCTGCTTCTGGTTAGGGCAGGAATGTTAACTCGCCTTCGCTTTGTCCAGATCCTCGGCCCAAAAAAAAAAACCCCGTCGGCCCCTCCATGTCCTCCCGGAGCCGTTAAACCAGCGGAGCCGCCTCTGAGCAAATAGGCTACTGTGTACAGGCGGCCTGAGCTCAGCTGTCTGGAGGTGACACTGCAGAAAACAGCCAGAGAAGCAGTTTGTCCGAGTCAAACACAAGTCTGGGGGATGGAACGTCTCCTTTGTCTGCAGCAGGACGCAGCGAGGGGCTTCAACAGTTTCATTGAGCCCCTGCATCTCTGGGAGCTTCTCACAGGAGCTGCAACACCTGCTGGACACACTCCAGTCAGAGAGGACAGGGACGTGTGTCCACCGGGACGTGGGTCAGGTCTCCAGAGAGACGTCCACCACCTCGTCTCTCAGAGAAACAAACACTCCTGTCCTTTTAATGTTGGAGGCGCGACAGCAGGAACACGCTGTTCCAGCTCTTTAACAATCCTTCATTCAAATATCCAAACACAACTGGAGCTCAAACTTCACGTGACATTAACTAACATCACAACAATGTTCGAAACCCAAACTCTCATTCAGGGAACAGGACGTTTCGTGATGCGTCACATCAAGTTAACTTCTGGGAGAAACGGTGACAAAGGAAAAACACAGTCAGCTGTTTCTGGTTGGAGCTCTGCTGGCTGACATTCTAGGCAAATTATGTTTTTCCTCAATTTATTGTTTTGTCTGTAGAATGTCAGGAAAGAGGAAAATATTCCGTTTATTCTCATAAAAGGTCAACGAGACGTTTCAGAGGCTGAAAACCGAACTTAAGTTTTTGAGTTTCGCAACGATCGAGTTGTGATTTGACTTCAAGAAACAATGAACAAAAATCCCTCAAGTTCTTTTGTGGTTGATTTTTGTTCTCACGTCATCCAAAATGTTTCCGACCATGTTCAAACTCAAACTCTAATTTTGTGGCCTTTAACTCCCATGATGCCACGCTGCTTCACGGCGTCATCAAACTAGGTTTCGTATTTAAAGAAGAAGAAGATAAAAGTGTTGTGACGGTGAGGATTCATCTCAACACAAACCAATCGGTGTTCAAATGAACACAAACCAGTAAATCTACATTCTCCGGCTCGCTCACGTGACCACGCTGGAGTGGCACCCAGATGTTGAACCGCTCGGAGGTCAGATTTAAATATCTGGTTCCTGGTGCTGGCAGCCGCTGTCGTCTCTGATTATACCGATATTATTAGACCATTAGTGGTTAGACTGGATTCATGCTCATGGTCAGTGTTTTGCACGACGCTGGAGAGAAGCTGAGCATCAATCAAAATAGTTTCTGAGGAAGAAAAACCAGAGCCCGGAGCTGAGGATGTTTTAAAGGGACAATCTGCCTCTGGTGGTTCAAGAGCTTTATAACTCCGCTGGAACGACCTGTGGCGTTTAAAGGTGGCGTCTGTAACGGCGTGTTCGGGGTAAACCAGATGTCACCGTGCAGCTGCACTCCAGGGTCGATGAGTTGTCCGGTTTCTCCAACGCTGGAGACGTTCCCATGAGTGAAAGTCCACATTTAGCCGACCCGGGGGTGTTTTAATTGAGATGCTGCCGTCGTAGACGCTTTGAAAGTTCGATTTATTCTAAGTTTAGCGGCTGAAACGTGACGTACTTTGGGTCTGAGCGTTTTCAAGCTCCATAATTGTGAGTGTCTGGGTCTGACCGAGGCCTCTGGTGCGGCTGACGAGGCCCTGAACCCTCCACATTAACGCCTGTGTTCTTTGGCCAAGCGTTACATCTCTGGTCAGGCCCGGGCAAGTCGTGCTCTCCGTGTCTCAGGAAGGATTTTGCAAAGGAATTGATGAGTAACGTGGGGAGTGACGACCTGAGCTTCATTCAGACGTGTCGACAGACACTCTCCCTGTTGGGTTTAGTCATGAAGTCCTGGTTCTATCTGGTTTCTGGGGGTTGACATGTGGAGGAGGAGACTCAGACACCAGTTAAAAGCTCTTCTTCTTCAGTTTCAGAGCTAGTCAAAGTTTTAAAGTTCCACACACAGTCTGGCTCTGTCCGACTTCCCTTTTCTGATACGTCTCCGCTCTGAACTGTGAGTTGGCACTTTCTAAAGAACGAGGGGGATCATTCCTCCCCCGTGTGTTCGTCTCGCTGGTCTCCTCCGACACTTTGATGTTTGATTAAGCGGCTCAGGCTCGGCCGTGACGGCGAGCGGTAAGAATGTGGATTTACCAAAGTGCTACCAGGATTAGTGCACGCTGCCTCGCGGTGCTGCGGATCCATGGATACCTGCATGTCTGAGAGATCTGCGTCTGATTAAATCCAAGCATGTGGCCGTGTTTATTGCTCAGCCCTGCGGTTGAGGTTTACCCAGAATTCCTTTGTGCAGCATCAACACTTGCATTAATCATTTTGTGAAAGTGTAAACCTGGGGGTTTGACCAGCGGACGTCTCGGTGATGACTCCACTCCTCAGTGACTAACATGGATGTTTTATGGTTTCACCAGCGCCTGTCCTTCGTTTGTCAGCAGGATTACACAAAAACAACTTACCAGATTTCCACTCAACTTAACGGCTCAGTGAATCACGGGCCAAGAAAGAACTCATTAAATTGAGGGAGAACATTTATTGTTCACTCATTTCTCAGAGAATAATTCTGAGCCAGACATATTTCTACGACCGGGAGACTCAGAGTTTTGGAGTTTAAGCGACTGTTGGGCCTCGGTGCAGGTTTGAGCTCAGCTCAGTGAAGTTCTCGTTACATTAGATGTTCAATGTTTTTCCTTCATTTATTATTTGGTCCATGTTTGATTTGCGTTGAATTGAAAGTTTCTGCTGTGATGAATTTCATTCCTCGTGTGTGTTCTCTTCTCCAGAGCTGACGTACCCCCCCCCATCACCTCGACACCATGAGTTGGAGCTTCCTCACTCGTCTGCTGGACGAGATCTCCAACCACTCCACCTTCGTGGGGAAGATCTGGCTGACGGTGCTCATCATCTTCCGTATCGTGCTGACGGCGGTCGGCGGCGAAACCATCTACTACGATGAGCAGAGTAAATTCGTCTGCAACACGCAGCAGCCCGGATGTGAGAACGTGTGCTACGATGCGTTCGCGCCGCTCTCACATGTTCGATTCTGGATCTTTCAAGTGAGCTTCAAACTTTCTCCCGAGTGTCGAACACGAAAACACTTGAACTCGTAAATCTGAGCCGCGTGTGTTTTTCCAGGTTATCTTGATCACCACCCCGACCATCATGTACCTGGGATTTGCCATGCACAAGATCGCCCGCATGGAAGACAGCGAGTACCGACCCAGCTGCCCCCAGAAGAAGAGGAGGATGCCCATCATCAACAGAGGAGCTGCCCGTGACTACGAGGAGGTGGAGGACAACGGCGAGGAAGACCCCATGATCTCCGAGGAGATCGAACCAGACAAACCCGACAAAGCAGAAAAAAGTCAGTCACCAAACATTCACGTTCTTTATCATCTGAGCTGAATCCGATCTTAACCCGGTGCGATCTGTTTTTAAGGTGCAGAGAAGAAGCACGACGGTCGGCGGAGGATCATGCGCGACGGCCTGATGAAAGTCTACATCTGCCAGCTGCTGTGGCGCTCTGCCTTCGAGGTGTCCTTCCTCTTTGGCCAGTATATCCTCTACGGCTTCGAGGTGATCCCCTCCTACGTCTGCACTCGCTCACCGTGCCCGCACACGGTGGACTGCTTTGTGTCGCGCCCCACGGAGAAGACCATCTTCCTGCTGGTGATGTACGTGGTGTCCTTCCTCTGCCTGCTCCTGACCCTCCTGGAAATACTCCATCTGGGGATTGGAGGTATCCGCGACACCTTCCGCAAGCGGGCTGACCTCAACCCTCAGACCTCGCTGCCCGCCTCCTCGCGAGCCATGCCGACGGCACCGCCAGGATACCACGCCACCATGAAGAAGGAGAAACTAAAAAAGGAGTTAAGGCATTCGCCCTTGGCCGACTCCGGGATGGAGAGTTTTGGGGACGTGGCGCCGTCGTCCAAAGAGCTGGACCGGCTGAGGAGGCACCTGAAGCTGGCGCACCAGCACCTGGACCTGGCCTACCAGGGGGACGAGAGGAGCCCGTCACGAAGCAGCAGCCCGGAGGTTAACACGGGCGCACAGACCGCCGCCGAGCAGAACCGCCTCAACTTCGCCCAGGAGAAACAGGGAGAGGCCAGCGAGGAAGGTAACGCAGACAGAGTTTAAAACTGGTTGGAGATGAAAGTTGATGCATGTAAACAGATTTATTCAGATAAATTCTCGACCTTCTATGTTTGGAGACACTCAAACAAATGAAATCTCTCTGGTGGCCGAGCTACAGAACATTAATCACCGTCTTTGAATCGCTCAGAAACCAAACTTTCCACAAAGCTAGTTTAAAAACAAACTAAACTTTTGCTGGCAAAGTTTGTGGAAGAAAAATGTCCCAAACTTAAATAAAATACTTTTGCTTTGAGTCATTTTGTGGACGAGGGCTGAGACTTTGTGTCCTGCACAGTTTCAAAGCTCACAAACTTGAAATGAAATAATCTGTTATCGTGGACAGAATTTTAGAAAATCCAGTTGTAGTGAATGCATCATGCTGAACAGTCCTGTGTTGTCTCTCTCTCTCTCTCTCTCTCTCTCTCTCTTGCAGGAATACATGCCTGAGCGTGCTTCCTGCCTCCAACGTCTGTTCTTCCATTCCTACTGGCCTTAAACACATGGGGGAAGCACATATGGGAATGCAGTCAGACCACTGAGGGAGACCAAAGTGTGTGTTTGTTTGTTGGTGTGTGTGTGTGTGTGTGTGTGTGTGTCTGTGTGAATGCGTGGATGAGAGAATTGAGCCTTTCAGTATTAGGGGTCAGTCAAAAAAAAAAGAGAGAGAGAGAGAGAGAGAGAGAGAGAAACGCTGACCCAGCTGTGTTGTGACAAATGGTTCATCTCCACGACTCTAAACTTGAACGCCTGCCACATCTCCGATCTCCGCTCGCCAGCCTACGTCCAAACCCCGTCTCCACCCCGCACGCACTCGCAATTAACCCTCGTCCCTTTCAGACCTGGATTCAAAACTCCTCCTTTTGTTTTTGTTTATAAACTTCAGACTCTCGTGAGGCTCGTCGTCCTCGGACAGAATCTCAAAACAAGCCGCCTCGGGTTCAGCCGTTCGTGGAGCGTGTAGAGCAGCGTTAACCAGATCAGATGTTGGATTAGTGAAACCACACCATTTCAGAAAAGTCAGATTATTTGAAGCCTCCATGTTTACTCCAATCTGCCAAAATGTTTACCTGGGAAATGCTTGAATTCTTTATTTTGTACAATCATTTCATTTCAAATACTCAATAATTCCTTTTTTTTATTTCTACAAAGACCAAATCTGTAGATTCGTAGTTTAGAAGGAAGTGTTTGACACGACTGCTGAGAAGTGGGCACTTGTTGTTGGTGATCCTTTAACTCTCCAAATATAAACCGATTTACATTGTTCTCCGTATCACAGTTAAACTTTAATTTCATTATTCTTTGCTACGCAGCTGGAAACATCTGTCTCCAAGGCTACTGTCCACAGTGAAAACTCCATCCTTGTCTTTTGAAATTTACATTCTTCTTTGGTGAGACATATTTTCCACCCTTGACGTGCGCCGCTGCTCCTCCTCTCCGCTGCAACATGGAGGCCTTCGTGCCTCCTGGAGAGGATGACAGCCGGCTGCCGACACAGCGCGGTGCCATGTAAACACACACACACCAGCTCCGACTTTCTTCATCTGTAGCTTTCGTTGTTCGTGCAGAGTTTATTGTTTGTTGGTTTTATGATCTGCGGCTGGAAAACTCAAAAGTACACTTTGCCAAAGCAGCTGTTTGATGCTGTTTCTTGTTTTCATCTCACTTCCAGCTCTGCTGCTCTTCTCAAGGTCCGACATTTCCTGTTGAATATTGTACGTCAGCGGTTTATACTTGTTCCTTTTCTATTGCAAGTTTTGTAGTTTTTGTAACTGTAGAGATTATTTTGTCTTCAGAGTAAATAAATATATTTGAACAAGATACTTTCGTCTGTGGACTCGTGTGTATTTGTGATTTTCTCCGTGTTTGTTTTGTCGTTATTCTCGCTGTCACTGTGTGTTTACAGATCACGTTCACCTCCGTGTTCTGACCGGTGGTTTATTGTGGAGCTGCAGATCAAAGAACACGAGTCTGAACCTGACGGTGCAGTTTAAACGTGGGCAAACAGCGCCGCCCACAGGTGGGAGGAAACAACACCGCTGCCTTTAATTTGACTTTGACGTGGGAGTAAAACAAACATGACGAAAACAAAGTTCAGTAAACAAGTAACTCAAATTACAGAACGACGTCTGATTCAAACAAACACATTCGCAGATGTGCTGTTGATGGACACCTCCCACAATGCAATGCACACAGGAAATGGAGAAGACGAGGTAACGTGAGTTGTGTTGAGTGTGGTGGTCATTTTGTGTATTCATTGTTAAAAATGTATAAAACACATGAAACAAACAGATGAGATGAAAAGTCGTTTGGGTGAACTCGACCTTTAACCTTTGCTCTTCAGATACAAGTACACGCCTCAGGTATAATGTTGGGCAGGGTCTCGTACTTGAACGAGTATCCACCGTCGGACGTTGTGGTGATCCTCAGGGACCTCATGCTCCCCGGCACCGGAGCGCAGCACTGACTGATCCCCAGCACGGCGGCGATTTGATCCCCGGCCGAGCAGTTTCCGTGGCAGTAGTAGAAGGTCAGGGCCGCCGGATGGACGATCCAGTTTTCCCAGCCCAGCTCCTCGAAGCTGATTTCGACGTGCGCTCGGTGGCAGTCGCTGTGCTCCGGTCTCTCCTGAGAGGGGCGCTGCAGCAGGTCGATGGCAGAGGGAGACCAGCGAATGTTGAGCGGTGCGTGGCGGCGAGAGCGGCCTTGAGCACGTGGCTGAGCGTGGAGGTCAAGAAAGGGCGTCTTGTCTGGTTGGTCCGCGTGGCACTGGCAGGCCGGACAGCGGACCTGGAGCACGAAGGGACCCTGAGCCACGGAGGCCAGCGCCGCCCGCAGGTCGTAGGTGGTCCATCCGTCTGGGCTCATCTCTGACGGGGCCTCCGCTGCCTGGAGAAGCTGCTGCGCCGAGTTGAGGATGAAGAGCGGGGCGGACGTGTTGGCTCCCTCGCCCGCGTAGAACCAGAAGTGGGCAGCGGTGACCACGGCCTCCTGGTCGTTCAGGGACGGCCGGAAATAATACGTGAAGGGACTTCTGGTGGTTTCTGGGACACAAGACGAGTCTGAGAAGTCAAATCAGAGAGAAAAGTGAGGTTCTTCATTTTCTGTTGGAGCCTCCTCCCTCTCTTCCTCTCTTCCTCTCCTGAATCAACAGTATCATACAGAACAGATTCACTCTGAACTGGGATCAGTTAAATGTTTTGTCTCTTTAAACTCTCGACCATGTTTCCAGGAGCTGCTCTTTAAAGCTGCTTCATCTACACACGGGTCTTTAACGTCTTCTCCATTGTTTCCGTGTCAAACACTTTTTTGTCTTCAGCTCTGAGCTGCAGAAACCGTGATGAGAATCCTTTCTTAGATAACGTCCAGTTCTCTAAGAGCCCAGTTCTTTATGGAGCTTTGCTGCACTTTCAGTCTGTGTAATAAAAATACTAAAAACTTCGACCTCATGCAGAAAACAAGACAAATTCATCCGTTAGCACGACAACACTTCTTAAATTTCAGGATCTAAAGGAGACATAGTTAAAAGCCTCTCACCAGGACTGGGGAAGAGAATAATCTGAGACTTGTCCTCGGTTGGACTTGTCCGATGGTCCACCCATGTTGTCCTGCTCGCCCTCGGGGCCCTCACGTGCACGTGCCTTGCTCCCTCTCGCTGGGCCGTGCCCACGTCGGGGCCCTGCGCCGAGGCCGCGGGAGGCTCGTCCAGCCCGAGGCCCTCCAGAACCCGCCCGCTGAACCAGGACAACACAGCCTCCCTGCACAGCTCCTCCGCCCTGCAGCCTCCACTCAGACCGAGGATCCACAGAGGAACCAGGACCAGAGCACAGGACGCCATGACTGCAGCTTCCTGGGGATTCAGAAAACGTTCCCTGCTGTGACTTCCTCGTGTGTTTGTGTGGCTCTGACTCTGAGTGAAGCCTGTGAGCAACAGGAATGGGAGATAGCACAGAATGACCTTGGCCGCTGGGATTTTATATCTGCTCTCGCAGTTTCACACAGAATCCAGGGAAAGTTTTCATTTGCTTTCTGCAGAGTCACGTTTGTGCTGTAGCTCGAGCAGGAGGGTTCACACATCACTGACACATGTGAATTATTAATGCAGAGCCTGGGGGGGGGGGTTAGTCCTGGGTGCTGGATATTATCTGGAACAGTCATTTATCCTCTCTGACTCACACACCTGTTTCCCCCTAATCACAAAGTCATTTCTTTCATTATGTGTTTTTTCTATTGTTCACAGACGCCTCACTCTGAAGTCGCCGAATCAAAGTTCCCTCACTGTTTGAATCTCATGTGGCGATGCCGTGCTGCTCACCGTGAGCCGTGGGTTTGAATCCCGTGTTGAGGAACATTTCATTTTAGACAAACTGAAGATTGTGAGATAAAACTGTGAAACACCAGAAACACATGAATTACTTTTCTCTTGATTGACTCATTTTAATATGTCTCAGTAGAAACTTGTGAAAGATGACGTTCATCTCAATGAGCATAAACAATAATTGTAATAATTGTAATTATTATTAGACACCATAAGAAGTGAGGACAGGTTTAGCTGGAAAACAATAAATACGTGTATTTATTTAATTGTATTTCTTGATTTACGTCATTAACATTCCTGATGAACCTGGTGACGGAAATAGTTTTTTTATTTACCTTGTGTCAGGGAGTTAGCTTAGCTTAGCATAAAGGCTGGAAGCGGAGGGAACCTGCTAGCCTACCTCAAGTCTGATTTACGTGCTCGCTCCAGAGAAACAACAGCCAGGTGAGATTACTTCTTCTTCTTCTTCTCCTCCATCTGAGCCTGTTCACCTGCCACGTGACAAAACTACAACACAGGTGGAACATGTGTCCCTCTTCACCTGTGGGAAACTTAGAAGTTAGCTTAGCTTAGCATAAAGACCGACAGCACAGGGAAACAGCTAGCCTAGCTGGCTGCGTTGAAGCGCTAGCTGCTAGCACATGTCTGTGTGCAGACACAATAAGATCACAGTGAATGAATAGAAGAGATAAAATACATCTACACCATCAGTTTTTATCTCAGTGAGAATCTGCAGAGATGCATCATTAGTGTTTGAACTTTATTTGAAATGTTTCTCCTGGTTCGTCCTGATAAGATGAGATTCATGTCCTGCTGCCAGCTCCTCTCACCAGTTCTCACCAGTCCAATGCTCAGGAACAGAAATCAAACCATTCTACATATTTTCTGTGTTTTTGTTTTTGCAGGGTTTCCAGACTTCAGCCTGTTTGGATCATGCACAGGTGTGATGCCCGTCCACGCTGCTCTGCCTGCACCTCTCTGCACCTCTCTGCACCTCTCTGCGCCTCAGATGGTGATTATCACAGATTATGTTTTCACTATTGCCTCATTTTTGACATTGTCTGTGATTGTACATGTGGAATCCGTGCAGACGTCCAGCAGCACGAAGCTCAACACAGCTCAGACCTGGAGCAAAGCCCACATTCTTCTTCGTGTGGCGAAGCTTCGTCCGTCTGCCAGGTCCTCAGGCTCTGGATAATTTCTTTGGGCAAACCAACACTGACATCTTCCTCGCTGCTGTTTATCCAACAGGCCGCTCCGCTCTGAAACCTCTTTCTCGTCACGTAATGCTGCTCATTACTGTTCATCATTATCTTTACTTTGAACCCTGTCTCTCATTACACACACACACATCTGCAGACATCTTCCTGTACTCCACCATGTGTTTACCAGCAGAGGGTGCTGGAATATTTCACCCAATGATGATGATGATGAAGGGAAACTAAACTATATATACTATATATACTATAACTATAACTGCAGCTTCAAAACACAATATGTAAAACTGAAGACAGATGCTTCTCTGTGTCATATCTTGATGGGTTCATCTCTGCAGTTTAATGGTTCTGCAGCGTTTTGTGGTCAAGAGTCACTGCAAACAAAGATTCTTTTTAAAAATATGCAAACTAAATGTCAGACATGGTCTTTTAATGTCTTGACTGCAACCTGTTCTATTAAAGTGCTTTGTTATATCACTGTTCTATAATTGAACGAAGCACTGAATCCTGTCTTTATAATTAGACTTTCTTTTTATAGCAACTGTCTCACACACACTTTGGTTGATAACATTGATAACATTATCCAAAGGTTGGAGTGTGTGTGTGTGTGTGTGTGTGTGTGTGTGTGTGTGTGTGTGTGTGTGTGTGTGTGTGTGTGTGTGTAGGTCATACATGGCAGCCTGAGAAATGTGACCTATCTGTGGCGCTGCAGCTGTCGTTCCAAACCTGAGGGAGTCGGGGGTGACGCAGAGAGACGGGGGGAGACTGGAGAGAGAGGAGACCTCCAACATGAGCTGGTTTAAGTACTTCATTTTCTAAACCGTCAGAAGTGTGTTTTCTTTTTTAACCACTCAAAGTTCATTGTGTGGAAAACGCTGAGGAGCAGAAGGCCCGAGCGCTCCCTCTCTGTCCCCGTCACTCTGCTCTGGGGCTCAGGTTGTTGAAAGGGGCCATGGCTGAGGCTGCTAATGCTACATGATCTCTGGTGGACTTACACCTTCAGCCCGCTCTCGCCAAAGGACACGAAGGCACACCGGCTTTCGCAAATGGTTTGAGATGAAATATTCTGCTCCATGGATCTTGTTACGTTAACTCGGACTTTGCGAGGATGTCCAAAGGGATTCCAGAGGTAACGTGGGTTTCTTTCTATTTCTGGCAACCTGAGCGTATAATGGGAATATTATCAATTAGCAAAGGAGGCAAACCCAGATGTTTCATTTGATCATTAGTTGTGACGTTCTATTTATTTCCTTTTTGCTGTTTTGACCCCCTCATCAGAAACACAAGCACTGTTTGTTAAGTTTAGGCAACAACAACCCTGAGGTTACCGTCTCTACATTAAGAAAGAATAGACTTTGATAAAGTTACACACCTTTAAACACTGACTGCAAGACTTCATCATCACATCCTGAGGAAATGTGTTAACTTTAATCCGGCTGTCCTCCTGGTGCGTTCAATCATATCCACACTTCCCAAAATGCAACTTGATAGCGTCTGTGATTAAGGTGCCATGTTGACAGTTTGTAACTCAGTTTTATTCACACGACTGTAAGAGGTTCCCCGTTATACAATTGTAAATAGTGGGTTTCTGGAGCCGTTCGAACAATGAAACTATCTTTTCCCTGGTGAGCACATTCATGAGGAACATTTTAATTATGATGTCATTGTGATTTATGTTTTCTGGTCGTTTCAGTCCCGGTGCAGCAGCGCAGGTCCAACCGCCTCTTTCTTCAATAGCCGTAGCTCATCCTGATTCCCCGATCGATCACCTGACAAAGACGGGCAGTCCCTGAAGAAAGAGAAGATGGCAAAAGTCCCTGGACCCTGTCCCAGTCTGGACATCCCTTCCAAGAGGCCCAGAGTCTCCGAGGACCATGTCGTTCCAGTCACTGAGGCCACGACGCCAGAACCAACACCTCCAGTCTTCAACCGTAAACTCCGGAAGGCAGCGGTGGGAACAGGCTGCGACATCCGACTAAGAGTGTCTGTGGGAGGATTTCCAAAACCCTCGCTGAGCTGGTTCCACAACGATGAACTCCTGCCTCCATCAGAAGCCCAGGACTCAGGGGGACTGTGGATACGAGACTGCCGCACGAGCGACGCCGGCCTGTATACCTGCGTGGCGACCAATGAGCTGGGAGAGGCAAGCTGCAGCGCTGTCCTGGCCATTATGGACCTTGGTGAAGGTAATCCCAGATATTCAGTCAGAGAAAGCTCACTCTTCTTCTTCCACCTCACTCCGTGTGTCGTCCACTTCGCAGAGCGAGATTTAAAATGAGATCTTAGAATCCGATTCGTCGGAGAGGAGATTTGTTGGGTTTGTGTTTTTGGATCGAAGTGATTTTCCTGTTGGTTCTTCACATAGACGCTTTATAAAGATGGACGACGTGACGGCTCCTTAAGAGTGTCTCGTTCGCCCCCTGGTGCCTGGATGCTGTATAGGTCATAAACCCTGTCTCTCATATGTTAGCGGATGGGATATGGACCAAAGTACACGTTAAATACATTTGTCTTTTCTGCCATTTGAAGCTGCTCTTGGTTCTTTGTTAGCGAGCTCCACATCTGATTTTGTCAAACCTCAGTGTGAGTCTATTAAAATGTTCAGTGGCGTAATTTCCCCTCTGACCGTCCACGTCATGTGAGCGACAGAATGTGGTTCTGAGTGAGACCGTTGTTGTGCAGCATGTGTTTGATCTCGGTCTCGTCACCTTGGCCTGTGGAGAAAGTTGAGCTCTCACACTATGAGCTGATTCGCACGCTGCAGCTGGCGGATCACTCAGCACCTCGTGGTTTTGATCTGCTCGCGTCAGTTCGGCTTCATCCACCACATTTTGTCCTGAAACCTATTTGTGCAGTTTTCTCTTCATCCATCTCTTCTTCTGTCTCTCACCTGCTAAATTTATCAACAACCCTTTTTTCTCTGTTTGCTCCATTTTTACATTTCTCTCCTGTCACTGTTTCACTTCTATCTGTTTCTGGTTCTAATCTATTTCACTTATTATCACCAGAAACTGAAAACTTGACCCTTGGACTTAAATTACAAAATGAGAGGTTTTACACTTGACGGACCTGAGAAGAGGAAACGTGTCACACCTAGTAAATCAATGAAAGAGCATTGCTGCTCACATTGATTAGTTAATAGTCAGACTAATGCTTTACTCTCAGGAACACTAGTGTTCACATGAATATAGGTTTGAGAGGAAGATGTTAAAATGGACTCGCAGCTGTTTGTTTGCAGGAGTAATTTGATTTGAATAAAGTTTTATGAATAACAAACACAGCAAAATATCATGTTGGATCTGTCGTACTATCTCTCTGACCTCCTCTGTCGCCCCGGCTCTCTCTCGCTCTCTCTCCCCCCCCCTTGTGGTTATTTATGGCCTGGTATGTGCCGTGCCGACCGGAGGGCTCATGCTCGAGTGATGTGTGGATGCCGCCGGCCCCCCTTCTCCGATTGCACCAGCAGACATCACAGATAATTATAGCATCGCCACGGTCAAGACGCGGCGCTGTCACACTCAATCATGGTCAGCGTGATGAAGCGAGATGGGGGGGGGGGGGGGGTGCTATTGTGGTAGTGGATGGAGGACAGAGGGGTGTTAGTGTGTGTCTGTGCCTGTGTGTGTGTGTGTGTGGTTAATATTAAAGGCCGTTCCGTCTGCTTTTCAGTCAGTCAGGTGTGTCACTTTAAGATATCAGACCAATCAGAGGCCAGCGTCGTGCTGTGTCACAGGTCCAGACGACTTTATCGACATCACCCGGTGGCGTGCAGCTTTTCACTGCCCTGTCCGACAGTCGAGGCTGCAGAGGCGCTTTGATGGAAGCTCGAGAGAAGCACGTCGACACCAGTGGTATTTTAAGCGGTGAGATGACGTCATCGCCGTTACTGTGACGCAGGAGCCTCCCAGACGAGACGTTGATAAGACAACGTCTGAAAACGTTCAGGATCCTCAGAGAGCTCAGAGGAGAAATCTGCAGGTTTCCAACATTGGGTCAGAAGAATAGAAGAAAGTGTTCAGTTTCAAACAACTGTAACTTTATTAACTTCTGGAACCATCTGATGATGAAGTCGACCACAAGACGGTCAACGACTTATGATGGTGTGAATTATAAGAGGGAGGTTTTCTGACCGATGACACATTTTAATCTGTTGCATCTTTCCCCCGAAGCAGCTGGAGTTGTATCTGCCCTCCAGAGTCGTGAATAAAAGTCGTAGTCTGAGTTAATCCAGGTTCTCAGTCCCGAAAATAATAATAACCAACGTTTAGTTTGTCCTTTAAACTCCACCCTCTCAAACTGTAAGGTGGCTTTCAGTAACATCATCAGTACATTCTCTGACACCGGAGAACCGCGGAGAACTGACCTTTAAACAGTCTACACAATAAATATGAATTCAATGGATGGAGCGGATGAACGTTTTGAACTCAGGCGTTATTTAGACGCACCTCTCTCCAGCTGGTGTCCCTGTGACTGTCTCATTGTCCTCTACTGAGCGTGCAGCATCTTAAATTGTGTCACACAACATGTCTACCTCGCATTAGTCCAACAGAGGACCCACAGAGGACAGGAAAGGTCGTTCAGTTTGTGCAGCAGTGGGTTTAATCTCCTGCTAAAAGGAGGGGGGGCAGGCGGTCTGAAAGGGGGTGCAGAGGGAAAGTACAGTACGACTGGAGGGGTTGTACTGTGCAGGACTGGAAATAGACGGGTGAAGTTGGCAGCCATAGTCAGGGAGAACTGGGGGAAGACGGGGAGAGAAGACATGGGAGGAGAAAGGTGAAGTCTGGAGGAGGTTCTGTCGGTTCTACCGGAGCGTGTCCACGGACAAGACGTGAAAGAGATTCGTACTCTGAGAAGTTCTTTTGTGCAGAAGTCAAACATACAGAAGGAGAGACAGGAGCCATGTTGCGGAAGGAGCTGCTGGATGCACGGAAAGCTTTGAGGAGTGTCAGGGAAGGCGTGAGTGGGCCGAGAAGCAAGAGGCAGCGAGGTGAGTGGGAGCTGGTGTCAGTGCAAAAGATGTGCTGTGATGGAGTGAAGCGGTTTGTCAGGGATGAAGGAAGAGACGGATGAGGCTGTATGAAAACAAGGGGACATGTGATGGAGCTGTGACTGGGTTCTGTTTCAAATATCTTCTCTAAGAATTCAGATGCTCCGTCGCTGCAGGAACCACATTAAAATTCACCACATCCAGTTTCTTATTTGGATCAGCACCAAATTACATAAACACCCAGATCCATGAGGACATGTTCCATACTGTCCGAACAGGAAAGGGCCTCGTCACCCTTGGTCCTTCCTGCTAAGCTCGAGCACATGTGGCATCAAAAAGTCAACGATGAAATTCTGAAACCAAATCTTAACTATGCCAATTAAGAGAGAAGCTAACGAGCTATTGAGATAAATGATTTACTTCCAAACACAAATATGCAAACTACTTATGTATCGTGAATGTGGAATGTGCTGCAGCTGAACCTTGATGATTTGTGTCCCTCACTCACGATGTGACGCTCCTGCCGTCTCTCGTCGACTCGCTCCTGCGTGCCAGGACTGCCTCCGCACGGCCGCGGAGATAATCTGTAGCTGCTTGATGATTCCACATTCTCTGGATGTTACGTTGGAGTGGATTAAAGATACGCTTTGATTAATTAGGTTCTCCGCCCTCGCGAGGCAGCTGAGGCAACACGTTGAGGGTGAAGCCGACGCCGTCCCTCCCGGTGTTTGGTCTGGCGCAGGATGTGTTTGTGTTCCATCCCACTGGTGCACAGTCATTCACAGGAACCCTCGGGGGATTTGGTCAGGATTAGGTGGTAGGATCATGTTGCAGTGTGACTGTCAACATTGGCCGCTGCCATAATGGATTTACAAACCACCTCTCCATCTGAGCTCAGTCGACGTGTCACCTCTCACATTTACCTCTGAAGGGTTTTTGGTGGCATTTAGAGGAGAGCGTGTTATTTACCGTTGTGCAGATGATAAGCTGCTGATTGTGAACTCAGCAAAGTCATGTCCTATCTGCTAACATGGAGGAGACGGGCTTTACAAACTATGAATATGACAGATTATGTGCTGCTCTGCTAACAGGAGTATCTTTGGATCGCGGTGAATAACAGAATGTGTTATTTCTTCCTCGGAGCAGATTCTGCCTTCACACAGAGAACCTGGTTTAAATGGTGAAGTAACGGAGAGAATCAGAGGCAGCGTGATCGCGGTGTGATGTAACAGCAGCAGATCTGTTTCTCTATGTGGGGAGATTATTCCAGACTCTCTGCTGATAAAGCTGTTGCGATGCCTGGAAGGCATCCATCAGAGCTGCTCCACAGAAGGACTCTGTCACAAAATCAATCTGTTCCCTTGAGGTCTGTTTTCTGTTTTCTTGTTTTAAGATAATTAAACCAGCGTGGTCCGACCTGCACCTGTCCAGAGTCCTTGTGAGGCTCATTTGTTGTCTGTAATTTTTCCGTGAGTCCTGAGATTTTGCAGAAGGCAGGTTTGGTGTCAGCTGAGATGTTTAAATCAGCGCGGCCTCCTGAACCCTGGAGTTATAGATGAGTGACATCTGCAGAATAGATCTTTCCTTAATGGCCGATGTTCTGTGAGATACCTGCTTGAAGCCGAGTCTCTCTGGCTTTTAGTGAGCGTAACAACACAACCTCAGGAGAGAGACTTCCCAGCAGCATGAAATGGAAGCTCTGCCACCGTATCTGCCTCTCAGAGCCGGATGACGGTCATGGAATCTTGTGTTATGATGGGTTTATTGATCCGCGGGCGTTTGTACTGTTACTTGGGGGTGTATCCCGTATCGCGCATAAAGCACCGGTATTGATTGCTGCACTCTCTGCTCACTGGTGATGGATGGAGGAGGAGGAGGAGGAGGAGGAGGAGGAGGAGGAGTGCGAGGGTGAAGAGAGGGAGGTTTGTTAAAATAACAATTGCAGTCCACTGAAAACTGGTTGTGTGTCTTCAGTGAAATATCTATTTGTGGAGGCCTCAAGGAAACGACGGCAGGATGATGATCATCGGCTAACGACCAGATTCTAAATCCAGGAGTAAATCTCACTTATCGATTCTGTGTTCACGCAGCATTAAACTGTAACATGCCTCACTTAGCAAAACTAAAAAGCATGTCGTCCGGCGAGGCGAGCGCCGGGGAGCCGTGTCGATATGTGGACGAGGATTCTGGGTTATTAGCTGGAGAATGAGATCTGGGTCTGCCGGTGATTATTTTTAGATCAGTTTGATGGAGGAGGTGGGGGGAGCACAGATGTGTCTGAAAGAACAATTAACACGTGTCAGAGTGTGAATCAGAGGATCGGAGGAGGAGGAGGTGGTGGGAAGCGGTTACACATTCTCGTCACGTTCGCTCAACAGATCAGACGTCCAGGAGAATGTTTGAGTGACTCACACAGGCCGCTCTGTAGAGACGACTTTATCCTCGATGGTTCGATGAAGTGAGGAGAAGAGGAGCGGGGACGGAGGAGTGAATCTGTCTGTCGATTGGCTGAAGTGTGAAAGTTTTGCTCATAGTTTGGTCCTAATGTCCAAAACTTCACAGTTTTCGGTTCAGTGTTTTAAACATCGTCAGTGTCTGACCTCAGGTCGACAATGAAGAAGAAAACACGGAGAGAATAAACTGAGAGGTGGAAGAAGAATTTTGTTTTCAGGAGCTTCTCCAGTAATAATTCTGAGAAAGCAGATATATTTCACCCCCATCCCCCTTTTATATCCCCTCCATCCTTTCATCTCTCCCTCCTTCTGCTTTGCCTCCTCCCCCCTGAGTCTCTTCCCCACCAGGCTTGTGTCTCTCTCTCGCCTCCGCTCTCTCTCATTCCTCAGTGTTGCTCTTTTGTCGCTCCTGCAGCTCAGGAGGAGAAAAGAAAAGTCAATTTGCTCTGCTGAAGCCAGCTGAAGCTTCCTCCTCCTCCTCCTCCTCCTCTTTATTCTCCACTCTCATCTCTGCAATCAGAATCAACACACCCCTTCTGCTCAGACTTCCGACCCCCACCTCCTCTTGTTCGGATCGAGGGGAGGGGGGGAGGGACAAACCAGAGAATTGCTCCTCTCAAGGCAGCGTCTACGTCAGAGAGGGACGCTGTTCACATCAGCGGATGCACTCTCAGACACAAAGACACCTGGCTCTGGTTTGTTTGCATCCTCTCTCTCCGTCTTGCCGCCAGACCGGAGAATAAACACACCCACGCACAAACAGCAGCCCGATCCTCTGCTTCTGAATTTTCATCCGTCTTTTCTTTTTTTTTTTTTTTCCACGATCGCCACACCCTGCTGGGCTTGTTTCGGGTTTTCGGGATGTGTTAGTGAGCTTCATGCCACAGGTAATCTCATCTCACATTTGACAGGAAGCGCTTCTTGAAGATGAAGAAAATCTGGTCCAAGAAAAGATTTCAGGTGAGGAAACTCAGTTCATTGATTCGATGAGGATCATTTTCTGTATCCATGCAGATTGTCTTAGGGATGAGTAGATCATTACATTTGGGATGTCATGCCACACCCTCTATCTGATCATGTGATGCAACAGAATAAAATCCTAATTTTAGGGAATTTATTTAAAACATGCAGAAAATGCAAAAAGTACAGATCGGTTTGTTTGTCGAGGACAAATCAGGACAATTTACCTAAGAAAGTAAACTCTGGTTTGAAGAGAATGGAAATAATCGACTGAAAGTCTCACTGAACCTGGAAAACCCCGATAATAATCTGCTTTTGCATCATCAAACAGCCCAAACGTCCGCTGCCCTGCCTCCGTACGCTGGGGCACATTCTGTGTTGTGAAATGTGCATCAGGCGCCGGCAGTGGTGACAGTTTTGTAGCTTGATAAGTAATTCATAGAGCAGGTTTCACAAAGTCGGAGCTTGTGGAAAGTGTGTCAGTAGGCTACACATGGACACATGAGAATCAGGGCAGCCAGTCACGGGCTCATGTCTGGATGTCTGCTTCTTCCTGCTCTGAGCTCTGCAGCACGATCGAACCCCTGAGATGTTTTCTTCCGCTTCCAGCTGCACAGATTTTCTGGAATCACGCTGCTCGTACCCTCTGATTACACATTTGTTTTTTTAAGTATTTGCCAAATTCAAAATTGAGCCTCTTCAAGGCGAAGGCGCGCGTGGCTGGGCTTTGCCGATATTATTGCCCCGAGGCCGAAAAAAGATCACGACAATGCCGGACGCTTTCTGCCGGAGCCTGTCGAACTACAGTCGCCATCAGGCGACAGTTAATCGAATCGCCTGACACGAAGACGACAACCAGTGGGGGGTGCGAGGAGCGAGCGGAGGGCAGACGAGTGTGAAACGAGTCGTTTCACTTTTCGCTGCAAAACAGTGAGTCACTGTGGGGAGCTCTCCTTGGTGCTGATTGACAGACTGTCCGAGAGGCAGTTTCACCAGCTGCTTCCTCAGCAGGGACCGAAAACACGACCCGGAGACGTTCTGTTCCAGACGAGACCGCGCAGCTCCGTATTTAACATGTGGCCTCCGGTCAAACTAACGATGAGCTGGGAGTCGATTCCTCGAACAAAGAGTCAAACCTCAGTGTTGATGATCAGGTGCTGATTGGTCGCAGGAATATCCAGAGTGACGTTCGAGACTAAAATCGAAAGGTTAACTCTTCTCTCTGCCTCGCGAGTGTCGAGTTCTTAGAGTAGAAATACCAAAGACAACAGGAAGTGAGAAACATCCTTTATTTATTTGTCATCAAACAAGAAAACCAACGTAATTTTATATTTATATTTAACTCCTGACCAGCGATCACTGAAATGACTCTCTTTTGTTATTGTCGTGTATCTGGAAAAATGAAATAAAGATGAACGACATGACAGCTCCCAAAAGTGAAGCCCCCTGGTGGCTGGCTGCAGTATAGGTCATAAAAATCTAAATTCACGTTAAGTCGATATTTCTAAAAGATGGTTTTTTAAATGTTAGTTTGGTTTTAATTAGTTATTTGATGATACAAAAACGGGCCGAGACCTTTTAACGGACAGAGATCGATGGTCAATCTGGACATTTGAAGACTTGGACTTGTACGTGGTGACGTTCTAATGGCTGATCAGCAAATTATTTATGAGAGAGAGAGTGAGGATAATAATAATAATAATAATCATAACTTCATTTTAAATCCTAACTTCAAACTCTCCAGCTTTTCCGATCCTTTCACTGAGAAGAACCTGGACCTCCCTGGTTAAATCTGTTTATTGTGTAGAACATTTAGTCGTCACGACATTCTCCTCCGGCGTACTGAAAGTGAAGGATTGTGGTCCCAGTCACCCGGGGAGAATAATATAGTTTACGCTCGGCTGTTTTGTGTAGAACAGAACCGTTGGCTGTGTTTGCTGCTGAATAATACATCGCACTTTGTGTCTCGTTTCAGAGAACTGGGCATTCCACACGGACATTTGGCAGATTCACCCATGGTGTGTTGTCAGTATGAGCTTCACTCAAATCCTCTTGTTTTCTATTATCTGTGAAAAAAAACCCAGCGAAGCCACTTTTCTCCTTTCTCTCCGTCCTTTGTGCTTCGACTGCATGTGCTTCACTTTGATTTGTCCCTCTAATAAGACTTGAAATATGAAAGTTGCTTTCAGTGTATTTACGTTTTTACTGCTTGACTGCTTATAACAAGAGTGGGTTTTATTACCGTACATCCTCCCCCACAATGCAATGTTTTTCTAATCAGTGCTGCTGCTGCGTGACGTGCCCAATGATGTCTGGCCACAGTGGTTTAGACTACGAGTCAATATCTGAGCCACTGAGCTGCACTTGACTCCAAATCATATTCACGTTATAACTCAGACTGAATATATCTCTTGTTATCACTTCACCTTCACACACACACACACACAGACACACACAGACACACACCCCCCCCCACTTCAAGAGATGTGATGACTTAATGCTGATTGCTCATGTTACACTGGCTTTCTCATCATCAGGCAGACCCTCTGGATTTATCTAATCACGCTCTGACTTCATGGTCGTGAGGCGCGATGGCGACATGCAGCCTGTTTTTTTGCGGTTGTCGTCCTCCTCCTTCACGAGCCCTCTAACCCCGTAAAACACGTCCGCGCAGGCCGCCCGGCGGCTCGGCCGCTGCTGATATTTAGACTCTAATGGGTACGAAGAGGATCGGTCGTGTGGGTGAGAGAGATGGTGGTTTCCATAGTAACGGTGCTCTCCCGTCTGCCCTCTCTTGCTGCCACTACGGAAGCGAAGTTTTCCGCTCCTGCCGAAAGCAAAGCTATGGTAAACCTGCCTGTCTTCATTCATCCTCCGCCTCTTTCCTCCCCTTCCTCTCTCTCTCTTCTCTCATCCGTGGCTCCCCGACTTTATCTGTTCGCTCTGGTGATGTCATGTCCTCTTGTTTTGTCGTTCTCAAAGTCAGAACATCTTCCCCTCTGTCTCACTCAGCGTCATCCCTCTTTTAAAAGTTTAATTTTCTGTTTCTGTGGAGGATCTGAACCGTTCCCAGACGTGTAGTGGTCAAGGTGTTTGCTGATACGGGTCATATTTTTACAGGATAAAAAACGCAGCAAAGATGCATCTATGTTCATAATTCATGTTAATTCAAGTTCTTTATTTTTGCTTGTATTTGTTTTCTTTTTAATTCTGTTATTAATAATGAAGTTTAACTGTTAAATATCAAGCCTACATTTTATTTCTTTGTCATTTGAAATTTAATTTGATCTTTTTAATGATGCATCAGACGATAGATCAGTATCACAGATCCGACCGGTCGGGCTCTCATTCATGGAATCTGATAAATATTCACTGAGCTTGTATCTTGAATTGACTTTGATAATAATAATGATCTGAGTCATTTTATTGATTAGACCAAGGGAGAAAAAAAAACCCTCCCCTCCATATATCAGCCATGTTTTTCCATCAGCCCCAGCTGGCTTCATGTCACGCTCAAGCCTCAACCCATTTATTTCCCTCCGGGGCGTCTCCACAGCTCCTTTCAAGGACCCATCAGGCTGTGTGCCGCTAAGCAAATGTGAAATGTCATTTTCAGCGAGCCTCTGTTGTTGTTATTGTTGTTGTTTCCATCCTCCTCCTCCACCGCCTCAATTTCTTTGCTAAATTTCCACCTCCCGTCTTCACTCATCCAAATTTCTGCCTGGTATTTATTTCAGACTCTGAGGCCACAGAGGACGAGACCACAGAACCTCAGATGGAAACCAAAGAAGGGCCCGGGAGGCACCAAGACAAGGCTGGACGGAGAGGCCCTTCAGGTACTTCACCCGATATCTCCCTGATTCTCACAGCTTCAGCACTTCCGAGGTTATTGCTCCTCACAACTGTCATTTCAGCTTTTTTCCATTTTGGCGTTTATGTATTTTTATAGCAGCAGGTGACAAAGTAAATAGCACATGTCTGGTTGCTCATAAACTATTTATGAGGCGACCGTTGAAAACATTTTGCTGCCAGAAACACACGCACACGAAAATGATCCAGTGTGGATTGATCGATTTAACGGAGGCTTGTTATCAACCCGAGACGTGGACGGGTCGGATGAGACCCGATATGGCAGAACACATTAATCCCACATGGTGTGATGTAACGCTGTGACACACTGCCCTAGTTTCCAGCAGGGAACCTGTCTCAGGTCTGGACACTGAAGCTGTTACTGACACCAGCTTATGACACCAGTTATTTTAAGATATTCTTTACCAATTTAATTTAACGACGATGTACGTAAGTTTAATCAGTTGATTAATATTCTAACATTTCATAAACCCAGTCATTAAATAATTAAATAACTGTACAGTATTTATTGTTTCTAATGTTGATTTGATATAATAATATTTATGATATATAAAATGATCAAACGAGTTTTCTAACCACATGTAATTTTACTAATTTTCTAAAGTGGTGTTGGAGTGCCAGCGTCAGCGAGGCTGCTCGCCCTCACCGCCCGTTTCCTCTCCAGGCAACAGGGAGTCTGAATATAGAAATCTTGACACCCTTCTCCTCTGCCACAAACAAACGTTGCACTCTTCCCTCGCTCGTACGCGGTGTTTTCGTGTCGGCGGGCTGAATTCTTCTTGACCTGCTGCTCCTCGGCCCGACGGAGTTCTGAAGCTCGAGCCGTCACCGCAGCTCCTCTGCAAAGAATTTCTCATCTCACTCTCGTCTTTATGAGAAACAGATATAGTTTGTTTTATGATCATGTTGCTGAGTCAGTATCGCTGAGTCTGTCGTTTTATATCACCGACTCCATCGCCGTCTCAAGGTTTCCGTCGTTAAAGGAAGATGCTGACTGCTCCGTCTTTTCGCTGCCAAAGCATTCCTGTCTCTGTTGCTCATCTCTAAAATGTCAATCATTGCCTGATTTGCGATGGTGGGGGAGGGGCCTCTTTAAGTGGTGCACGCTCCCTGTCAGCTTTACGCTGTCGCTTTCATTTCCTGCTTTAAAACAATCAATACACTCTTTATCCATCTCGCCCTGTTCATGCTTAGTGATGTTCCTGCTTCTTCCCTGAGTCTTTAAAGGATTAATACAGTCTGTAGAACTAAATGTTTATTATTAATAATCATTATTTGAAAGAATAGAAGCCTAGATGTATTTAAATAGTGTGATATTCACACTGATCATCATCATTAAAAGAGCCGATGATTGTGAAACAAATGTCTCCAGAGACCTTGTTTCTTACTTGTTCCCAGGACGTTTCCTGTCTGATTATCGAACTGCTTCTCTCTCTGTGTCTCTCTCCAGGTGAGGGAGGAAGGCTGACGGACTATAACCCAGATGCTCCGGATCGCAGGGCCACCCTCCCCGGCACTTACGACCCCGTGGTGGAGCGAGAGCTCCGCACACTGGGCTCCCGCCCTCCGGGGCCCCACCTGGACCCCACAAACCCAGCCAGGCAAGCTCTCGGCGGGGGTCCCACCGAGGGGGCCCCCCCTGTCCGTCACCTGGGT
This sequence comes from Paralichthys olivaceus, assembly GCF_024713975.1. Classification (NCBI taxonomy): domain Eukaryota; kingdom Metazoa; phylum Chordata; class Actinopteri; order Pleuronectiformes; family Paralichthyidae; genus Paralichthys; species Paralichthys olivaceus. The sequence continues at coordinate 13,863,832 of NC_091116.1, forward strand.
GTGGAGCCGCTGATCCGGGCGTCTCACGCTAACCTGGCCCGGCCTGTTCAGGGGTCAGAGGAAAGTGTTTCTGTAGGCAGCGACTACTATGGGAGCATGTTCAGCCTCTACAGAGGGAGAACATTCTCCATGCCGTTATAGCACAAGGCTGTTTTTTCTTTTAGGAGTCCATAAAACAAAAAGACTGCCCCCAAATTTCAAGAAAACCAGACATTATGTCCCCAACTTGCAAAAATTGTATGAGACATGACAGAATTTATAAATGTTTTATCTATTTGAACATTTCTTGTTGTTACTTCCCATCTTTATTTCCATGTCACACTTTCCTTTGACTCAGTGTGGTTTGATCTCAGCCTAACAACGATTCCTGCAGATGTGTATTACTCAGCACTTCTGGAAACTGGGACGAGTCTATTTTTTTTTTTTTACCCTCTGCATGATTTTCTGCAGCAGCCGCTCACGTTTGCAGTAACACACAATCTTTATGGGTTTGCTGTGGCTTGCATGGGTTGCTGGTTTTGATCCAAGCTAATATTAGCATGAATGTTGTCACTCACCCTAACAATCATGTGATTTGCAGGCATGATGTTTTTGTATTTGGACTTAAAGCAGGGGGCGCTTCATGTTGTACAGTTATTATTATCGTAGAGTTTGTTCCACTTCACCGCAGTTGGATTAAGATCTGAAGAAATCTTATTTTATCTTTCATTCTTTTCTCGGCTATTGTATTTGACCCTGTCTCTAAAACGGAGGCACACATGAGCACAGACAATACACAAGGCAAGAACACAACTGACACAAAATGGACGCTCATCTGCTCCTGTATTGCACCTCCAACCCCCACAGGAACGGCACCAGCTCTAACTTCCTGCCTACATTTCCCTTTAATCCTCAACCCTCTAGGACTCAAACTGCTGATGAATCGCAGGGGCTTTCCTCCTGTGTCCCCCTGTCTTCTCCCCCGCCACCTCCCTCCACACACAAACACAGCAGCAGTACCCCAAACCAAGACCTGCGTCAAGCCAAGCCCTCAGATCAGAGTGTCAACAGTGTTGTCATGACACCCAAACTGGCTCGTGCAGGACCCAAGATCTTTGACAAGGTCCGAGCGTTTGAGGAGCGACGGGCCAGCGTGGACGTGCCAGGAGGAGCTGGATCGGCTTCAGGGAACGGACGATCGGCTTCCTTCGACTCAGACGACGGTGGAAAGAAGACGGGAGGCCCCAGCAAGGACGAGGGCCGAGTCCTCCAGAGGCGAGAAGCTTTCAAGCAACGGGCCTCTTCTCTAGAGGACAAGACGAGCTACTCCCAGAGGGTCCAGAGCTACCAGAGCAAGTTCGCCGAGGAGCTCCAGAGGATCAAGAAGCTTGTGGGAAAGCCGAGCTTGAAGAAGGCGTATTCCACGGAGCAGCTGTCGCAGAAAGAGAGGCTGCCCGTGGGGAAACTGGAGCCCATTCCTCCGCAAGTGGTTAAAAAGTTGGAGGCCAGGGAGCGAGCCGCGGAGCAGGGAAAAGTTGGAGAGACTCGTCCCCGGGCCCAAGGCAACGGTCTGAGCACTCTTAGTCACGACCCTGAAAAGGAGAGGATGACACAGCCAGATTCTCGGGGCACACCGGCCGACGGCTCATCACGAGGAAACGCAGGGAAAATCTCTGTTTCCATGGAGACGGCACCAGTTCACCAGTTACCAGGGCAACCATTGCCAACAGCCACAAGAACAAGCCTCACCAGGTTCGCAGATCTTTGTTTCACAAAAACGTAACAAATGTGCTTCTTGTGTATTTTCTGTGTGGGATAAATGTTTCCCTGAAAAGATTAAAAGCAGAACAAACACTTGAGTAAATATCTGGTTCATTCTGTAGCTTGTTGTCAGGATTACATAACAGGTGTCTTGTGTTTGCACACAGAGAAAAACTACAGAGCTCTCCAGCAGCTGACAAAGACTCACTTGTCACCCAGCCGTCCTCCTCCAGAGGCCCGGGGACGCATTCAGCGATGAGCAGCAAAGCGGGCCGCAGATCTCCCAGCCCTACCGGGAAGACGGGGCCCCTCGTCGCTGTGAGGGAACCGGGCTCCCAGTATCCACCGAAGCCCCCGCGACTCACCCCGTCACCCACTCCGTCCGTCAGCCCCCTCACAAAAAGGAGGAAGGCGGAGGTGGGGCGGACGCCGCCTGCGTTGAAAATGAACATCCCCACCATCGTGGTGGAGGACGAACCCACGGAGGTCGAGCGCGCTGCCGACAGGATGAGGAGGAAAGAGCGGAGGGTTCGCAAGAGAGGACGCTCTGCTCAACCCCGGCCTCCGGAGGAAGGTATGACGAAGAACCAGTAGTTTCATGATGGCGTTTTAAATGAGCGTTTGAATGGTTGTAGAGCTTTTGATAGTTTATACGATGGTGCCTGTTCCTTGTACAACTCCTGTCGTCTTTGTCGGCCATGTTGTTGCTGCAGGATCCAGACTCACTGATAGAAGTAAAGAAAGAAATCACTTTGGGGCTCGACCCATTTACAAAACCCAGTGACACAGTCCCTCTTAAACCTCACCTGTTGTTTCCAGGGGCCTCATCCGATGACTCCTACCTGTCCGCTGATGAGGAGCCAGCTGAGGCCCCGAGGTTTGAGAGGCCCCTCAAAGCCACCACAGTGTCCCGCGGCTCCGAGGTCACGCTGAGATGTGTCGTCACTGGAAACCCTCCACCTGCAGGTTTGTTTCTTTTTGCATGTTTTAAAATCAGGGTTAATTAAAATATAGGTCAAATTTAAAATGGAACCCTCTGCAGATGGACCTCCCCTAACGGAAGATTGTTGTCGCACGATGTTGTTTGAATAGATTTAAAATAAAAACCGTTTCGTGTGAGGAGCAGAGAACAGGATTAAAACCAGAATCTGTGGCTCCTCTGCATTTTCTCTGAGCACCAGGACGAGAGAGAGAGAGAGGTTTTTTTGTTTGGGGATATAAAATTCAGCCTCACAATTTTAAATCCTTGGTGTTTTTCTGTGGAGATATGTGAAAACCTCAAACAAAGAGGCGTCGTCCTGACACATCTCTGAAAGCTGGACTCTATATCTGTTCTTTCAGTGGGAGGGTTTTATTGGCTCTTTCTGCTCCGGTGTGAATATGTGTGTTTGTTTTCCTCAGTGACATGGAGGAAGGATAATGTGGAGATACGGAGCGATGCCTCCCATGTGGTGAAGGCTGCGGGTGAGGAGCACAGTCTGCTGATAAAGCAGATGAGGCCGAGCCACGCCGGGTCGTACTGCGTCACAGCTGTCAGCGCGGCGGGCAGAGCGTCCTGCAGCGCCCCGCTCTCCATCCAGTCAGGTGAGACCGCACCAGCGAGGGAGAAGCTGATAGATGAAGTTAGACGAGAGAGGTTGCTCTTCTTGAAACACATGAACATATTGACTCAGCCCGCTTTAATCCGCTGCCAGCCCCTCCTCCGCTCCGACATGCTGGCTTAATGGCTGCAGAGGCCCCGCTGGAGCTCAGCATCCCAACCGGGGGCTCTTTGCAGCGATAGTTGCCATGGCAACCCATTAATTCTTCAAAGCACCCCCTCATCTCGGTGCCGATTCAAGTCACAGGCCTGCCCCGTCACACAGAAGGTCCCTGGAGCCTCAGAGGCAGCCGTGGCATTCGGAATGAGAAGTAAACAAAATAACTGGTCCAATTTGGAAAAAGGCTTCTGTTATGTGTTGTTTATATTATACAGTGTGTGTGTGTGTGTGTGTGTGTGTGTGTGTGTGTGTGTGTGTGTGTGAGACAAGCTAGCACCGCTCCCGTGGTTTTGAATCCGCTCATGTAAATGAAACCTGCTTGTCCCGACTTTTGTCAACAAATGTGAGCGTTCGCTCTCGCACCGTCGTGCAGGCAGTGCGTTGCAGTGCGTTGCAGTGCGTTGCAGTGCCGGGCCTGCGTTGCCATATTAGGCCTGTAGAGTCTAAGGAGTATTTTTAGCCGCCCTCTTGTTCTTTCGGGTAATTGCAGTCTGCTTTGTGTCGCTGTTTGAGATTACTGCTGCAGCCGTGGAGTTTTCTTTTTTATCTCTCAGTAGATTTCACGCTGCCGGGTTTGGAGCTGGAGTCGTCAAAATGTGGAGGGAGATTATGGGAGTGAGTTTGACAGGGGGAGCCAAATGAAAACAATAATCTGAAGTCCCAGCTTTATTTCATCTTCCTCTGTGAAGTATAAAAACCACAATCACCTGAAAGATCGATAAGATATTTTAACGTCAGGATGTTGTCGGCGTTGTTGGAGAGCACGCGCACGACAGTGACAGGAAGCAGAGGAGAGAATAGAGGATGAGGCTGAAAGGGAAGGTTTAGTTGTGTAAGAGTTGGCAGCTTGACGTAAATAGTCTGTGGAGTTATCCCTGGTGCACAGGCGCTGCTCAGAGATGTGACGATAGGTAGGTTATTTCAATTTATTCTTTTAACACACAGCGTTATGACAATACCAACGAATCTCAAGTTGTTGATTTAGTTTCCAAAGCAGTTTGTATTTATTCATCTCGTTGTATCTGCTCATGCCAGATGTGTGAGTGTGACACAGGCGGCGGGGAGACGGCGGCGTCTTACGCTTCTCCAGCCAGATGTGAATTCATTCTTTAGTTAGAGTCCGGACGTGCTCAGGAGCTCCATGTGGAATAAGAGAGTGATTGGGTCAGGGATTAAGGGATTAATTCATTATCTGTGCAGTGGCGGTCACTTCAGACTGAGCCCCCCCGTGCTCTGTGTTGAGTGTGAGGTAAAGATGAGTGGACTCTGCCCACTCTTCCTCTCACTCACCGCTCTGTGCTGCCAAGCGCTCGTCTCCAGAACAGACTGTAAACACCAGAGCTCTGACAGACTGTCCAAACGTTTAGCCAGCGTTCACCATGTGTCCAAGAGATTTGCACGTAATCACTCAAATTAAAAAGTGTGGATCTCACCTTTCCATGAACCCAAGGAAAAGTCAATTAGATGTAGCAGCAGTGCACTTTAAAGTTCCATCAAACTTAACGTCCAGCATCACTCGCCTGTCTCCTCCAGAGATGTCCCACACGCAGGGCGAACGACCGGCCGTTTCCCTGGAAGTCAGGAGTCCGATCCAGTCAGACGAAGAGTATCTGAGCCCCCAGGAGGAGGCCATGGAGGTCAGGGACTCGAATGCACTAAGTGTCTGCTTCAAGGAGCGTCCTTCGTTTCAGGTAAGAGTTTCTCAGAGGTGAAATCTACGCCCGGCACAAAGGGAACGGACACTTTCTAGGTCATCCCAGTAAGTTGGTTTGTTTTTAAGGTGGCACCATGTGACCAGGGGGTAACTGAGGGGCAAGACGTCATCATCTCAGCGAAGGTCAGAGGGCAGCCTCGACCCATGGTTTACTGGTATGACTCCTTCTCTCAAAGATTTATTTCAACATGATGTCTCAGGAGACAACTGAAGCACCTCTGTCTCACACACACACACACACACACACACACAGCCTTCTATTAAACGACTGTGACAGCAGCTTTCTATTAACCCAGGCTGAAGGACAAAGTTGCGGTAAAGACGGGGGGACGCTTTGCCGTTCGAGAGACAGAAGACGGCACCAGGGAAATGAGAATCAGCTCCGCTCAGAGGTCGGATGCGGGGCTGTACGTCTGCAAGATCATCAACGAATACGGAAGCAAGCAGGTGGAGTGCAGAGTGGAGGTGGCAGGTGCGTAACGAAGATGTGGTTTGATCACGACGCAGCAAATGTGTTGTTGTCAGTTTCTTTATTTGTTTTTTGTTCCGCAGCTGCGGCACAGACATCACTGGGAATCACCCGGGGGTTGAAAGACGTGGCGGCGAGGGCGGGAGAGTCGGCCATGTTCGAGTGTCACGTGACAGGGCCTCTGGATGTGGATGTGGACTGGCTGTCCAACGGGAAGCTGATCCAGCCGGCGCTGCTCAACTGCAAGATGCACTTTGATGGAAAGAGGTGCGTCGGGAACTCCTTCACTGTCAGCGAGACACTTTTTTATCATCGTTGGACATTTTTAACGGTTGTTTCTCTGTCAGGTGTCGTCTGCTGCTGAATTCAGTGCACGAGGACGACAGTGGGACATACACCTGCAAGCTGAGCACCGCCAGAGGTGAAGTACGAACGCTGCTTGTTGTCCCTGTGGTTTCTAAGAAGATGGAAAATGTAACTTTGACACATGGAATGTTCACAGAGGAGTTGACCTCGAGCGCGAACCTGAAGGTGACTCCGTCCAACGAGCCTCTGTTCACCCGTAAACTGGACGTCCTGGAGGTCATCGAAGGACGTACGGCCCGGTTCGACTGTAAGGTGAGCGGATCGCCTGCTCCACGAGTCACATGGACGCACTTCGGTAAGAACCTCGTCTGTCTGATAGTTGCAGAGTCCAGTTTTCTACATACGTGTAACTAACAATTGAATCAACTGTTTCAGAGACGCGAGTGGAGGAGAGCGATAACGTTCACATCCTGCAGGAGAGCGGTCGCCACTCGCTCGTCATCACCCACGTCAGCGGCGACACCGAGGGCTTCTACACAGCGAACGCTCAAAACATCCACGGGAAGGCTGAGTGCACTGCTGAGCTCTACATGCAGGAGCCGCGAGCTGCCATCTCCTCTCACATGTAAGAGACGTTAACGTCATTTCAACGTTTCCCGGGACAGAAGTCACGTGATCGTCGTCAGTTTGTTTCACATCCGTCTCTCCGTCTTCCCTCCAGGGCCAAGTTGGAGAAGATGCCGTCCATCCCCGAGGAGCCTGAAGGGGTGGAGACCGAGGTGGAGAAGAGGACGATGCCGGACTTTGTCAAACCTCTGGCTGACATGGAGGTGGTGGAAGGAAAGGAGGTGGTGCTGAGGTGCACGGTGGCCGGCCTGCCCTACCCCACCATCGCCTGGTACCACAACAGCAAACGCATCGAGGGCAGCGAGGAACGCAAAATGACCCAGTGTGAGTAAATAACGAGCAAAGATCAGCTGTTATTCTGAGGGGGGGGGGTGGAGATCGGAAATAAGAAATGTGGGCGTCTGTTCTTCAGACAGGGATGTCCACAATCTGGTCATTCGGAGCGCTTGTCACGCTCATGGCGGCGTCTACAAGGCCGTCATCTCCAACCGAGTGGGCAAAGCCGCGTGCTACGCACATCTCTACATCTCAGGTAACACCTCAGGTTTGACTCTGCTGTGACTCACATGAAATACGATAGAACATATTGATCGATTCATTTTCAAACAGACGTCGTCCCCGATCCTCCCGACGGTCCTCCAGTGGTGGAGGCCGTCACAGGGAAGAATATTAGCTTGAGCTGGAAGAGACCGAAGAGGCTCGACTCTTCATTCGGTAAGAAAGTTTCACGAACGTCAACGCATGATTATTTCCTCTGGTTTCATGACGAGGCTTTTGGAATTCCACGAAATGCAATATTTAATATACGACTAAAATCCGCCTCTGTCTTCATCTTCATCTTCATCGTCTCACGGTGTCATCGTCCAGGGTGAGTCACTAAACAGTGCATGTGTCTGCAGATACCAGCTCTCTGCTGTACGTGGTCCAGCAGCAGCCTCTGGGCTCTATCCAGTGGTCTGTCGTGGCCTCTAACCTGCGGGAGACCAACTACACCGTCACCTCCCTGTCAAAGGGGGTGCGCTACGCTTTCAGAGTTCTGACGTCCACCGGCAAGACGCTGAGCAAACCGTCCCCGTCCACTGACCTGGTCCAGCTGCTGGACAGAGGTACTGCACGTGTTGTCCACCAAGAAGATAATATGAATGCACACTTTTAACTTTTCTAATCTGTGCAGGACCTTATCTGAGGAAGGCGCCCGTCATCCTGGACAAACCGGACGTCGTGTATGTCGTCGAGCACCAACCAGCGAGCGTCACCATCACGCTCAACCATGTGCACGCAGTCGTCACCTGGAAGAAGTGAGTTCTTCTGTTCCTCAAACGACAGGTTGAGGAAATGAGTCGGAGCTTTTGGTGAAAAAGCTTCAGGTCTTGATTGATGATCTGTAACTGTGATGGATTCTGCCGCTGTGTTCCTCAGGAGGGGGGTGGTGCTGGTCAACAGGCCGGGGGTGTACGAGATGAGCATGCCGGACGACGATCAGCACGCCCTGAAGCTCCAGAGGGTCAGGAGCACAGACGTCGGCCAGCTGGTGGTCACGGCCAGCAACCAGTTTGGCAGTGACCTCTGCACGCTTCAGCTGGCTATGGCGGGTCAGTTGAGCTCAGGCAGACAAACGTATGATGAATTGTTGAGCTGCAGAGTTTTGCTGTGACATCATCATCCTCACGGAGCTCCTACGTTAGCTGAACTTCAAATATTCAAGATGTGTTGCGGTTACATCAACTATGAATTGAGTCTTACTTCAATCTAAAAACATGAACTCTGCTGAACGTTCAGTTTCCTGTATTTCTTCTGTAGTGTCTCCTAAGTTTGAAACCATCATGGAGGACGTGGACGTGCACGTTGGGGAGACGTCCCGCTTGGCTGTCGTGGTTGAAGGGAAGCCAGACCCAGATATTCTGTGGTATAAGGTAGAAGGTTATATCTTTCATTTCAAAAACAATGATTGTTTTAAATTCATTTTACAGTGTGACAGTGTGAAATCTAAATCCATTGTTCTGTGGCAGGACGACGTGCTTCTCTCTGAGAGCAGCCACTTCACATTCGTGTACGACGACCCGGAATATTCCCTCGTTGTTCTGAACGCCCGCCCCGATCACTCCGGCGTGTACACGTGCACCGCCAAGAACCTGGCCGCCTCCAACTCCTGCAAGGCTGAACTCACAGTTCACACAGGTCTGACATCAACACCAACACTCAAACACACAGTAACGGTCAACGGAAAGTAAAAGAGCTCTTTGAAACTTCAAAATTAGAGAAAAGTTCACATCACCACAAATAAAAGACGATTCTCTCCTTTTGGTTTCCATCGTATCAAACTGCTGACGCAGATCACAGTCGTAGAAACTAGTACCTGCTGACAATTGCTCCTCTGAATCTGCACCATATGGGCGGGACCACGAGGTGTTGTTAGGCTACAAGATGCAGCCATCTGTCACTATGCTGGCACACGTGCACGGCCAAACACACACACACACACACACACACACACACACACAATAAAAATGCTGATGTCCCTGCAGAGCGAAAAGAAGCGGCCGAACCAATGGAGGACGAGGGAACCATTCTGAGGAAGATGAGGCGTTTGACTGATTACTATGATATCCACAAAGAGATAGGGAGGTGAGTGTGTGTGTGTGTGTGTGCCTGTGTTTGTGTTGTCCTGCGTCCACACACAGCGAGGACGTCGTGTTTGGGAGCCGAGGCTTGTGGGAGGGGAGGAGGGGGAGTCACACCAGCTCAACAACAGCAGTGACAGATGAGTCACCAGCCTGAGCAGAGTGAACACATTCAGACGACAGATGATTTGTTTTGGTCGGACTCGGAGGAGACAGGAAGTCGCTCTGAGTTGTGGCGCAGTCGGAGCGTTAAAGCAGGAGGACGAGAAAAATGTGTTTCCCAGCTGATGTGAGCTGGTTAATTAAACCTGCAGGAAAAGTTCCAGAAAAGTTCCAGAGACACTGAGAGCATTCAATCACTGGAATGTTTTGTGACTGTTGGAATAAGTCTTTGTTGGTGTAATCGAATCAGAATTAATGTCATTCCTGTTTAGGGGCGTCTTCTCCTACGTGAAGAGAGTGACTCAGAAGAAGGGAAAGGCCGAGTTTGCCGCCAAGTTCATTTCGGCGCGAGGGAAGAGGAAGGCGTCGGCCCTCAGAGAGATGGAGCTTCTGTCGGAGCTGGACAACGAGAGGGTTCTTTATTTCCACGACGCCTTCGAGAAGAAGGACGTGGTGGTGCTCATCACGGAGCTGTATCCCTTTATATTTAATGATGTTTTATCACAAACGTGTCACCGGCTCTCCTGCTGCACTGTTTTAGATTTGATGTGCTTCACCGTCGACCAAAAGTGCTCTTAACTTTATCTCAAGGACACTTTAGCTCCGAAGCATTAATCCTAATGTCCTCTGCGGCTCCCGGGAGGCGTGAATGAAGCACAGCGCAGCTTCTTCTCTCTGACTCACCACCGACGAGTGGAATTAGCTGGAGGAAGGGATGTGTGGGAGTTTTTTTTGCTAATTTATAATTCATCTCTCTTGCACTCGAGTCCCCCGCTCTGTCTTTTTCCTCAACTCCTGTGTGAAGATGTCACGAGGAGTTTCTTGAGAGAATGGCCAAGAAAACCACCGTCATGGAGCAGGAGGTTTGTGCGTCCCTGCCGACCGCACTGCGCTAACATTATGTAACATGACGACTTTTAAATTCACTCCCTGATGCTTCTCCACAGATCCGCTGCAGCGTTCAGCAGGTGTTGGAGGGTCTTCGTTATCTCCACCAGAAAAACATTGCCCACCTCGATGTGAAGGTACTTCCTGCTTCATCAACAGTATTTCATCAAGAGCGATACGAGTTGTTAACGTTATTGTTGTGGGTTCACCCGCTCGCCCCCAGCCCGAGAATATTTTAATGGCAAGTCCAGGGAGGGACCAGATCCGAATTTGTGACTTTGGAAATGCCATAAAACTGGAGACGTCGGAGGAGTACTACTGCAAATACGGCACGCCGGAGTACATCGCACCAGAGATCGTTAACCAAACTCCAGTTTCCACGGCAACAGACATATGGTGAGCGACTAAACGCAACACGTGCTACCTGAAAAACCGTCAACCATCTTTACTTTATCTGTCTCGTTCTCCCGCAGGCCTGTCGGTGTCATCACTTACCTCTGGTACGTTACACAGATTAGTGACCGGAGTGTTTGTTCTTCACATCACGTGTATTTCTCTGCAGTTTCATAATCTGTCGTGTATTTACCACAGCCTGACGGGCGTGTCTCCGTTCGCCGGAGAGAACGACCGAGCCACTGCCTTGAACATCCGTAACTACAACGTGGCGTTTGAGGAGAGCATGTTTTCTGACCTCTGTAAAGAAGCAAAGGGATTTGTCATCAAACTCTTGGTGGTGGACCGACTGTAAGCGTCCTGACGACTCTGTATTTCACTCCATTTAACCGTGTCCGCGATCCGTCCTCATGACAATGTTTTTCTCTGTCGTAGGAGGCCGAGTGCAGCCGAGTGCCTGCGCCATCCTTGGTTCAAGGTGAACTACCACTCTCCTCTAATGTTTCAGCGTCTCACTGGATTTATATCTCCACTCAGGTTAATGGTGTGTGCTTCCGTCTTTGTGTCCTGCAGTCACCGACGAACAAGAGCATCAGTACGGCCATGCTGAAGCAAGTTTTATCAAGGAGGCGATGGCAGGTAAGACACCGTGGATCGTGGATCAGTACTTGACTTGTGGACATGAAGGTCTGAGACTTTTAAAGCACGTACACGATGGAGGCTTCAACAGAAACGCAGCTCATTCACTTTGAATTTTGATGCTTTGATGATCTGCACTGTGTTCAAATCACATACATACATGTAAAACTGGGTTTGGTCGTTAAGGCCTGAGATGAGCATTCAAAAGGGGAACAAACACTATGAGTCAGATCTAGTTCACTCGTCCATGCCTCATGCAGTCTACTGTTGCTTTGTTCCAGCGTTCCCTCATCAGCCATAAAGCCAAGATGATTATGCGTTCGATCCCGGAGCTCCTGAATGACTCATCCAGCCACGTCTCCATCGCTGTGGCACGACATTTAAAAGAAGGCTCCCCACCGCTGTCCTCCTCCTCTGACTCAGACGCAGACGTAGACGAGCTTCCCTTCATTCCTATGCCACTGTCCATGGTCTTCTCCGGGTCCAGGGTCTCCCTTAACGAGATCCCAGGGGAGGAAGACGGTCCAGGATGGCCCAGTGTCGCCACTGATGGGACAAGGAAAGTGGACAATTTAGATAGAACTAGTCCGAGAGCAGCAGCTGGGAAAGGTTTGACTGATCAAGAGCAAACTCCAAATGGGGAGAAAACAGAAAAGTCAAAACGAGTTCCTCTGAAAAAAGGATCAAGTGTGGAGTCCGACGAATCAGAGACAAAATCCAGGAGGGCGACCATGAGGAGAGGAAGTTCTGCTGACTCAGCACTGCTGCTCCACATTGACCCAGAAGAGGAAAAGGCCAACGAGGACTCAGAAGCAAGTAACAAGAGTCTGAAAAAGGCTGTTTCCATGGAGCTACCCAATCGCAGCCCAAGTCCTGGAGCGGCAAAGTTAAGCCAGGAGGATTATGCTCTGAAACTGGAGCTGATGAGACAGCGGCTGCTCAGGGGAGGAAGCGTGGACAAAAAGATGAGCGGCCTGCGAGGGCCCTTGTTTGAAACACTGGGTATGGACGATCAGAGGCAAACGGGATCTTTAGATCGAAATCTGAGGAGATCCAGAGCAGCGCCGCCAACATTCACCAGAGCAGCGTCTTCTGAGACTCCTGGCGAGGACACACCAAAGACCAAAGTGTTTCGCAAAAGCTCCTCCTTCACTCAAGGGGATTCTGAACCAATGCCGCTGCACCGCCGGTTCGGAGCACCCTTAGAGATCCCATCTGTGGGCGGTGGGAGCATAGAAGGGAAAAAGCTCCAGGAGGCGACCTCGATGTCCGCACTCACAGAACAAACCACACTGGAGTCTGTGTCTACCTCCCCCACAGAGAAAGACTCGTTTAAACTCCCGACGAGAGGAGTGGACCAACAGCAGAAACAGAACAATGTGAGAGAACACGAGGAAACAGAGAAAAGGACCAAAACCCAGTTAGAACTAATAGAAGGAGTCGAACCTGAGTCCAGATCGCCCTCTGTAGTCACTCCCATTATTGTGATAGAGGAGGAGGATGAGCAAGACGACAGGAAGGAGAACCCGGAGTTACATGTTAGTGAGAATGATGCGAGAAAGGATGAGACGACATCTGCTGATGAAAGAGTCGCTCACGGTGTTTCAGGAGCGATTCAAACATCTGGAACATCCAAAGACCCTGCAGCTACTTTGAGGCCAAATGGTACAGATCTCCCTGCATTTCCTGAACATCCAGCAGTGTTTGCCAAAGTCGCAAGTGCTGACCGATCTCCTGCGTCTGTTTCCACGTCGTCAAATCCGGATCTTGCTGCCGCGGCGCGCCAGCCCGTGCTCAGAACCGACATCAAGGACATTGACTCAGAAGAGGTGTTTGAAGCCAGGTTTAAGAAACGAGAGTCGTCTTTGACCCGCGGACTCAGAAAGTTGACCAGAAACAAATCAGAGGAGAGATCCCCGGGCCTGAGCCGCAAGGCAGCGGAGGGGGGTGAAGAGGTTTACAGGCCGGGTGCGAGGGGAGCGCCTCTAGAAGTGGTTTCCAAGGGACTGCAGGAGAAATCCAAGTCTGTTCAAGATTTAAGAGACGAAGACAAGGAGACAGGACTCGGACGCATTGGGAGGTTTTCCTTGCGGGGGAAGAAATCAGTATCTGTTGATAAGAAGGGGGAGAAGCCAAAAGAGGAAAAGAGTCAGGATGTGCAGGAATCTGTCGGCAAGAGGGTTTCGTGGGCCCTCGGCCGCAGCAAGTCCCTGGACACGAAGGAGCTGAAAAGTGCAGAGAGGGAGCAAAGAAAAGCTGATGAGTCCACGGTTTCTTCTATGAGGCGCAAGTTTGAGTCCAAAGTGGCCGGAATTTCTGCCAAAATAAGGACGCAGTCGGAGGAGAGGAAGGATAAAGATGCTGAAGGAAGTCAGAAAGACCTGGCGCTGAAGGCGGACTTAAAAAGAGTCACAGACTCCCCCGTCCTGGCCATGCGACAGAAGTTTGAGAACAAAGTGGCAGAAATATCCACAAAGATCCGCAGTCAGTCTGAGGAGAGGAAGGGAGAAGCAGAGGGGAAGAGGACGCCGCTGTTTACTCGCCACCGTCACTCCCAATCTGAGGGGCGGGGCCCCCAAGCAATGGGCATCCCTGAGAATCAACTGGCCAAACAGGCCGGCTCCGGCGCTTCCAAAGAATCCATTGAATCCACGTCGAGCTTCCAATCTGAAAAAGCCTCGGAGAGCGACAGGCGATCACGGTGGGACAGGTGGGGTTTGACAAGAGGCAAGAAAGACAAAACTCCCTCTCAGTCTGATCTGCCCTCGTCCGTCCCCAAAGAGGAGGGGTTGTCGAACAGCCAGCAGTTCATCCGCTCTGCGTCCGACTTCGCTCCCGTGTTCCACATCAAGCTGAAGGACCACATCTTATCGGAGGGGGACCCTGTGACGCTCAGCTGCCTTCCTGCTGGAAGCCCACATCCAGAAATCACATGGATGAAAGGTAACGACATTTATGGTGGTTTGATGCAGAAGCTGAGGCTCAGTTTCTAATTCTATTGTTCTTATTCCAGATCGTAAATCTCTGGAGGTGGATGACAGGATCAACCTGATCTCTCACCCCGATGGCAGACAGCTTCTTACGATCATGAAGTCGAGCCGGAGGGACACTGGGATTTACGAATGTGTAGCTACCAACCCGATCGCTACTACCACCACCTCCTGCACGCTCTCCATAGCTAGTAGGGTTTCATACGTTCTCCATCTTTGCACAGTCTATGATTGGTTGTGTGTTTCTGTACGCCCGTGTCCACTCACCTGGTTTACCCCCCTCCTCTTATTTTGTTGAAGGTGTCCCAAAGCGGCCGGGGACCCCTGAAATCCCTCAGACGTACAACAACACGGCCCTGGTGCTGTGGAAACCAGCCGACAGCAAGTCGCCCTGCAGCTACACGCTCGAGAGGAAAACAGAGGGTGAGAGAGGTTTTCTCTTTTTCTTTTTTAAATGAGTCCAGAAGCTTTAGGGCGTCGTTCACTTCCCCTGAGTGTGATTGGAGATTTTAAACCAACAGATTCAGTTTCAGTGTCTGAAAAAGGACAAAGTAAATCTGCATGTGGACAAAACTAAATGATCCACAAAGACACAGAAGACAGTGCTGCTGTCATTGTGCACGATGAATCATCTTCCTCATCCTCATCATCTCATGGTGCACGAAGAGTAGAACCACACAGACTTTTCTTTTTTCAGCAGATAAACCGAGCACAACACTTTTTATTTTATTATTTCCAGCTTTTGAATTTTTGCCTCAGTTATTAGTTTGACAACAGCACCCTCCTGTGTTGTCATGGGTGAACTACAATAGACCAGTTGCATCTCAAGCTGCTGATGAACTACTTCTCTCTCTTTTGAACGTGTGATATGAACTTCTCTCTGCTCTCTCTCTCCTCTCTGCTGTGCAGGAGATTCAAAGTGGCTGAGCGTAGCGACCAGAGTTGTTGACTGCTACTACAACGTCACAAACCTGCCTCCAGGGGGCGCCTTCAGGTTCCGTGTCTCCTGCGTCAACAAGGCGGGACAGGGGCCACACAGCAACTCCTCCGCTCCAGTGCGCCTGGGCTCCGCAGGTATTTAATTAAACCTCGAATGTGGAACGTACCACAGGAATCACTCTGGGCTGTTTGGTTTTTAATGAAGGAGCGTGACACGTGATGAAAAGCATCCATGTTTGTTTTCTCAGATGGCGGTCCGTCACCCACTGTCGCTGTCGTAAAAACTGTCCCGACACCACCTGAACCCGCGGCCCCATCTTCAGTGGCCGTGCCTCCGGTCAAACCAGTCCACAGTGCTCCCAGGGTGACGGTCTCCACCATCCCCTCTCCGAGGGATCCAGCGCCCCCAGCAGTGGTGACGCCCACCCCTGCGTCCTCTCTGCCCTCCAGCGACGCAGCGAGCGCTCCCCCAGCAGCAGAGCAGCCTCACAAGACGACCTCCAGTCTTCCTTCTTCACCCACAGTCAAACCCCCTCCGACCTTTGTCCTCCCCAAACCCCAGAGTCCAGTAAACGTGGTGACCCCGATGACCCAGACCCCACCCATATCGCCGCCACCTCCGCTTGTAACCCCGCCTTCAACTCCCACAAAACCAGCCGTGGCCTCTGTGCCCTCGTACGTTCCCACCGCCACCATCACCGCTCGGGTGGCGCCGTCTCCTGTCTCCTTTACCCCCCCAGTGCTCCAGACGTCCAGTTTGAGCCCCATCGCTGAAGGGGCCCGCACCCCGACCAGAGGGACCCCGTCAGGACGCACCACGCCCTCCACCGCCCTCCGGCAGGGGGTCCCGCAGAAACCTTACACCTTCCTGGATGAGAAAGTCAGGTGAGAGAGACACTGGAACAGAATCACCGGTTCGTCTTCAGTCTGTGTGTTTAGTGTTCGATGAACGCTCGCGCCTCATGCGATGAAGCCCCGGTTCAGATGATTGTTTTGTTTCTCAGAGGTCGTTTTGGCGTGATTCGGGAGTGTCGAGAGAACGCCACGGGTAAAATCTACATGGCGAAGATCATTCCCTACAGTCAGGAAAACAAGCAGGACATCCTGAAGGAGTACGAGATCCTGAAATCGCTTCACAATGAAAAGGTGATGGCGCTGCACGAAGCCTACGTCACGCCGCGCTACCTGGTGCTGGTGGCGGAGTACTGCACCGGCAAAGAGCTGCTGTACAGCCTGATCGACAGGTAGGAGGGTGGACATGTCGCCTCACTCTGAGAAACACGACTTAAAGTCATACGTTGCACTCCTCAGGTTCCGTTTCTCCGAGGACGACGTGGTGGGGTACCTGGTCCAGATCCTCCAGGGCGTCGAGTACCTGCACAATCGCCGCGTCCTCCACCTGGACCTCAAGCCCGACAACATCCTGGTGACCAACCTCAACGCCATCAAGATCGTGGACTTTGGGAGCGCGCAGACCTTCAACCCCCTCAGCCTCAAACACCGAGACTCAGGAGCAGGAACGCTGGATTACATGGGTGAGGACGAGAGCGAACGACGACTCCGCCGCGTTGAAAATCATTCTTTACTTTTCTGACCTTCCTGTCTTGTCCTCTGATCCAAGCTCCTGAGATGGTGAAAGGGGAAGTGGTCGGTCCGCCTGCCGACATGTGGACTGTCGGAGTCGTCACCTTCATCATGTAGGTGGAACGTCGAGACTCGTGTTTGTTGGTGAACATTACAACAAGAGACGGATATTCATTCAATATATTGTCTGTGTTCACCACCAGGCTCAGCGGTCGACTGCCCTTCGAAGATAAAGACCCTCAACAGGTCGAATCCAAAATCCTGATGGCGAAGTTTGACCCAACTAAACTTTATCCAAACGTGTCCCAAAGTGCCTCCGCCTTCCTCAAGAAGATGCTGAGCAGTTACCCGTGGTGAGACGTCCCGTCCGACTCATGCACTACATCCGCATCCGCGTTTATCTTTGCAGTTCGGAAAACTTTTATTTTACAGAGTAAACAGGATAGCTGTGTATTTATGTGTATTTTAAATGTGTGTGTGTGTGTGTGTGTTCAGGGCGCGCTCCACCACACGAGACTGCTTCACTCACGCCTGGCTGCAGGATTCGTACCTGATGAAGCTGAGGAGACAAACTCTCACCTTCTCCTCCGGCCGACTCAAAGAGTTCCTGGTGGAACAACAGTGCCGTCGCTCAGAGGGCGCCACCAAGCACAAAGTGCTGCTGCGGACCTACCAGAGCTCGCCCCAGTCCGCGGCGCCCGCGACTGCACCGCACGTCCCCAGCCCAAAGTGAAGCCACGCACCAGAACTCCAACGTTCTTCATCCCGACTCCTCGCTGCGTGAGAAGCGGACGCCCAGGTGAACACAGTGAACAGGAGGACACCTGGATACGATGATGTCCAGTGGGAGGACAGTCACCTGTGATTAATGGGATTCTGCAAACAGGAAGAGGGACGGACAGAGCCGCAGACCGCCGTGACGTCCGAACGCTTCAGGTTCAGACGCTGAGAGGACGCAGGATGTTCAGTTTGTTATTTTACCATTGCACATTTTCTCATGTGGTGAATGTTTGAATTGCACACGGACATTTGGTTTGGGATAAACACTGGTCTCCACTCTGCACCTTCAGCCCGGGACACGTGTGTCGTCAGTCACCCACTTAAGTAGTGAACAACTCATGTGAATGTATCACGACTGAAGCTGCTAATTTATTTTCACATTAACTTTCATATATTTTAAAACTCAAAACCAAAAATATTCTTTCTCTTCTTCGGAACTGTTTACTTTTTCCATGTTAAGTTATTTGCATGTGTGTGTGTGTGTGTGTGTGTGTGTGTGAGTGTGTGAGCGAGCGAGAGCATCTTGGATTCACCTTCCGAACAATGAAAATAGAAATAAGGCGTGTCTTTGTGGTGTTAGGTCTCACACACGAGCTGTGTAAAGCAGAGTTAGGAATTTGTGGTGCAACTTCTCGTTCTGTGGTTAAAACTTTATCTGTGACGCGACTATGAATCGTAGACGTAGATGACGTTTTACTTTGAAAGGTCTCGCACACACTGGTACATTACTGTTGTGTGTCGGTGCGGCCCATCGTTGGTCCGGTGGCTTGAATCACGATCACCCAGTCAGTGCCTGAAGCGGATTAACATCCAAACTATTTATCTCGTGAACGTGTGTCTCCATCGGATCTGATTCACAACTGAATTTAAAACAATACTTACAAAGAGCAGACGGATTCTTACACACGTGCACACATTTATACACGCAAACACACGGTCCGTGTGTTGATGGAACGTCTCGTGTATTTGCTCTATCACAGTGTTCTTTTTTTTCTATGAATTTGGACGGTTGAAGATTTGTAAATGTACCAATTTGCTGTGTTTCTATGTGGACGATTTGACAATGTTTTTATGAGATAGTCTGTAATAAAATATTCATACAGTTGGAAATAAATGTAAATGTCTCATGTTCTGCTTTTTTTTTTTTTACGCTGCTCGTCTTTTACGTCTTGACTTAAAGAGTGATTGAAGAATCAGGGTAGAGTTTACCAGAACAAAGAAAAATGATATGACAACTTAAAGTGCTAATTATTAATATTAAAGCAAATATTCTGGACAGATTTATGTATAAATCACATTTTACCCACATGTGGAGATGGATTTATTTTCTCTTCTTTATATACTAAGTTGATATTAAACGTATATACACGGGTTTGAGTAACAATAAAGTAAATGTGCAGTAAAATAATGTGTACTTTAAGTACATGTAGTACATGTGCAGGACTGTAGTTTAGTAGTTAAAACATGTTTTATTCATCATTTCAACCAGAAAAGACCAAAATAAACAATAAATGAACACTAAACTAAAAGATTATAAGTTATAATTGTGTTATAGTTGTGTTATAGTTGTGTTATAAGTGAGTAAAGTAGAGCTGGTGTCAGAGCAACATGAATAAACTCCTCCAGAGACGCAGGCTGAACTTGTGGGACGCTCCCTGTCAACAGTCGGTTTCAAGGGAACCCGCCGCGCGTCAGTCTGCGCGTGTTTCAGCCAAACTTCAGCTTCTTCTGCGCTTCTTCACTTCGACCCAGCTCCGTCCGGAGTTCACCGGGTCTGCGGGGCGGAGGACGCTTCAGCCCGGAGGAGGCGTCAGCCCGGAGCTGCCCCCGACAACCAGGAGCCACACTTCGGCGGCGGCACCAGGAAGAACCGAGCCGAGCTTCAAACTTCACACCGTGCGTCAGGCTGCTGGCTTCAGCCGCTAGCTTCAGCTAGCTTAGCCAACTTCAGCTAACTCCAGCTAACTTAGCTAACTTCTAACTCCAGCTAACTCGGCTAACTCCGACTAACTCCAGCTAACTTCTGAGTTGGCTAAGTTAGTGAGCTAACTTTGAGCCACCGTGTTCCAGGTGTCGTAAGGGACCGTGGTTAAAGTGCCGGGCGGACGGAGGGCTCGCCCCGCAGCCATTCCTTCACTGCGCCACTGAAGAGGAGCGGGGAGCCTTGAAACCTCCATGTTTGGATGTTAACCTCCAGAGTGCAGCTCCACATCCAACCCGAGTCTCCGGCCCCCTGACACATGTGCTTCTGGCCGCGGAGCCGAGGCTGGGTCAACTCCCCCGGGCGGCGATGGACGAGCAGTAGCCGACTTCCCTCCGTGTTCCACCGCTTCGTGTAGAGAGAGAAGTCCGGAGCTGCACGAGATGGATCCGAGCTCAGTCATCACACAAGTGAACCGGGAGGAAGAGGCGAGCAGAGCCGCAGCGGAGCGAGGTCAGACCCCCCCACCTCTCATGGACTACTGCTATCATGATTCATCCGATTATAACGGTCACACATGAGCTCCACAGACTTTACACCACAAACTTTACACCACAAACTTTACAACAAAACTTTACACCACAACTCAGTGAACTTTACAAACTTTACACCACAACACAGTGAACTTAACAAACTTTACACCACAACACAATGAACTTTACAAACTTTACACGACAACACAGTGAGCTCCACAGACTTTACACCACAAACTTTACAACTTCACCACAACACAGTGAGCTCCACAAACTTTACACCAAAACTTTACACCACAAACTTTACACCAAAACTTTACACGACAAACTTTACACCACAACTCTGTGAGCTCCACAAACTTTACACCACAAACTTTACACCACAAACTTTACACCTACACCACAACACAGTGAACTTTACAAACTTTACACGACAAACTTTACACCTCAAACTTTACACCACAACACAATGAACTTTACAAACTTTACATGACAACACAGTTAACTTTACAAACTTTACACCACAAACTTTAGACGACAACACAGTTAACTTTACAAACTTAACTTTACAAACTTTACACAGTTAACTTTACAGACTTTGCACCACAACACTGTGAACTTTACAAACTTTACACCACAACACAGTGAACTTTGCAAACTTTACACCACAACAAAGTGAACTTTACAAACTTTACACCACAACACAGTTAACTTTACAAACTTTACACCTACACCACAACTAACTTTACACGACAACACAGTTAACTTTACAAACTTAACTTTACAAACTTTACACCACAACACAGTTAACTTTACAGACTTTGCACCACAACACAGTGAACTTTGCAAACTTTACACCACAACAAAGTGAACTTTACAAACTTTACAACACAACACAGTGAACTTTACAAACTTTACACGACAACACAGTGAACTTTACAAACTTTACACCACAATCTTTAGACGACAACACAGTTAACTTTACAAACTTAACTTTACAAACTTTACACAGTGAACTTTGCAAACTTTACACCACAACACAGTGAACTTTGCAAACTTTACACCACAACAAAGTGAACTTTACAAACTTAACTTTGCAAACTTTAGACCACAACACAGTGAACTTTGCAAACTTTACACCACAACACAGTGAACTCTACAAACTTTACACCACAACACAGTGAACTTTACAGACTTTACACCACAACACAGTGAACTTTGCAAACTTTACACCACAACACAGTGAACTTTGCAAACTTTACACCACAACACAGTGAACTTTACAGACTTTACACCACAACACAGTGAACTTTGCAAACTTTACACCACAACACAGTGAACTTTGCAAACTTTACACCACAACACAGTGAACTTTGCAAACTTTACACCACAACACAGTGAACTTTACAGACTTTACACCACAACACAGTGAACTTTGCAAACTTTACACCACAACACAGTGAACTTTGCAAACTTTACACCACAACACAGTGAACTTTACAGACTTTACACCACAACACAGTGAACTTTGCAAACTTTACACCACAACACAGTGAACTTTGCAAACTTTACACCACAACACAGTGAACTTTGCAAACTTTACACCACAACACAGTGAACTTTACAGACTTTACACCACAACACAGTGAACTTTACAGACTTTACACGACAACACAGTGAACTTTACAGACTTTACACCACAACACAGTGAACTTTACAAACTTTACACCACAACACAGTCAGTTCCACTGTTTGGATCCATGGCTGTGATGAAAGTAGAGGAAATGACACACAAGTGCTTCGTGTTCACACGTACAGTCTCTAAATAAAACCACAACAACGTCTCGACACCACTTGAAACACTTCAGTGTTATTATGGTCTCATTCTTTCATAGTAGAAAACAAATGTCTTTCACAGACATGTCAGTTTCTGCAGAAACATATATTTTACAGAATGAACTCTTCAGGATGTGAGTTAATGTTGTGATTGGCTTTTGGTTCATTTTCTTAATTCCAGTTCGATATATTTGGTTGTATTTGTGTTTTTATTCACAATTATTTATAAGAACATTTATGGTTAAACTGTAAAACATCAAACCTCATTTACATACATTTGATAAGGACATCTCATTGACTCATTCATTTTTTAAATATATTTATTCAAATGGCTGAAATATCTTTATCGACATCAGCGCCCAACCCTTCATATCCGTTCGAGTGTAATACTCCGATAAATATGCATCGTCATATTTAATTAAATATCTACAGAGACATATTCAATAGCTTCAACTTGAATCCTCTCGCACCAGCTCTAACTCAGTTTATTTTAGTATAAATGCTGTTTCTCTCATTTCAACTCAGTGATCGTCCTGTGAGATTCAGATTTCCTGTGTGAAACTCTGACTTTATCAGCGTGGATCCCTGCACATTAACCAGTCACATACCTTCACTGTGTGCGTAAGTTACTGAATAATCAGGAGACCTTGTCAGTCTCCGTCCCTGAGAAACGCTGCTAACAGGCAATCGCTTCCTGTCTCATATAACTCAAATAAGAGTTTATTCCAGCAGAGATTCAGTTGTTCATGTTTTACATTGAAGAATAAGAGCCTGAGCAGCTGACCAGTCACTCAGACGTCAACAGCAGCGTTCTTGTAAAAGTGTAATAGCCTGATCTATTACGTAACCGTGTCCTGACACATGTTTATTCACAGGGACACACGACCGCTGCCTCCGACAGTGGAAAATATTTACTCTGTCCTGCCTGACGAGGTCCTGACAGGAAAACCCAAGTTTGTCTGCTTCGTTAAATGAAAAACTAAACTCTTCGTCGTGGTTCCACTGTTATGACGGGTTGCGTTTAGAAGATTCCAGGTTTTGTATGATTTCATATCCTTAAAATGTAGAATTAAAGACTGTAAGAGATGTGAACTTTGGACAATAGTGACATGAGTAGAAACCCTGTCGTGACGGGCTGCACTTATGATCCACCATCTTCCTACGACAGTTTACTTCTGGTGTCCCTACGTTAATCACACATCGTTAATCACACATCGTTAATCACACATCGTTAATCACACATCGTTAATCACAATCTGAACTGGTGTAAAAACAAGCAGGTTGATTATTACAGCGGTTCCACAGAACTAGTTTGAGAATCTGATCAGGAGACTGAATAATAAATAATAAATAAGATGTTTCCATTGAGCTATGAAGAATATTTATAAAGCTAATATAAAACAAGACAACCAGATAATGTGAGTACATTAAGTACATTAGAGTATTTAAGTATATCATCAATGCTTCTTCTCATTAATCACATTTTCGAGGAACTCGCCTTTGCTCTGTCTCAACAGATCTAAAGAGTCACATTAGTTTGTGTTTTGAGAGCGAAGGCCGGAGATTACAAGGAAACATGAGAGGGAACCAGGGAGTGAAATAGTAAACGAGGAAGTTACGTCAGAATAGGATGTTTTATCTGGGATTAAATAATCTAAAGAACCGGAGACGTAGCTTGAAACCTCGACGAAGAAGATACCTGGACATCACATGTTTACCCCTGTTACGCTACAACATGATGAAGAGCTTCCTCCGCTGATACCCGTCTGTTTCCTCTTCCTGTTTTTGGCCCGAACGCGGCAGAGGCCAGTGGAGGGTCAGACGGGGTTTGAATCCACAAATGAGAGTAGGAGGGAACGTCAGTGAGCGAATGAAAAGAGGCGCGAGAGATGGACAACAGGGGGTTTGTGTGTTGGTAAAACGGTCACGTCCGGATAGACGGAGAGAGGGAGGACGGAGAATAAAGAGACAGGAACAAAGCGTGTGTTAATCAGAAGTTTACAGGACTCGGAGGACGAGAACAGGAATCATTTCTGCGATCGAGAGAAAAGAACTAAAGTTTTTCTCTGTAACTTATCTTTAAGTTCATAAATTTAACTTCAGTTGTGTAGCTCAGTCCTTTGACGGAGAAATAAAAAAACTATGAATGAATCCAGTGTCGGTTAAATATTTACATATCGAATATTAAATCAAGAAATGAGATTTATTGAATTCTGTTTTTGTATTTTAAAAACAGAACAACACTGCCCTCCCTCTTATTTTGCCTTGTTTTATTTTTCAAGTTTTATTTTACTTTGGAGGATAATTTAACTGCCCTATAGATTTGATTAAAATATAGCGAGTAATTATTATGTCACCAATGATCTCCTCCTCCTCCTCTGCAGGTTCTTCTCCGTCTCTCTCCACCAAGAAGCCGAGGAGCGGAGGCCTCTTCTCCAGCCTGTTCTGCTGCCTCTGTCGGGACCAGCCCCAACCCCCCCCAGTCAACAACAACGCCCCCCTGCTGGTGGAGGAGAACGGCACCGTCTCCAAGGTGAGTTGACCTCCAATTCTCTCATGACCTTTATTTTAACAGCGGAAAGAAAGAAGTTCTAACGCTGCTTCTCACACGAGTCTGGACACACTTTGGATTTGTTTTGCTTTATCTTTAAAACCAGGTGAAGCCGCTGCTGCCGCCGGTGAAGTCAAAAGACTCTGGAAAGATCTGTGTGGTCATAGATCTGGACGAGACGTTAGTCCACAGCTCCTTTAAGGTAGGAACCTGAGATCGTTTGTGTTTAATCTGAAGAAACGCTGGTCAGTGTTAGCGGCTCTGAGGTTTCTGTCACCGCTGGCAGATGCCAAATCTAAACTAGCTGGTTCCTAAAATAAACAGTGGAAACACACACACACACACACACACACACAGACCCTCATCTGATAAACCCACAGTTGTTAAATCATCTCTTTCTGTCCTTCAGCCTGTGAACAACGCAGATTTCATCATTCCTGTGGATATAGAAGGAACCGTGCACCAGGTAACTTCAGGTCATCACACCCCACCAGATGAACCTACGGCACAAATGTTCGGAATGTCACCTAGACAGCGCCTCCTTGTGGCCGCATAGTTTGAATCGAGTGTGTGAGGTTCTGTCGGCGTTTCCGGGGTTTGAAGACGTGGCCTCGGGTCTGGGCCTGGTTCAAGTAATCCAGGATAGGTTTGTTCAGACAAGCACAGCCTATTCTGGATGACTTGGGTCAGGAACGCTGCCCTCAGACGCCGACTCTGAAGAAAGAAAAGACACGGAGGACGTTCAAGAGAAGCAAAGAGACGGAGTTCACCATTGGAGCCAAATGTTTGTGTCTCTGTCTTTGTGTTGAGTTTGTTTGAAAAGTTTGACAGGTTCCATACAACAGAGTAAACCACCTCTTTTGTACATGATCTTATCAAACATCAGTTGAACGGGTCCAGATGTGTCGGAACATGTTTTATTTTGAAAGGCAGGCTGTGCAGGATGCTGGTTTGAAGCCTGCTGTGTGTTTCAGGTGTACGTCCTGAAGCGACCACACGTTGACGAGTTCCTCAAAAGGATGGGAGAGCTGTTCGAGTGCGTCCTGTTCACCGCCAGTTTAGCCAAGGTAACCCCAGTGAACATGTTGGAGGAGGTCTCATAATGTTTGACATCAGTAGAGTCGTGACGTCTGAGCTGAACTTAGATTTGTCTCCGCAGTACGCAGACCCTGTTTCTGACCTCCTGGACAAGTGGGGCGCCTTCCGCTGTCGCCTCTTCAGAGAGTCCTGTGTTTTCCACAGAGGAAACTACGTGAAGGATCTGAGTCGCTTGGGTCGCGACCTGAACAAGGTCATCATTGTGGACAACTCCCCCGCTTCCTACGTCTTCCACCCCGACAACGCAGTGAGTACCATCACCATCACGAACGCAGAGGGCGAATAAACAACATCATGTTTTTTTTACAGTAAATTTAATCTGGTTTAAAGTGTGAATTAAATTTCAGATCACACACATTCAGTGTGAGAACATTTTGATCCATCCCAGTTTATTTCTTTTGTTTGTTTATTGGAGGGAAAATGCAGAAAGTCACAAAATATAAAATGATGGATCAAAGTGGAGAGAAGTGAGGGATGAATATTATCGTTTCCGTCCAGGTGCCTGTGGCGTCATGGTTCGACGACATGTCCGACACCGAGCTGCTGGACCTCATCCCGTTCTTCGAGAGGCTGAGCAAAGTGGACAGCGTCTACACGGTCCTCAAGCACCAAGGCACGGCGAGCTAACAGCGTTAGCGTTGACCTCCTCTTCTCCGAGCACAGCCGCAAATCACCGCCAACCAGCTCCTGAAACCTGGGGGGGGGGCGTTCCCCTGAATATATCAGTCATCACTGCCACCTTCTGGCCAAACGGAAAACTGCCTGAAGATCACCCTGTAAGTTCACTTTCCCTCGTCGTCGTGAACCAGCTCTCGTGTGAACGGACGAACGTGATGAAGGAATAAATGTTGGAGGACGTTTCTCCACTGAACCTGATCGTGAAGCTCGAAGCAGGAGGCGAGAGGAAAGGGATCATGGGAAAGTTTTACGATTGGAGTTTGTTTGTCCTTTAAAAACACTTCCTCACGTCATCATGTGATGCTCGAGCTTTGGAAACAATGACCCTCCCTTCACTGCAGATTTCTATACGAACCCCAGTTGAAGCATTGAATGATAATAATTATTACTATTTTTCTATAAAATCAATGATTTCTTTAAACAGGAAGAAAAATACATTTTGATGCATAGGATAAAAAAAACCCCGATATTTTTAAAGAAGACGACTGCAGATGCTGGACTCCGTGGACGGCCGAGACGCAAACGTATCCCTCCAGCTGTGAGACGAGAGGACCAGGATCTGAACCCAGCGGCGTCGGGTCGTTTTTTAAAAAGTTCTGTTTTTAAAAGCCACAAACAAAACTTGAATTTCTCACAGTGCTGACAGAAAGTTCTCCTTCTTATGAAGCGGTACACATTCGCTGGAAACTGTTTCAGGACTTTGGAATGAAACTTGTCGGACGAGTGCGTGTGCGTGTGCGTGTGTGTGTGTGTGTGTGTGTGTGTGTGTGTGTGTGTGTGTGTGTGTGTGTGTGTGTGTGTGTGTGTGTGTGTGTGTGTTCTCCGAGGTAATTAATTCAGTCGATTCTCTGCCTCCTGTGATTCGTTCTGTTGTGACGCAATGTTGTGGAAAAAGAAAAAAGTGGAGCTACGACACAGCCTGGCTGCTTAACGTTTTTAAAGCTCTCCGACTTCCTGATTGGTCGATTTGTGGTGAAGCCTGGTCAACAGGAGGTGCTGTCTCACGTAACCGGACGAAACCAGAGACTGTAAATAAAGATGGCCGACATGAAAGTGAAGCCAAAGCATCTCTGTTGCCCCCTGGTGGCTGGCTGTAGTATGGGTCATCAACCCTCCAACTAAACAGTCAAAGTACACGTTAAATAGATGTTTCTTTATTTAGGTAGTTCTTAACACACTTTGTTTAAGTGCTTGAATAAGTTATTTGATGACTCCGAATGGCGTCACCACCACAAGATGGCGTCGCTCCAACCCAGGATGTTTTGGCTTCATTTCTGGACAGTGGAAGGAAGTAGAGACGCGTCGTCCGTCTTTATTTACAGTCTGAGGAAGGACAATTAAATTAAATTCATTAAAGCCACCACATTAAAAGCTATTTCATTATTGTTCTGTGTTTAACACGTTCTTGTCAATGAAAGTCTTTTCTAAATAATTGCTGATTTGAATTATTATTGCACAGCAGTGGTCCTCTGATATGATATCGACCGTTTTAATAACATGCGTGTTTGAGTTCATACGTTCATGTATGAAGCAGCTGAGTTAAAGACGAGCATCTGTCCGAGTTGTTGGCACATACCAGGGTCACGTGTCTCACTGTTAATTGTTCATACGTGTTTTTATTTTGAATTCATAGGAAAAGAGGAGAGTTATAGGAACGTCCGTGTCGCTGCGGAACTCGTTCTTCTCACACATTCACTAGATTTGTATATTTTATTTCGCACAGTAATGAAAAGCAAACAAATGTGGTTAATATATGAAATATTCGCGTTGCTGTTCTCGTGATTCAGTAGATGAGTAACCTAATTCTTCACCTGTGTTGTTTTATCAAACCAAATTATACCTGAACTGTGTAATGATGTCATTTCCTTTTTCCATAAATCTTAAGTCAAACATGGTCAAAGTGCGTTTTCTTTTTTATTCCTCTCGGTCGTTTTCAGTGTTTTCAAGGAGGACATTTCTTTAAATATCAACTTTATTTTACTTTTGTCAAGTATCTGTGTAGAAGTATATTTTAAATCGAGTACTTACTCACTTTTACTTGTGCTCAAGTACATTTTTTATTCTTTGTACTTCAGTTTGTACGCCGCTGTTACTGTTAAAGTGGAACTAAAGCAGCTGTGATTAGGACGATGGGGACATGTTTCTGTGATGGACAGGTGAGGAGCAGGTGGAGCGGTGATGAAGATGAGGAGCAGGTCACTGGAGGAGGAGGAGGAGGTGAGTGAAGCACTGATCAGGGCTCAGGTTGTTCAAAATGCTTTTAAATGAATGTTCTCTTCATATTAGTGATTCATTGTTTGCTGCACTCATGATTCCAGGACCGGTTGTATTTTGTCCTTGTGAAACACTTGGTACTTAGATTTTGAAAAGTAGAAATAAGGTTATTATCATTATAGCATATGCTATGCTAACAACAAACCCAGCTACGCTCTGCTTCAAATTAAATTCAGGTTAAACACATGAATTACTCAGTGTTGTTAGAATAGAGACCACGAGTGAAGTCTGGACTCTACAGATGAGACAAGACAGTTTGAGTTGAACAGAGGTTTTAATTAGAAATTAGAAAATACAAAATACACTTTATGCTGTAGCAGTGGTAAAGGTTGTAAGTATCTTAAATGCTTTTAACATTGAATGTGAGTAACAGACAGAAATGAACTGATATAAAACAAAGCTGCATGTTTCTGTGTGACAGTAAAATGAAGATATAAACAGTTTTTAAAGATTCGTAACATTTCAAACTCTCATTTGAAAAGAGCAGCTGGTTTTACTTCAAACTTTGCTTAATGCCACCGTGTCTTGAAACACGTGTTCTCCCAGGCGTGACCTGCGACTCGAGGGTTAATGTGAAAACGTGCGTGCTACTCTGCAGTCAGAGAGACCGAGGAGCCGCTGTACTCCCAGAACCCAAACCCAGGATAAAGAGTGTCGGTGAATGTGGTGTTGAAGGTGTGCAGGTGGACCAGCGTGTCCCCGGAGACGACAAAGAAAGACAGCGTGCCGGCAGGAACGTCCACGTACACTGCTGCTCTGTTGGAGTCTTTGGCGGAGACGGTGGAGCAAATGGTTGAGTCGTTATTGTGATAAGCGATGAAATGACCGTGGGAGCAGATCGGCTGTTCGTTGTGCGTGATGGAGAAACCGTGAGCATCAGCGCAGTAGAGACCCCAGGACTGAGCGTTCCTTCCAAACCAGCAACCGATTTCGTTGTCTCCTCTCCGTGAGATTCCTCTGTAACTCACTGATATGTTGAGTACCCCGTTCCAGTCGACCTCCCAGTAGCAGCGCCCACTCAGACCGTTTCTGCACAGCAGCTGAGGGCGCTCGTCAAACCTGTCCGGATGGTCGGGATACTTCTGGATCTCGTCCTCGTACGTCACCGTCCTGTCGTCGTTGGACAGTTGGAGGTTTTTGTTCATTGAGTCTGGGTCGAATGTGAGTTCACAGAAATCTGAGGGAGAGAATGAGACGATGTGCAGTTAATGATCCGTCGCACTGACCCGTGGCATCGTGATCGAGTGAGCGACACTTACACTTCTTCAGACCAGTTCTGAACCATCGGACGCCATCAGGCTCCACCCTGAAGAGAAGAGTGAGAGCAGCGTGGTTATTTCATTATTCTGTGATTTATTGACCATAGACTAAATAAAGACGAGGACACGTCTCCACTTCTTCCAGAGATAAAGCGAGAATATCTGAGACGAACACGAAGAATGGGAGAGAGGTGGAATCAAATAACGCTAAATGTTTTAAGAAATTCGTAAAGATCCTGACCTGAGAACTTCCAGAGAGCAGTGTGGACTCTTCAGCAGCTCCAGTCCTGAGTCCTGCAGGTCGTTGTTGCTCAGGTCCAGATCTCTCAGGCTGCAGGACTGTGAGCTGAGGACGGACGACAGAGCTTCACAGCTCCTCTCCGACAGGTTACAGCCGCTCAGTCTGGAGACGACAACAAAGAAGAGGACAAACAACGTGTGTGTTGGACTGTCACCACCTTTAGAGTTGATCTGGATTAAAAGACGAACACAGGAGCAAACATCTCGGTTCGGTCTCCAGCCTTCAGGGACGGGACACACGTTTTATTTCTGATGAAACTGAAGAGGACCTATGACCTGGTCTGACCTGAGAAATTCCAGAGCACAGTGTGGACTCTTCAGTCCGACGGACAGCAGCTCCAGTCCTGAGTCCTGCAGGTCGTTGTTGCTCAGGTCCAGATCTCTCAGTCTGCAGGTCTTGGAGCTGAGGACGGACGACAGAGCTTCACAGCTCCTCTCCGACAGGTTACAGCCGCTCAGTCTGGACAAATCAACAACGCATTAAGACAGTATCTACCCCCCCCCCCCCCCTCGTCCCTGACTGATGAAGACATCAACACTTACAGAGCTTTGTGCGAGACTTTGATCACCGGCAGCAGCCGAGCGAGAGGCTCCTCTGACGCAGAGTATTTCTTCAGGTCAAACACGTCCAGGTTTTTGGCTGACGACAGTAAGATAAAGGCCAGAGCGGACCACTGAGCGGGAGACAGCCGACCCGCGGACAGACTTCCTGACCTCAGGTGACGCTGGATCTCGTCCACCAGAGAGCGGTCGTTCAGTTCGTTCAGGCAGTGGAACAGGTTGATGCTTTGCTCTGCGGAGGTCGTCTCCTCGATCTTTTTCTTGATGTACTCGACCGTTTCCTGTTTGGTCCACGAGACGCTTCCTGTCTGCGTCAGCACGCCTCGTAGGAGACTCTGATTGGTCTGCAGGGAAAGACCCAGGAGGAAGCGGAGGAACAGGTCCAGGTGTCCGTTTGGACTCAGTAAGGCCTCGTCAGCAGCGCTCTGGTAGAAGTTGTTCATGTCAGATTCAGTTTTTCCAGCGTCAGACGTCAGGGAGGTTGCTTGTTGGCCTGACATCAGATTGACTCCAGAGTTGATGAAGGTCAGGTGGACGTGAAGAGCAGCCAGAAACTCCTGAACGCTCAGATGGACGAAGCAGAACACCTTGTCCTGGTGCAGGCCTCGCTCCTCTTTAAAGACCTGTGTGAACACTCCTGAGTAAACTGAGGCGGCTCTGATATCGATGCCGCACTCCGTCAGGTCGGATTCGTAGAAGATCAGGTTTCCTTTACGCAGCTGCTCAAACGCCAGTTTTCCCAGAGACTCGATCATCCTCCTGCTGTCTGGACTCCAGAGGGGATCTGCCTCAGCTCCTCTGTCGTACTTGAGCTTCTTCAGTTTGGACTGGACCACCAGGAAGTGGATGTACATCTCCGTCAGGGTGTTGGGCAGCTCTCCTCCCTCTCTGGTCTTCAACACGTCCTCCAGAACTGTAGCAGTGATCCAGCAGAAGACTGGGATGTGGCACATGATGTGGAGGCTTCGTGATGTCTGGATGTGAGAGATGATGGTGTTGGCCTGTTCTTCATCTCTGAACCTCTTCCTGAAGTACTCCTCCTTCTGTGGGTCAGTGAAGCCCCTGACCTCCGTCACCCGGTCCACGCACTCAGGAGGGATCTGATTGGCTGCTGCAGGTCGTGTGGTTATCCAGAGGCGAGCGGAGGGCAGCAGTTTCCCCCTGATGAGGTTCGTCAGCAGCACGTCCACCGAGCTGGACTCCGTAACGTCGGTCAGGATCTCGGTGTTGTCGAAGTCCAGAGGAAGTCGACACTCGTCCAGACCGTCGAAGATGAAGACGACCTGGAACTCTTCAAACCGCCGGATTCCTGCTTCTTTGGTTTCGGTGAAGAAGTCGTGGACGAGCTCCACCAAGCTGTACTTCTTCTCCCTCAGCAAATTCAGCTCTCGGAACGTAAACGGAAACATGAACGTTACGTCCCGGTTGGCTTTGTCTTCGGCCCAGTCCAGAGTGAACTTCTGCGTGAGGACGGTCTTCCCGATGCCAGCCACTCCCTTTGTCATCACCGTTCTGATTGGTTCGTCTCTTCCAGGTGAGGCTCTGAAGATGTCCTCTTGTCTGATGGTGGTTTCCTCTCTGCTGAGTTTCCTGGAAGCTGTTTCAATCTGTCTGACCTCATGCTCGTCATTGACCTCTCCGCCGCCTCCCTCTGTGATGTAGAGGTCGGTGTAGATCTGGCTCAGGAGCGTCGGGTTTCCTGCTTTGGCGATGCCCTCGAACACACACTGGAACTTCTTCGTCAGCTTGGATTTCAGTTTGCTTTGACAAAGTGGAGCACGAGATCCTGAATCAGAGAAAGAGAAACTATCAACGAGTTATTTCTGAAACAAAGTGATGTTGTCGTCGGGTTGAAATCCTCCTACCTCTCTGCAGACACTCGGCCAGATTGTCCTGCTTCATCTTCCTCAGGAAGCTCATTGCGATCTTCAGAAACGCCTCCTTGCTGCTCCTCTGCTCCTCATCCTCGCCGTCCAACACCTCCTCGTGCTCCCCCAGACTGTCGAAGCATTCTGGGTAATCTGGACTCAGGACCCTGTGGTACTTCTTCAGCTCGTCCTTCACAAAAGCGAACATGTTGTCCTGCAGCGCCTGGAGGAGAAGCAGCTCACCATCAGATCAGAGTGACAGAACCGGCGGTCTGAAAGCTGCAGTGTGTTGCGGAGCGGCAGGAGAACCATTAGCACGGCCTCCAGATGTGTGTCGGGCTCCTGGGCGGACCGGTCACTGCGAACGTCTGAGCTCTCCTGGTGGACTCTGTGGAATCATGGAGAATTAGCTGACATCATGTCTGTGCAGAGCAGCTTCAGTCCCTCCTGTGGTCCTGCATCCACAACAGTGAGGCCACAGGGACCTTCCACCCTCCTGTTGAGGAGGTGAAGGATTTAAACGAGGAAACGTGACGTGTGAACGTTACCGTGGACGTTTCTGGTCACTCTCCTCCGACAGACACCTTGTTTTATTGCACTGCCTGAAAAAGATCGGTGGCTCCATGGAGCTGTTGCTCCTCGCTGACGCGTAGCCGCTTTCAGGCCCGTTCACGGAGGTGCAGAGAGACGGAGAAGACCTGAGAGAGAAATGTTCAAGACGTCAAACATCTCAACACAGAACTGAATGTCCTCCTCGTCCTCTCTCTGTGTCTCTGTGCTCAGCTGAGACAAACATTTCCTCCTTCGTACGTACCGATGTGAGTTCTACGTGTGCTCACATTAGGACTGACGTTCACTTACTCGGGCTTGTTGTGTGGCCTGAAAAAGATCGGCGGCTCCATGGACGCGTTACTCCTGCAGGTGTCAAAGCTGAGGAGAGAGGAGGATGAGGAGAGAGGAGGAGAGAGGAGGAGGAGGAGAGAGGAGAGAGGAGGAGGAGAGAGGAAAATGAATGAATTCAGTCCTATATTGTATAAACTTTTATTAACTATACTTTTATTAACTTCACTTTTATAAACGTCACTTTTATTAACTATACTTTTATAAACTTTACTTTTATTAACTTTACTTTTATTAACTATTCTTTGCCAAGTAGATTTTCTGTCCAAACAGAGAACATGAACAGAACCTGACGTTCACCCTGACAACAGGAAACTGAAGAGTAAAGAATCAGGTCCAGAGCTCGGCTCACATGACCTCACATGACCTCACCTGAACTCACATGACCTCACCTGACCTCACATGACCTCACCTGACCTCACCTGACCTCACATGACCTCACCTGACCTCACATGACCTCACCTGAACTCACCTGACCTCACATGACCTCACCTGACCTCACATGACCTCACCTGACCTCACCTGAACTCACATGACCTCACCTGACCTCACCTGACCTCACATGACCTCACATGACCTCACCTGACCTCACATGACCTCACCTGAACTCACATGACCTCACATGACCTCACCTGACCTCACATGACCTCACCTGAACTCACATGACCTCACATGACCTCACCTGACCTGAACACGTGTGAATAAACTTTTAACCCGTGTGGAGCCGTCCCATGATTCCAGATCGACCCGGAGTCACCTCTCCTCTCTCCTGAAGAGTCTGACGGTCTGAACCCAACAAGCTGTTCTCAAAGTTTTACCATCAACATTTCAAACAATAACCATTTTACATTCAGAGCTCACGTCTTTACAGCAAAGGACAACGGGTGCTTCATGGACTCGTCACTTTTGATGGACACACAGTCAGGTCCAGGCTCAGGTTCTGGTCCAGGTTCACATGAGTCTGGTTTCTGATGAACACTGAAACAACAGAGAAGGAGGAGCAGTCACTTCCTCTAAAGGTCACTGGTGATCAACAGAACTTCTCTCTTCATCATCATCACAGTGAACTTTAAGTTCGGTCAGTGTCCAGACCGCTAACACGGAGGAGGTGCAGGGGGGGAGGGGACTTAGTGACACGCTCTACCAGGATTGGTTACCTGAAAAAGATCGGCGGCTCCATGGATGCGTTACTCCTGCAGGTTTCAAAGCTGAGGAGAGAGGAGGACGAGTAGAGAGGGTGAAGAGAGAGGAGGACGAGGAGGGAGGATGAAGAGACAGGATGAAGAGAGAGGAGGACGAGTAGAGAAGATGAAGGGAGAGGAGGAGGACGAGGAGAAGCAGAGAGGATGAAGGGAGAGGAGGAGGACGAGGAGAAGCAGAGAGGACAACATGTTTCAAATCTTCGATCCTCAGTTTCAGTCCGATACTTGTACAAAGAGTCTCAGGTCATAAAGTTCCAAATGTACAAACTCACATGACGTCAGGAGAGGACGTCACCTCCTCTGTGACCTCACTCATCCTGCTGAGGTCACAACAGCACAGTTCACCTGGAGAGGAAACACACACACACACACATATATATATATATACGTGTATATATGTATATGTGGGGGAGGGTTATATCTATGTATATATATATAATATATATATAATAAGGACTCGTGAGCTCCATTACTTCCACAGTGTCATTAATGAGAACATGGCGGACAGTGTAGAAGTGTCTGAGTTAACACAACACGCGGCTCAGAGCAACACAAACACTATATATATATATATATATATATATATATATATATATAGTGTATATTACGTGTATATTACGTGTATATGTAAAGAGGAGCCCGTTACCTTCTCAGCAGGAAGTTGTTTCTCTGTGACGAAGTTATCTGCGTCAAAACTTCACCACACACTGCACATGCGCAGTCTGCTTCACTGAGCCGCCTGGTGGCCACAGCCAGAACAGCGCGTCAGGATATTCTCTGTATTTCTATTTTTCTATCTCTATTGATTATTTGACTAATTGATTATTTGACTAATTGATTAATGATGATTGAGTAATTGACAGAGTCAACTCACCGCCCTGATTTGCTGTAGAAGCCTGTGTTGTGACAGTCCTCAGAGTAAATATCATTTATAGAGAATAACACGAGACACATGAATAATGAATATATAAAGAGAAGTATATGTCGATAAGAACACAGAAGAAACTATGGACACGAAATGAAAACATTATTAAAAATCAAACATGATTGAAGGTCAGACATTATTTTTACCATCAACATGTTGGAAGAGTTTATGTATATATAATATTCTGAATACATGATCAGAGTGAGCTCAGAGTCTCCTCATCGTCAAATTCATTTCTTTATTTTTTAACTTGTTTTAAATCTCGGAGCTGGACTCGGAGCTGCAGTTCCCCCCAGGAGCCAGCAGGTGGCGGCAGCGCTCCACGCAGCTCCCGCTCTTGTCGCCACTCGTTGACTGTCGGTGACATCAGACCGGAAGTCCTCGGCGGCTCCTGTCTCTGCTCCGGAGTTTGGTTTTTTCCTCTTTTCTCTTGTTCTCGAGTTTAAAACACTAAAGTTCTTTCACTTCGAACAGACGGTAAAAGACGGAAATGGAGGAATTTCACAACGGAAACGAGGTTTGTACTTTTTTTTTTTTTTTTACACGATTGTTATTGAAATGTGTCAGTTAGCTGCATTAGCCAAAGAATGCTAACTCGATAAAATCATTGTGATGCTAACGACAGACCTCTTCTGCAGTCAGTTACCCGGATGTTGACATGAAGACATGTCCCTCGTCTTCATGTCTCATTAGAAGTCCGTCCTCTGTGGACACATGTCCTCTTGTTGTGCTGTGACTCCAGCTTCTCCTCAGTGACAGATGAATTCACTTTGTTTTCAGGGCTCCTTCAACTCTGACGAGGCCGAGAACGTCGTCAAGGAGGTGACGTCACTTTTATATGTTCACCTGAACATTATTATTATTATTAACGTCCCATTTCAGAATAAAGTGCTTCCCCCTGTTTCCCATCGATGTGTTAATGAACAGAAATGCAGATGATAGAGTTCAGAGGTCAAGGAGAAGCTGTTTGCACATATCTGCTTGTGACACTTTGATTTATCTTTATTCATTCATCATTATTAAAGTAGAACAGTCGAGTAACTCAACAAAGTGAACAACCTGAACTCATGATCAGACACAGCAGCGCTGTTTGTTTTGGTCACATCTTTTAGAACAGTGATCGCTCTTTATTCCAGTGTCCTCGGGCTCTGGTCCGGTGTCTCCCACATGACTGTGTGTGTGTGTGTTTGTCTCAGTGCATCGAGAGCGTCGTGGGCGCTGACGACTACAGTCAGAATCAGGTGAACAAGTGGACGGCCGGCATCGTGGAGCGCTGCCTCACGCAGCTGGTCAAACAGGGGAAATCCTACAAGTACATCGGTACGAGTGTGTGACTTCCTGTTCTGTCCTGTGAGGGTTTAAATGTTTTCCTGTCATCTGTCAGACTCAATAATAATTCAATAAGAAGTGAGATAATAAAATGATTCACGGTTTGCTGTGTGTGTGTTTCTGAATAGTGACGTGTGCTGTGATGCAGAAAACAGGAGCAGGACTCCACACGGCAAACTCCTGCTACTGGGACACGGCCATGGACGGTAAGGACGACTTCCTCTGCTGATTCACACCGAGAGCAGGAAGTGACTGCACATGAACAAAGTTCTTAGTTTGGTAAAAATCTGTAGTGATAATAAAACTTGACTGAATTGAGTTTTTTAGTTTGGTGAAGAAAAAGATGGTTTGTGTTAAAGTACGTTACAAACAATAACATTTCTTCGTCCTAAAGATGGTTATTTTAAAAGATGTATGTCAACAGATATATCGGCATCTGACATTGTTTGGTCCCTAATATCACAATCGGCATCGACCCCAAAAAACCTATTTGTTCAGTGTGTGTCTGCTGAGCTTGTCTGATGTTCGACTCTCGTTTCTAAAAGTCCACAGGATGGTTTGCATGTTGTTCTCTTTCAAAATAAAACAGAAGAATTCCTGCATGTTGGTGGAAAACGGTTCTTTTTGTTCCTGAATGAGTTTGTTTTCTTCTGATCCCTTTGTCTCTGCAGGAAGTTGCACAGTGAGATGGGAGAACCGCACCATGTACTGTGTGGTCAGTGTGTTCGCTGTGGCTGTCGCATAAAACACACACACACTCATAAATACACACAAATGAACCAAAAAGAAATCCACCAGAAGAGGAATGCAGTGTGTCCCTATGAACAGCAGGGGGGGCCAGCGAGTGCCTCAACCTGCCAGCTGTTTGTGCCACAGAGAAGAAAACATCTGGATTTTCTTCAGATGCAAGTAACACGTTCATCTCAGCGTATTTATGTCCTCACGTCACTGCAGCGCTTCAACAGCTTCACCTTATTTATCACAGACGCCTGAAAACCTGCAGCCGCTCGACGCCGCTCGCTCACATCGACCCTCGTTCGCTTGTTATTTACGTCATGTCACATTTACTGCAGGAAAATAAACATGAGATTTCTGAGCAACAAGAACATCGGTTGTTTCTTTTTAAAACAAATACAGGAAACAAATGGTCCCTAATTACTGGTTTCATTCATATTTAATTTAGATTATTTATCTAGACAGCGAGAACAACTTCTGTGCTTCATAAATATTCTGAATACATTTCATGAGCAAACAACAAAACCAAAGAGCTGCTGGTTCGTCACTTTAAAACACAAATGACTGGTTCCATCTGTTTGTGATCTGAAAACACAAATCGTGACCACGTTCAGCTCAAAGAGAGGAACGTTTTGAAATGTCACTTATTGTTGAAACCTTAAAAGGAGAAGAAAGAAATGCAGCAGAGTTATTTCAGCATCTTTGAGCTCAGCTGCGACTTGGGACGTTTCCACTCTCCAGTTTTCTTTTCTAGAAGTTTTCTTTGTTGAAGATGAACTTGACGTCGTCCGCCGAGTGCGACAGACACTGTTTCTCCAGAGATTTCCCGAGCTGAGGCGGACCACACAGGAAAACTCCTACTTGAGTTCTGAGGACACAAAATTCATTCATCATCGCTGATGATTCATTCTTCTGTTGAACTGAGCTGCAGAATGAAAACAGCTTGTCAAAGTAGAAATGTTCCATTGAAGGAATCTTCTGTAACATTAACTTTATTTAAATCCTACACCGCTCTCATCTCAAAACACAGTACCACTTTAAATATTCTAGATAAAGGATGATACACTGAACCCAAACATCCCTGGATGAGAGTCTGAAGAACGCTTGATGATTTCTGAGGTTTATGACTTTGAATGTGTCAGGAATCATCACATCTTCCTAAAGTTTAACATTTATCACATCTACAAATCTGTTTGTGAGACGAACCCACAATTCTTTGACTTTGGTCAGTTAATGAGACTCAACCATCAATTCCTCTGTGGTGCGGTGGTCCCAGAGAAACCAGCAGCTCTTCACTCATCAGTATTTACTTTACAAATCAAATTCATTATTCTGAGGGAAATCTCTTTTTACATTCACTGAGTCTGGCATTTACAGGGTTAACGGGCGTGCATGAGATCATACACGCCACAGAGGGTGTGTGTGTGTGTGCAGAGCCTCACCCCGGGTGTTTTGATGCAATATTGGTGAACTCATTGTCCCAGTTGGGTTTCCCGTACAGAGTCTTCTGTTTGAGGCCTGTGATTGGGTCGTTCTCCGCCTCGTGGTGAACACGGAAATTAGCCGCCTGAAGAAAAAAGCAAATTAGTTTGAGCACGTGAGCAGAGACAGTGTGTGGATGTCTCACACCTTTAGGTTTGTGTGGGGACATTTAGGATTTTGGGGTTTGGTTTCTGCGTCTGAGTCTTAAGAAGTCATAAATATGTTGAAATGTTAAATACTGAAGCTCCGGGGTCGTTCTCTGCTCAGCCTCTCCACCTTATCTTCAGTTCTGACTTTAAACTGTTTGGTTTCTGTGACCCGAGGATTTCAAAGTGTATGTGGTTGATGGATGGACGCGGGCTGGACGCGGTCACTGCACCTCGGTCTCCTTCCAGCGGGTGAGGTAGATGTGGTTGCTCAGGAAGTCGGTCATGCCCTTCTCCGTCATCTGACCCTCCAGGGACTGCAGCAGGTCTGCGAACCACTCGAAGGCCTGCGTCTCCGGACACAGCCAGTAGAAGTAGATCTGAGGAGGAACACATCGAGGGATTACCACAGCGTTCTCTTGGTTTAGAAACACTTCGTCCACCGTGCTGGTTCCTCTCACCTTCTTGGTGAAGACGTCCTGGTTGTTCTGGATGCGTTTGTACCACACAGACTTGAGGATGGAGGCGAACGGAGTCACGCCAATCCCTGCGCCCACCAGCATGACCACCTCGTAACGGAACACGTCTTCGCTGGCCGTCCCAAAAGGCCCGTCGATGGCAATCCTGACAGACAGAGACGGAGAAGTGACAAATCTGATCTCTGTCCGCTTTGCTGTAAATGTCCATTGTGGGGTTTGTGCTGTGATGTTTGTGTTATTTGAACTGAAACACTGAGTTTAAAGGGGAAATCACTTAAAATACATTGAACTCGATGTTATTTATTTATTAGAATCTGGTCGATGCGGTTTGGAAGCGTGTCGATCGGAGGAAGCAGCTCTGGACGAAAGCCTCCGTCTTCCGTCCTCTGAGAGAAAAGAGCTGCAGGACCTCACGCTAAAAGGAAGATGATCCTATTGTAAATGTTGTGTTTTCTTTGCCTCGCTCCGGAAAGGGAGACGAATCGCACACACACACACACACAAAGGCTGTAAATGTGACCCCCCGCTGGCAGCTTGTCAAAGGAACACTGCCTGGAGGGGGCGGAGGGGCGGAGGGGGCACTTAAACGTAATCACCAGCAATTCCAGACACAATTTGCCTCTTTTATCAAATGCTCCCCCCCCCCCCCCGTGTCGTACTTGGGCAGTTTCCAGGCCTCCTGGGTCTCGTTTTTGTCTCCTCCGCAGGCCTCGTACAGCGCCTGGGTCCAGTCCCCCACGATGCGGATGTGGGCGCTGAAGTAGTCCTCCTCGGGGGCG
Organism: Paralichthys olivaceus; assembly: GCF_024713975.1. Lineage (NCBI taxonomy): Eukaryota > Metazoa > Chordata > Actinopteri > Pleuronectiformes > Paralichthyidae > Paralichthys > Paralichthys olivaceus. The sequence goes on from NC_091116.1 coordinate 13,904,300, forward strand.
GAGGTCAGGGTGAAGGGGTGCCACTCCAGCAGGGAGATGGACGGACACTGGATGAAGACGTACTGACCCACCTCCATGCTGAAGCCCTTCTTCTTCATCTGCAGCTCCAGGGTGTTGGAGGGGTGCATCACCACCTGGACACCAGGTACACACACTTTCACCAAACTGACAGAGCGTCCAGCTCCCGACACGAAGCAGCAAATACTCACAAACAGGAATCTCAGATAAAATCGCAGATCATTCGAATATTGAAAATGTAGAAATAGTAAACGTGCACTCTGGTCTCAAACAATCTGTTTAATCTGAATCACGTGTTACTTTACTTTAATCTTAATCTCGGAGCCGAGTTTCGAACACGCACCTTGGTGATGACGGTTTTCTGTTGGGATCGAATGAGGCGAACGAGCCTCTCACACACGTAGAGGATCATGGGGCCCACCACCCACTTCCACGTCTAGAGAGAGGAATCAAACGTGTGAGTGGAACTCATCAGCCACATGTGAACGCCCTGCGATCTTCAACGTCTCACCATCGGTGGGTTTCCGGCAAACTCTGGTACAGCACAGCCCGACGCATTTCTTCCCCAGTCCTCAAACTGGTCAGCGCAAGTCTCCGGGATGTTTGTCTTCTGGCTCTCAGTCGTCTGTCCTCGCACAATCCGCCTGAAATCAGAAAAATGTGAGGGACAGTTACTAATGAAATGAAGACAGCTCGTCATGTCCAGGTGGAGACGAGTCGAGGTCTTGTTCGAGCCCAAAGGAGTCTGTTCCAAGTCAAGCTGGAACCCACATGTCGTCTACAAGAGGTCAAGTCCGAAGGTCAGGAACAAATGTCCAAGGATCAGCCACGGGAACTGAAGTGTGGGGATCAAACGTTAACAGACTCGACCGGTGGCCAAGCCGAGGACAAGTCGGCCTCATTCATTGTCAGTAAGAAACAAACAGTATTTATTTTTACCCAAAGCCGTGGAACACCAGGCCGATGAAGAAGATGACGAAGAGGTGGTGGGTGTACCAGAACACCTCGAAGTACGACCTCCGGATCACCTCCATGGACGAAGTGATGATGAGGATGAGGGCGAGCGTGATGACCACGCCCGTCAGCCCGGCGATGGTGGTGAACATGACGATGGTCGGGTTCTGCATCAGATCAAACATTCAACTTTGTTTGAGGGAGACGGCAAAGTTTTCATATTTGACCTTTTGATGAACACGGATCAGATCGCTTGCAGTTTTTGTAGAAATGCGTCCGGGAGCCAGAAACTACGATCGCAAAGAGGAAGTTTCTGTCATCGCAACATTTCTGCAAAGGCCAAGACCCCAAAGAGGAAGGTGACGAAGGTGACGAAGGTCACATGAAGTAACCTTTTTTAAGACATCAAATTTAGCAACTGAGCCGAGGGGAATTTCACAGAATTTAGAAACATCCCCCAACGTGAACGACCCAGAACAACCTTTAGACACACGTTAGAAGTGTGGACTCACCGTCTCATTGGACCTGATGGGGTTCAGGAAAGACGCGTTGTCCCCGGTGCCGATTTCAGAGAGGACGAAGGGCAGGAGGCTGCTGTTTCGATTCAGCTGGGCGTCCATGAAATACTCGAAGTTAAACAAGTGTGCGATGATGTGCACGGCTAGAAGACAAGGAAAAGGTTCTGTGCGTCAGGACAACGAGTTCAGGAGACGTAATGTGACTTCGTCTGTGAGATTCAATGACATCTTCATCGATGGACAGAATCGTTTGTGATTTGAGTTCTCGCTCGTGGAACGTTACCGGTGTGGAAGGCGATCATGTACGCCACCAGTTTGTGGAAGGTGATGTTTCGGTCCAGCTGTCGAGCGGCCGTGCGGCTGCAGCACTGAGAGACAAATACACACACACGTGCAAACAATGAGCAGGGAGACCTCCCGCTGGAGGTAGTATCTGGGAGTAGAGTGTAGTTTTTGTACCTGGATGGTGCCGCGGAGGAGGGAGAGCAGGTTTCTGCAGACCGGCAGCAGGATGAGCATGCAGTTGAAGTTGAGGCAGGCGGCAGGAGCTCTGGCCCAGGACAGGGCTTGCTGGGAAACAGAGTACAGAGTACTTAAAGATGTAATCAGATTACTTGTTCACCACTGACTCTACTCATCGATGCTCCCACGATGTTTGATTAAACTTAAATACATTCCAGCTTTAATTGTAATTTTTACAACTGAAGTGTGATAACACAAATCTGTATCACACTTTTAATCACCGCATAAATTAAAACACGAAATATTAACGTCTTAAAAGGTCGTCTGAGTTTTTTATGCTTCAGTTAATTAATTGGAATTTAATTTGGCAGGAATAATAAAACATGAATAATCCATCGTGAGCCTACAACTGAAAAAATTAAATTTCAATTGGATGAAATCCTGGCATATAAAGTATAAATACACACTTTTATTATTAGTTATTTATTCTTTGCAGGGTCCTGAATACACACCTTTATTTGTTCATGTCCCACGAACTGTGAATAACTGATTCTAGTTTTATCTTTAACCTCAAACTCGTTTTCTGACGCTGTGATTTCCTGATTCTGAAGATATTTGGTTTTGTTGATCAGAGAACGTACGAGCGTCGGTTTCACTTCTGCTGAGCTGAAGCTGAGCAGCTGTGCGGCCGCTGGTCGGATCTGTACTGTATCATGAACTGAGCCGTGACCACGGCAGAGAACAAAGCCTGACGTAGCAGGAAGTTTGAGCTGCTGCAGATAAAGTGTGATAATCTCAGGCGTGGACGTGCCTGGATTTCTTTAGTGTTAAGGAGGATTTAAACTCTTACGGGAAGATCATAAACCACCTGATAAAACGTTCCTTCTCTGAAATGTGAGGAGAAGAAGCGTCCTGCAGCGTGCCTCAGTAATGATGGAGACCTGAAGCAGCTGCAGCGACATGAGGAACTGAGAACTGATTCTTTTGAATGGAGCATTTCTCGTTTTCCAGTTTAATGAGCTGCTTCATTTGATTATATCTTAAAGTAAAGGTCATCCTGTGGCTCTGTCACACTCACCCCGAGCAGAACCCTGGTGTAAAACCATTTATCGGTCAGGAACGCCATGTAGAAGTGCACGAACAGGAAGGCGTTGATCCCGAGCCAAACCAGCTGCAACGTCAGGAGCAGAGATTAAATCCAGAGAGTCAACATTCATTCACTCACAACTCCTGAAACAACCGAGTCTGATGGTGATAAAGTGCAGTGAGCTCACAGATATCAAACCTCAGGGCACTAAACTCAACACAGTCCATCTCAGAGCATGAAGAGTGTTTTTGCATTTTAACATTTTAAAGTTGCACATTGTGGATTTATAGTTCTCCACATATTCTAGGTCACGAAAGTTTCACCCAAATTCAAAGTTGATCAGATTCATCAGTTTTTTAATTTCTATTCTTCCGTCTCTCTGGGATTTTCAAGAACCTCTAATTCACAAACATGTACTTTCTTCTGGTGTTAAAAAATAAGTGGGTTACTCACAAATGCTAAAAAGAAAGAACTGAATTCATCACAAACAGGATTTTTTGACCTCTGGACTCAAAGACTGTCCAGCTGATATGTTTCACATGTAAACAATCTGCTCAGAGTGAATATTTACTGTTTGAATCTTAGAAACAAAATGAAACTGGATTTCTTTATAAAAACACCAGATCTCAACTGGACTCAAACATCTTTGTGCTTTTTTTGACAACAAATATAGAATTTGATCATCTTGAGTTGTAAACACACATTTCCATGTTCTGCACTTTGTCAAGTTATCGATGCAGATGGTTAAAGAAAACTTTAAAAAAAAAAGAAAATGAGTCAGATCTACTCACAATAACGAAGATGGAGAGTCCCTCGTTGGCAACAAAGTTCCCCATGATGCCTGTGAAGCAGTGTGTGTGTGTGTGTGTGTGTGTGTGTGTGTGTGCAGGAGTGTGTGAACGTGTGAGGACGCAGCAGGAAACAGTTCAGGAGACAGCGAGGAGCTCAATGAGCTGATGACTCACTTTATTCGCTTTAGTTCAGAACAAATAAGGAAGTGACTCTCGAGCTTTTTACGACATCGTCAGGTTCGTTATCAACACGAATCAGATGTTTAATCAGAAACGGATCAGAACGAATCAACAACGAGAGCTGAACATTTGATTTAAATCATTTAATTCATTTAATTTATTTGATTTAAATTATTTAATTCATTTGATTTAAATCATTTAATTTATTTGATTTAAATTATTTAATTTATTTGATTTAATTTATTTAATTTATTTGATTTAAATTATTTAATTTATTTAATTTATTTAAATTATTTGATTTAATTTATTTGATTTAAATCATTTAATTTATTTGATTTAAATTATTTAATTATTTGATTTAAATTATTTAAATTATTTAATTTATTTAATTTATTTGATTTATTTGATTTAAATTATTTAATTTATTCGATTTAAATCATTAAATTTATTAAATTTATTTGATTTAAATTAGTTAATTTATTTGATTTATTTGATTTCTACAAATCAATGATTTTCTTTGCAGGTTCTTTATGTTCTGATTGATCACGTCATCGTTTTGTCTCTAAAACATTGAAAACACAGATGTGGACAGATGTGGAGTGTGGTGGACAGATGTGGACAGATGTGATCAGATGTGGACAGATGTGATCAGATGTGGACAGTGGTGGACAGATGTGGACAGATGTGTTGTGTGGTGCCGGCAGCAGTAGTTGGGTCTTGAACGTGTGGACACTTGAGGACAGGTGACGGTTGAGGAGGAACTAGAAAGTGATGGAGACACTGAGCAGAGGAAGTGGCAGATTTCTAAATGTGAAGTAAAACAGATGAACTGCCACAAACTTCCTGTTTCAAAGAGAATGAACCAACACCTGAAGAAATGAAGCTGAAGACTTGTTCTATCACTGAGCTGAAGCCGGAGACTCGTTCTTTCACTGAGCTGAAGCCGGAGACTCGTTCTTTGACTGAGCTGAAGCTGGAGACTTGTTCTATCACTGAGCTGAAGCTGGAGACTCGTTCTATCACTGAGCTGAAGCCGGAGACTCGTTCTTTGACTGAGCTGAAGCTGGAGACTTGTTCTATCACTGAGCTGAAGCTGAAGACTTGTTCTATCACTGAGCTGAAGCTGGAGACTTGTTCTATCACTGAGCTGAAGCCGGAGACTCGTTCTTTGACTGAGCTGAAGCTGAAGACTTGTTCTATCACTGAGCTGAAGCCGGAGACTCGTTCTATCACTGAGCTGAAGCCGGAGACTCGTTCTTTGACTGAGCTGAAGCTGGAGACTCGTTCTTTGACTGAGCTGAAGCTGAAGACTTGTTCTATCACTGAGCTGAAGCCGGAGACTCGTTCTATCACTGAGCTGAAGCCGGAGACTCGTTCTTTGACTGAGCTGAAGCTGGAGACTCGTTCTATCACTGAGCTGAAGCTGAAGACTTGTTCTATCACTGAGCTGAAGCTGGAGACTCGTTCTATCACTGAGCTGAAGCTGAAGACTCGTTCTATCACTGAGCTGAAGCCGGAGACTCGTTCTTTGACTGAGCTGAAGCTGGAGACTTGTTCTATCACTGAGCTGAAGCTGAAGACTTGTTCTATCACTGAGCTGAAGCCGGAGACTCGTTCTTTGACTGAGCTGAAGCTGGAGACTTGTTCTATCACTGAGCTGAAGCTGAAGACTTGTTCTATCACTGAGCTGAAGCTGGAGACTTGTTCTATCACTGAGCTGAAGCCGGAGACTCGTTCTTTGACTGAGCTGAAGCTGGAGACTCGTTCTTTGACTGAGCTGAAGCTGAAGACTTGTTCTATCACTGAGCTGAAGCCGGAGACTCGTTCTATCACTGAGCTGAAGCCGGAGACTCGTTCTTTGACTGAGCTGAAGCTGGAGACTCGTTCTTTGACTGAGCTGAAGCTGAAGACTTGTTCTATCACTGAGCTGAAGCCGGAGACTCGTTCTATCACTGAGCTGAAGCCGGAGACTCGTTCTTTGACTGAGCTGAAGCTGGAGACTCGTTCTATCACTGAGCTGAAGCTGAAGACTCGTTCTATCACTGAGCTGAAGCTGAAGACTCGTTCTATCACTGAGCTGAAGCCGGAGACTCGTTCTTTGACTGAGCTGAAGCTGGAGACTTGTTCTATCACTGAGCTGAAGCTGAAGACTTGTTCTATCACTGAGCTGAAGCCGGAGACTCGTTCTTTGACTGAGCTGAAGCTGAAGACTTGTTCTATCACTGAGCTGAAGCCGGAGACTCGTTCTATCACTGAGCTGAAGCCGGAGACTCGTTCTTTGACTGAGCTGAAGCTGGAGACTCGTTCTATCACTGAGCTGAAGCTGAAGACTTGTTCTATCACTGAGCTGAAGCCGGAGACTCGTTCTATCACTGAGCTGAAGCCGGAGACTCGTTCTATCACTGAGCTGAAGCTGGAGACTCGTTCTATCACTGAGCTGAAGCTGGAGACTCGTTCTTTGACTGAGCTGAAGCTGGAGACTCGTTCTATCACTGAGCTGAAGCTGGAGACTCGTTCTTTAACTTTAATATTAGAGTCAGTTCTCAAAACATCAGTTTTGCTTTGGTACCAGATTATTGATCCTCATAATAATATGAAGGTCATGAGACATGTTGTCCTATAGAGGGACAGAGGGATAGAAGGACAGAGGGACAGAGCGACAGAAGGACAGAGCGACAGAAGGACAGAGCGACAGAAGGACAGAGGGACAGAAGGACAGAGGGACAGAGCGACAGAAGGACAGAGCGACAGAAGGACAGAGCGACAGAAGGACAGAGCGACGGAAGGACAGAGGGACGGAGGGACAGAAGGACAGAGCGACAGAAGGACAGAGGGACAGAAGGACAGAGGGACAGAAGGACAGAGCGACAGAAGGACAGAGCGACAGAAGGACAGAGCGACAGAAGGACAGAGGGACAGAAGGACAGAGGGACAGAAGGACAGAGCGACAGAAGGACAGAGCGACAGAGGGACAGAAGGACAGAGGGACGGAGGGACAGAAGGACAGAGGGACAGAAGGACAGAGCGACAGAAGGACAGAGCGACAGAGGGACAGAAGGACAGAGGGACGGAGGGACAGAAGGACAGAGGGACAGAAGGACAGAAGGACAGAGGGACAGAAGGACAGAGGGACAGAAGGACAGAGCGACAGAAGGACAGAGCGACAGAGGGACAGAAGGACAGAGGGACAGAAGGACAGAGGGACAGAAGGACAGAAGGACAGAGCGACAGAAGGACAGAGGGACAGAGGGACAGAGGGACAGTGAGATCTTTCACTCTGGATTATTGTCAATCAGATCATTGCAGATTGTCCCGAGGATTTAACTCTGTAGATGATGTCGCAGCAGACGAGGTTAAATCTGTTTCTGAGCGACGCTGCTGCTGAGCAAGGCATCAGTCACCGAGTCACATGATCAGTTTTATTAAAACAACACGAGGAGACATCAGCTCCAGGTGATTAAAGTGTGTCTGTCTCCGTGCAGCAAACAGGACAACGTCACTGATGAGGGACATCGGAATAAAGACGAGACGTGAGACGTGTGTGTGTTGGACTCATTCTGTCACATCTCCTGTGTGTCACTCTGCCATTAAACTTGAATAATGTATTGTTGTACACGCACACACACACACACACACACACACACACACACACACACACACAGTGTCTGTCTCCGATCGAGGATCCTCGTCAGAGTCGTTACACGTTTCTTCTTCTGTGGTTTCTGGTGAATCTTCGTTTCGCTGGCTGTGAAATAAACATGAGGCGTCGCTCATTCTCTCTCTCCTCGTTGAACAAACACAGATCCATTCATCATTTATCGCCGAGTGTCTCGGTGTCAGTTCGTAAAACAACTCATCAAAGATGAAGATGTTCTGAAGCACGTGACGGAGGTTTGATGTTCATGATGATCATCTCACTGCTCAGGCTCTTCATCCATCAGTCATGTCCACGTCCCATGAATAAATGAATCAGTGTCACGTGTTGATGCTTCATACATGTGGAGGTTTTCATACATGTGGATGTTCACCTGGCTGCTGGAGGTGAAGAGCGACACTCACTCTGAGTAATTTAGACAAAAGCTCTGGAGTGATTTTCTCCTAATCTGGGGGGAGGGGATTAGATTAAATCACCTCCGACACGCTTCACAATGAATAATCACAAAGTGCGGCGGGCGGAGGTTTGTCCCGTCGGAGCCTCGGAGCAGGTTCTGGACTCGGTGGAACCAGTTTCAGGTTGTTCAGACCCTCCCCCCTCCTGAGGACGTGGGACACAGAGACGCTGGGATGTTTCCGTCCCGACCCAAGTGAAACTCAAACACAAAGGGCCGGCTTCAGGAGTTTGTAAATGTTGGATCTATTCTAATTATTATTATCTCGTTATATTTCCTGACTCTTCCAGCTGCAGCGTGAGGCGTCACATGTCTCCGCTCTCAGGGATCTGATCCGTGTCACCGCTGGCTTCTCTCTCCGCACGACAGCGACGGGATTCTGCTTCACATGGTTCTGCAAAATGTTTGAATGATGCACGAGCTCCTTCCTCCACGGCTGCATGTGAATATCTGTGTGTGAGCTGACTGATCTCTGCAGATTTGAATTTCACTGACGATCAATAATCACTGTGATAATTAATTCTTAGAGCGGCTCAGAGGTCAAAGGTCAAAGGTCAATGATCCCAACCAGTGAATGAACAGAAGTTTTAATGAGGGCTCTCAAAGTGAAGCTCAATCATCTGGATCTCCCCCTGGTGGCTGGCTGCAGTATAGGCTGCAGTATAGGCCCTCGTGCCTCCATGTTAGCACCATGTGAAAAACTACTGAACCAGATTCTGTGATCTGTTGTGGAGCGGTCGAGGTGACCTAAAGATTCTTCTTCTTCTTCTTATTATTATTATTAATATGATCATTTGTTTTTCCATATGAGACGTGTTCTTCCATCTCTGACACACGTTGAGTCGTGTTAAACACCGCTCACCACGTTTGGTCGCCCGGTCGCTCTCGTCGCTGCTGTTTCTCCGGGTCTGGAAGCGTTTGATGAATCATTCAGAGACGATCTGCTGCTAATTAGAGTCATGCCTCTTGGCTCCGAGCGTCCGAGCGTTCAGACTGTTCTCATTGGTAAAACATCAGCAAACGAGCAGAGCCACACAAGACCAGCGGCCTCTCCAACAAGCCGCTCTGCAGGATAATCAGATTATCTCCGTCTCCGTGGGGCAAAGTAGCACGAACAGAACCACCGATCTGTCGGCTCCTTCACACGTCACATGAGGATGGATTTTTCATTCGGCCATTTTAAAACAATAATCGCCTGTTATTGAATTTCAAAACTCTTGAATCTGGAAATGGCAGCAGAGGAAACAAGCTGGCCTCAGTTCGTCTGTGCTGTCGAACACAACAACAACACAACAAAGTAAACTGAACAATATGCATCATCAACTTCTTTTTGTTTTATCCACGAAAGCGTCAGGACATGTCAAACAGGTTCCCATGGCAACGAAGCAACCTACCTTTTACTCTTTACATTGTGAAACACACATCTCGTGAAAGTAATTCAGTTCAAATCTGTTGTAAATATAATAAAACATAAGAAATTAATGAAAAAGTATTTTTGAGGATGAGTTGAAATCTATGGAAGCCAGTTAACACCATTTGAACAATTATGAAATAAATCAATTTAAATTTAACCTTCATCCAGAATTTAACATCCAGAAGCAGCATCTTTAAATAATTCAAGATATTTTTATATTTAAATATGTAATGAAGACTAAACCTTTACACATTCATTTCTTTTTTTAAGTCAAATTGATTTTCACTAAATCATTTTTAACAATTCTAAGTATTTTAATTTCAATTAATTTAATATTTGTTCTATGTTATTCTCCCACACGCCCTCCAGCGGCGCAGAGCGGAACAGACGGAGGAGGAGGAGGAGGGAGAGGAGGAGGAGGAGGATAAAGATGAGGAGGAGGGAGAGGAGGAGGAGGAGAAAGAGGAGGAGGTCCCGGGCTCCAGCTGGTGTTTGGATCAGGTGGAGTAAATCTGCTCCCAGATCAGTGGGCGTTCAAAGCTCAAGTGAGTCCGTGAACGCAGCACTTGGCTGTCAGAGCTCCGAGCAGCAGCCCCGGCTCCTCTGCAGGATCTACCCGGACTACAGCCCCCCGGCCCCGGCCTGGTCCCGGTCCTGGTCCCGGTCCGGGTCTGTGTTCGAGGACGTTTCCATCTGCAGCCGGTTGTTTCACCTGGTGAGTGACACGCGCTCCTGTTTTCTGATCTGCAGCTACACGTGCACACAGCGCTCGTGCACAGGTGCTCCTTATTATCCTGGTGAAAAGTTTGTGTTCTTCTGGAACCTGAACGTTTCATTCAGGTTGAACTCGAGTTGTTTCATTCATCAGGTCAGAAAATGAACCATGAGGAAGTTCTCCTGATTTTATAAACTCTCAACATCTTCAGCATGTCTGGATGTTTCAGCTGCAGGAGAGTTGATATGAATACTTCTCTTCTCAAACACTTACAAACAGAAAGTTCTCGCCTCAGACTCTCAGAAAAGAAGATGTAATAATATAATATGATATAATCTTTTGACACAGTACGAAGTCAAATCTCTCCAATAATAAAATCATCATGTTTCATATCAGGAACGTGTGAATTAGATTTAAAACCAGCAGCAGCACAGCAGAACCAGATTCAGACTCAAGAACAGGATCAAATGTTTTTATCTTCTACCAGAGGATATGGAAGAATCAGACTGTCAGACTGAATAATAATAATATAATAATATAATTTCTATGTGGAAACACAATGAGCTGCACGGAGCGAGGCACCGCGGATGACATGGAATGATAACGTGATGGAAGCGTCTGACTGTTTTCAGTTGACACACGTGTTGTTACAGATAAGGATGGACAGACGTGTGGATTAGGCCACGCCCAGAACATGCACATGTTTCCTGAACCTTGAGCCTGAGCTGACGAGTGAAGGAGACGATCACAAGACGTCCAGTTTGTTCTCTTCTTCAGTTTGACTCCAGAGTTCAAAACCAGATGAAAAGACAGATCAGTTCATCATTTCACTTTCATCTGCCACCGGAGGTGAAGACACTCTTTCCTTCTTTTCCTCAAACTCTTCTGTTCTTCAGCGTCGGTGTGTTTCCACGCTCACGATGTTTCTACACATCTGTCCGATGGAGCCGGTTTGTGGAACGTCGGCTCGTGACTTAATCCAAACACCTCTGTTTGGTTACGAAGACTGAGTCTGGGTGTAGCTGATCAAAGAGGAGCGGCTTTGATCAGCTAACGAACAAATGAGCCTTCGACCTGATTATTAATGAATCGATGACGTCACATTCAAACATCTGTTTGATGAAACATCAGGTTTTAGATTTTTTATGTTTGATTCATAAAAAGGCAAAATTATCAATGAACACAGGATTAAACTGCAAACACATATTTTTAATTAGACGGAGCTTCAGAGAAGAATCGTCACATGAGGTCGTCCTAGTTTTTTAATCGAGTCCCAGTGATTGACAGATGGAGGAAATGGTTGGTAGAGAAACCAGGCGGACGCTGGCAGGAGCAGCTGGAGGTTCACGTCTGATGACGGAGGAGGTGTTTCTCCCTCTAGATGCTGCCTGAAGAATCTGATTCCAGAATAAAACAAATTGTGGGGAAACCTTTTTAATTGATGTTATTTTCTGACAAATCAATAACTGCTCATCTGTCTCCCGCACGTTGTCTGAACCGAGGACCGGGTTGAACCGTGAATAACCTCCGACGTGTAGCTGTGCTGGGTTCAGACGCTCCCCTGACACGTCTAATCATGTAAAATATTATGACCGTCTTATTATCAGGGGACGACCTGAGTCTGAAGAGCAGACGGAGCTCAGCACATTTTCCTTCCTCCGGCTCAGTTACGTAGAAAAGTTATCATTTAATGGCTGAGAGGCTCGGAGGTCAAGTGATGGGTAACGAGGCCACGCCCACGAGCTCCGTGGTTGGTACAGACCGTGTTTGTTTACTGCTTCGGTTCTGTGGTCACTTCCTCCTGCTCTGACACCGCCGTCGTTGTTTACTTGATAATCGAAGGACAGAGCCGCCGTTTCTGCCAAACTGGGCCAAACTCTCCGCCTGCGTCATCGTGGTACGAGGAGGAATGTTCTCCTCCCGACTCGTACAAGACGGTTTGTTGCCAGAGGCTGAGTTCAACGTGTCCGCGGCAGCCGGCGCCCCCTGTGGGGAACATAAATCCAGCGTTAGCCGCGTTAGCTCCACCACGGAGGCCGGTTTTTTTCACCAGCACGATTGAGCAGAAGCTACCGGAGCAGTTTTTCTTGAAACTTGGTCAGAAGGTCGGTTATGGACCAAGACAGGAAACTCAGCTCAGAACAACCAGTCTGAGAATCTGCTCCTGAACACGGAACAGGAGCAGATGCCGACTGAATGTTCCTGGAACAGATCAGGAGTCAGTTCAGCAGCGATGGTCGTCGGTTCACAGTTTAATCTGTGGAACGTGAACCAGCGTCCGGCATGTTCTTCACATGAAGCTGTCCGTGTGTTAATTAGTAACAGGTCAGCGTGGACACGGTTGAGTTATGTAACGCTGCCGTGTTTATGCCAAACATAACATGTGACTTCCCGTGGATCGAATGCCCCTGTCGGTTCGGATCAGCACTTCCTGTCCGTTTGTGTGTGTGTGTGTGTGTGTGTGTGTGTGTGTGTGTGTGTGTGTGTGTGTGTGTGTGTGTGTGTGTGTGTGTGTGTGTGTGTGTGTGTGTGTGTGTGTGTGTGTGTAGCCTGCGGCGCTGCTGCGACGGGTGGATGCTCTGACCGCTGCTTGAGTGGAGCTGCTCCGGAGCACATGCTTCACAGATAAGACTTATCTCTGCAGGATCTGCTCATGACGGGTTGAAGCTGTGGACACAAAGTCCAACAGAAACGTCTCGTTGTTGTTGTGTCCTTCACTCACAGACGTCAGCTGGACAGAAGACGGACACGTCTCCGCTGACACTCACTCCTCAGATGAACGTTCAGGCCTTCGGACGGTTTTTAGTCTCACTCTGCAAACTTTATTGTGTTTCCATGAAAAATCCAGAATGTCATTTCTGAATGTTTCTGTGAACCCGCCCGACTCGTCGAGATTAAAGTCAGGTCAGAACATTTTGTTCCTTCAGACGAGAAGAAGACGTTCGGTGCAAATAACAACATAGAATATATTTATTTTAATACAATTTAAAACTGGATTTAAACCATCACAGACGTGTTTTAACTTAAATATCAACAGAAGATCAATTCACCTAAAACTAAAAAACTGAACTTGTTATGTGAATCTGCACATCGTTATATATTTTTAAAATAATTTAGATATATGTTTTAAATAATAAAATGTCCAGAACCTACAGATTTATATGTGTTTATGTAAAAATATAAAGAAAAGTATAAAAACTGGTCCTGGATCATTTCTGTAGATTAAACCTTCGGATCATCGAGTGGAACAGGACAAAGTTTAAATTCTTCAATGTGTCAGGAGACGTTTTATTTTAAATCAGTGTTTGGATTCAACTTTCCTACAAGTTTCAGGATATTTTCCACAAACTCTGAAGCAAAGACAAGTCAGTGTTTTGCATAATGATAAACTGAAGTAATTCAACGTCTGGACAAAGTTCCCTGTTGTTCAGTGAGAAAGTCGCCTGCGGAGACTTTCTACATTAATCTTATCTTCCTTTCTGCCTCTGGAGGACAAACAATTTAATATTCAGACTTTTATTTTCCCCGGTGATTCATTTAAATGTGAGTTTATCTCCAAAGCACAACATTTGAGTATTTGTGGAGGATTTGGTAAATCAGTTACCGTCACCTAACATTAAGTTCAACGTGTCCTGACCGCGGCAAACTACTGAGTAACCGCTGGAGATGATTCCAGATGGTGGCAGTGACACGAGACCTGAACGCCGTGACTCTCAGACAAACTGTTGGATTAACGAGCACAAACGCTCAAGAATCCAAAAATTTAAAAAACAAGATAACCAGGTAACCATGGGAACACGTCCCCGATTAGACTGGGTGCCTCGAAGTGACTCAGAAACTCTGATGGTTCATTGAGACGACGACACGGGAATGAAATCTTTCCAAAGTCAACCAAGGTTCACAACGTTCTGGGAGTTTTGAGAAGGCCCCGTCTCGTCACAGGGTCAGTTCGGGGCGGAGGCTCGGGGGAGCGACGCCACTCGATACCTGGAGGTGCAAACAGAAGCTGCTTCAGACGTTTCTGCTCCGGTGCCACCAGCAGGTCTGTGGGTTCAGACGTTCGCTCGTCTCGTCGAGTCACTGGAGACGAGTAGATGTGGCCGAGCTCTCGCCACCTGCTCCACCTGCCAATTAAAAGACACCACGAACGCTTTGAGTGATCCGCCCTGACGCCCGGTTCTTTATTTGTACAGCGTCAGCAGCACCAGTTGATTGACAGCTGTCACGATGAAAACAGAAATCTCTGTATCTGGTCAAGTTTCCTGAGACCTCACAGAACAACCAGAGGGTGAAAGGGCTCAAGTGTTGACATTTTATATGGGGGGGTCAAAGGTCAGCGTCACAAGCAGCATCATGATGTCATGTTCTCACACAACACAGAGGCGGTTCTAGATCTGGTCCTTGATTTCTTGTGGTTTTTATAATTGTTTATTATCGTGATTGAAGCAGAAAGATAAAAAAAACTTTATTGATCCAGAGAGAAAGAGGCGGAGCTGCAGCGGAACATTTCAGATCCAGTGGGCGAAGTCGTTTCCTGTCGACTTTCTCACGAAGCAGTTTTTCTCCATATCAGGATCCAAAGTCCAGATTCTGATCCGTCAGCTGTGAATTTAAATCCTCAGCCAAAGATCATCTGAACGTCAAAGTCCTCAGTCCGTACTTTACCTGTACATCGTGTTACGTCGAGTCAGACCAGACTTTATTCCCAACACTTCAGTTCTGAGTCGTGCTCTGTTCTTACTTATTGTCTGATAAGAACTCACCGGACGAGAACACGTCGTCTTTGTGTCTGTGGAAGTGATCAAAGTGTCGCTCACTTCATCTCCTCCCTCTGAGTCTAAAAACAAACTGCAGAGGCATCGTCCGCTGAGTCACGAGCACCGAGCTGGAGCCAGGCGACTTCTGTGTGACAGGAAGTGGAGGATTATCTTTTACCCCGGAGGCCTGGGGGAAATGTGGCTCATTCATAAACAGCCACAAACAGATTCCCCAAGTGAAACATGTGACTTTCTGCTTGATGAGCTCACGAGGAATTAGTTAAGAGGAGGTGGGATGATGTTTTTGTCTCTGCTTCAAACACAAATCATGTTGAGGTGATAATGAATCGATATATCTCCATCTGATCAACATTTCAAATCTCAGAGACCATCACCTCATTCCTCTTCCTTTATTACAGCTGTGCTGCTGTGTCACAAACATAAATGAAACTCGAGTCATGTGAGCTACAGTCTGTCTGTCGGCTCAGACGAGCGTGGACGAGACGTGACGGATGCGTTTCTCCGGTCAGCTCGACGGCTCTGTGCTCAGAGTCTGAAGAGACGAACACAAAGAGTCCGTCGTCTTTCTGAGGGCGTTTTAAAAAAAACTCCATACAAGCATCAGTATTTTTAAGGTTGACGGTTTCAGGGATTAGACTGTTGTTGGTGTTTTTATTATTCTTTGTCATGCTGTTGCTCATGTTGTGTCACACGGACCTGTGGTGCGTAAAGGCCGAAGCTTCCAGATAAAACCCAACGAGGCTCGGTTTTAATCCTCCTGAGGTCACGTCAGGGATTATTCACTGCAGTTGTTTTAGCGCGGGAGAATCTTTCTCCTGCCGGAAGCTCAGACCCTGAGCCGCCGTGTGACTCCATTACTCCAGAGTCCTCCTGCTCATGTCACAGGTTTTATTGTTTCTCATCTAGTTTTTCATGTGTGAAGTCCGTGACCCTGGTCGACCGATCCACAGAACCGCAGAGAAATACTCGATTACACGTAAAGTAGAAAAACCTTGTGCTCAGGTCAGCGGACAGCAGGAGAGAAAGAATAAAGGAGTTCAAATAAAAGACAGGATGAAGGAAACGGGGGAAACAAAGTCATGAAAATGAATTGATCGACTGATTTCAGATTCTTCAAGGTTCATCTTGGATTTTGGGAAACACACAATCAATTAATCAATAATGAAAGGAATGAAAGGAATGAAAGCCATGAAGCGATGGTAATAAAAGATGAGGAAGATAGAAGAATAAAGAATATCACAGAAATAAGACCAAAGGGAGGAGGGGGAAGGATAGAAGATAAAAAAAGGAGGCGTAAGGAGTGAAGAAAGGAGGGAGTGAGGATGGATGTTGAGACATGAAGCTGTAAATAAACTGTGACGAGCTGAATAACAGACTTTATGTGACCGACACGTTCATTATCCTTTTAATGACATTTCGTTCTTGAAAAGTAGAATTCACACCGATGCATCGTTTCGTTTCAGCCTTTTTATCGATAAACCTCGTCCATGTCAGGGAACGTGTCACAGACGAGCTCGGCGGCGTCCTGCTGTGCTCAAGCTTTTTGTGCAGATGTTCCAACAACAACGCTTCTCCTCAGCGGTCCCCTGATACGGTGAACTAACAGATTGTGTTGTGTGTGACCAGGTCACCGCACTAAGCTGATTAGACTAATGAGCTTTCAGCAGAATCTTAAAGAGCAGAGATGTGTGGCTCAGATGAGCAGAGACGTGATTAACGCTGAGTCCACTCAGACCGGAGCGTGTTCACGTCTCTGTCTCTGCAGATTCCAACCAGTCATTACTGAGTTCTAATCAAAGGTCCAGGGTTCATTTGCACAAAATGAAAAGTCATTAAATTGCTAATTAAACGTGTATCGCTGAGGTTTATATTTGTTTTGAGCTCGTAAAAATAAAACTGTGTAAACATTTATTTAAATAGTTTTTACAAGCATCAATTATTTTCTTATCTCGAACACAAACAGAAGAACAGACCGCTGCGTTCATCTTTTCATTCTCCTCCTCTCAACAGGATATTTTACATGATTTCATTTTCTCGGCCTCGGGCCTCCTGCACTGTTCTGTCCACATGACGCTCGTTCACTCGGTCTGTGGGAAAACCAGGGGCCGGTCCTTGAACTCGTCTCCTCCATCGTCCGCTTTGTTTCACGGAGGAATTCTGTGAAAACGCTGCAGGGGAACTTTGAGGCGCTGATGTCACGGAGGACGTTCGAATTCCTCCAGGTCTCAATGTCCGTTTTGTGTCTGGGTCACATGTTGCAGCTGGTGGACGTCATCACAGGGAAACAGAATTTCCCACAGAGTGAAATCATGAGGGGCGAAGTGCGGGGGGGGGGGGGGTTGAACTCATGTTTTCACTTCAATAAAACTTTATTTATCCCTCAGGGGGACTTCCTCCTGAAGTAAGAATGGACAAACAGGACAGAATGGACCGAGTCACAGGGTCAAACACGAGGGGTGAAGGCCGCCACTCCACAAACTCCCTGACGAGGACGAGGAGGGTGGCGTCCGTGATGATGATGATGAGCGGTGTGGTCGAGGAAACCTGATTCACGTCCTCGTCCACTCGCTGAACAACTTTGCAGTCTTTTTGGAGACGAGTGTTTGTTGGATGGACACAGTTTCAATACGTTTCAGGGATCTGTGTCCTCCACAGAGACAGCTGTGCAGGACAGGGGACTGATAGTGGAGCAGTAAAGACGAGCTGCGTCCATCTGTCTTTAGAGCCTCCGTGGGTTTCACTTCCACCTGACGAACAACTGATCACATCTCTGCAGGGACGTTGGTCTTTCCTTTGTTTTGAGTTTGACATGTAAACCATGTGTCCAGAGTTTGTCTCTGGGTTCGTTAGTGTTAGCTTCATTTAAAAACAAACTCTGCTTCTGTGTATTCCACCTGCTCTGTCTTTGTCTCCGTCGAGTCTGGACAGGATGTCGTGTTTCCTGACTGGACGTGTAGCATGAAGTCAGAAACGTGTTTGACACGTGCAGGGAAGCTCATGATGTTTGTGTTTGTGTTGACAGGACCAGACGACGGCAGGATGCTGCTGCTGCTGCTCTGTCTGCTTCCTCTGGTGAGCGGCAGCACGACGTGGACTCTGAACGCCACGTACAGAGCCGGACAGAACCGCGGTGAGTGTGAGCACGTGGACGTTTGTGATGTGAACTTGTCTAAAAGCCTCCAGTGTCTCAGTCAAGGTTTGGTTGCAGCTCTGGACTGAGTGCATGATGGGAAACAATGAACTCACACGTCACTGCTGCAGGAGGTGAAAGGTCGAGCACCAGTCACAGAGCCCCTCAGCGATCCCTCGACAGGGAGGATGACTCACTCTGCTGCTTTTATAACGTCCAGCTCTTTATTAACACCTGAAATATTCTGATTGACTTTATATATAAATATTCCTCCACATTACGACTGATCATATTCAGGAACAGCAGCACCACATGGCGCCATATTTATCTCTCTGTGTGAAAATGGTGGAAAAATCGGGCGATGTCCTGAAAGTGGCGCAAATAAACAGAATAAATGTTGTTAGTCGACAGTGAATTGAACGTTTTTGTGGCCACAACAAAGAGAAGAAACCCAGATTTATTCTAAAGCTCCGAGGAAATGAAATCTCCAGGAGCCATCTCTTCTCGTCAACCTTTCCCAGATGAGATTCTTTCAAGATAATGTCAGCAGATCCTCACACAGAGCGACAGAAAATACCAGAGCGGCTCAGATGATGCTTTATTAGAAAATAAACCCCGGCTGCAGGTTGTTGACGTCAGTGCAGCGGAGAGAAATCTTCTTGCATCACGAGCTGCATCTCAGAGTAAAGTCCCACCTCCTGCTGCCCCCCCCCCCCCCGTCTCTTCCTCTCAGGCTGCTGGTCCTAAATAAAGCGTCTCTTCCACTTTCTGGGAAAAGTTCTTCATTTAATAATCAACTTGGAAGAAGAAAGTTTCTTCTGTGAGCTGGTTCCAATAAATATAAAGACTGAGGGATTGTGGGATTCCGTCCCGGAGGTGGCAGCGTTCTGAAATGTCACTGGTACCTGAGAGGATTGACCCACAGCTTATTTTCATGACAGGAGGACGTGTCAGATTTCAGCTGCACGTGGTGTCTGTCTGTTTATTTCTGTTCATTTTGTGTCTCTGGTGTGATTTTCTATCTTTGTTGTTGTTTTACTTCTCATGGGACATTGTGTGTTTCTGTTTAAGCGTCTCTTCGTGGACATCACAAACCTGTTACGTGACAATAAACCCGGTTCACATTGAAACCAAAGCGGCCGCAGCCTGGAACAAAGAAAATGAGTCTCAAGGGTTTGAAGATGTTCTCCGTGTTTCGTGATTATCGCGTTAATCTTCTCGCATCATGTTCACTTCACGCTTTGATGCAATTAAGACTTCATACCGTGGAGAAAACGGAGCCGGCGGCAGAGACTTATCTCAGCTGTAGATTGGAGCGGCGTCGGTTTGTTCCTGAAGTGGAGCTTGTTGATTAGAAAAGTTCCTGCAGCGTGGATCACTGAGCTTCTTACAGAAAACACAACAGGCCATTGTTTCGCTGCTGCATTCTCTCATGGATTACTGCTCAACACGCTGCTTTGATCCTGCTCTTATGTGATGGTGACTTTGAAGTGGGACATGTGTAATGTCCTCAGGAGTCAACACACCTGACGCACGACTCAACTGTCCCTCGCCGCTTTGTTCTGGATCCTGAGACAAGACTGAGCGTCCTTCAATCAAATCTTTTCGAATTCTTCAAAATCAATTTTTTTTTTTTTCCTCCTCTGCCTGTCGACAGCAGCGCTTCTACTTCCTGCTGTGTGTGTGTGTGTGTGTGTGTGTGTGTGTGTGTGTGTGTGTGTGTGTGTGTGTGTGTGTGTGTGTGTGTGTGTGGAAATGAGAGAGGACTGTGAGATCATTGATTATACCTTTGTGTGGACATTTTGTTTCGTCTTCATCATTTCTTTCCTCTTCATCATTGTGTCTCCTCTTCATCATCATGTCTCCTCTTCATCATTGTGTCTCCTCTTCATCATTGTGTCTCCTCTTCATCATCGTGTCTCCTCTTCATCATCGTGTCTCCTCTTCATCAGTTGTTTGCTCCTCGGTGGTTTTGCATCAGGTCAGATTACATTTGTTTATTTATTTTTCACAGGGGAGGAAGTTGCCGTGACAACGCGGCCCGACATCTACTACTGCCGCTCTCCCAACATGGAGGACTTCACCTGCTGGTGGCGTCCGCTGGACAACCTGACGGACGGAGAGGTCGTCTCCTACGTCCTCACCTACTCCGAAGAGTACGTCCATCACATTCCTCGTTTTCAGTGAAATAAACGTCGTTGTTCTCGTCACAGTTTCACACTTGGTGAATTAGTTTATCTTTAATCTTCAAAGTATTTTCGGATCCTCGTGTTTCTGTGCCACACAACTTTGTTTTTCTAAAACCTCGCTGTGCTGCAGCTCAGAGGCCCAAAGTTTCTGGGTCACATGAATTCCGCCGTTTAAATCCACTTTGATTTCTCGTGCTCTACTTCACTGTGAAGCTTTTAACTCGTCGATATTCCAGAGCAGCTCTAAAAAAAGCCCGACGCCTGCTCAAGTGGCGGCGGGTGGAACCAGCCTGTCGACGTGGCGCACGCGCCAACAAACTAAACGGGTCCCAGAAACGAGGACGAATTGGATTCTGCCTTTGACCTGACGCAGCATCACAGACCCATCGACTGGTGCTCTGTGGTTCAAAAAAATCAAAGCTGAAGTTTCATAAGAGAATCGATGACAACATAAATGTTTCTGACAGTTCGACAAAGAAATAATCTGTAACTTTGGTCGAGTAAATTAAGTTTGGAGCAGAATTTAATATTCACTCATGTAAACAGTTTAAATGAATCAGTTTGATCTGTGGCTGCAAATCAAACTAACCAGTGAACAAAGACGCACAGAGGAAAAAATAAACCTTCAGAAATGAGGCCGATGAAAAAAAATCCTTACAATGAAATTCCTGTGTGGTTATTAGATGAAGGGAAGAATTCTCTCAGCTGACGTTCTGTCGATTTAACTGGAACTAGAGCATCAACCCTCGAATGAAGAGTCGACCTGTGTCAGCTGTCGCAGCTGAGCGACAACAAGTTGGTTCGTTGTGTAAAATGTTAAATCCAAAAAGAGAACAAGCTGCTTGAACTCTCTTCTGCAGCTCGTTGGTTCTCGTGGTCAAATTAAAGCACAAAGGAAAACGAGGACGAGACAGTTTCTGTAAAGAATTCAGACGAAAGCTTGAACGTCTGTAAAATATTCAGTGTGATGATTGATGTGGACGTTAGAATCAAAGTTTCTTCTTCTGTCTTTGTCCACAGTGAAGGTCCCCGACAGGAATGTCCCGACTACACGAGCGGCGGTAACAACAGCTGCCACTTCGACAGCAGCCACACGTCCATCTGGAAGGTTTACTGCATGAACGTGACGGCCGTCACCGCCCGCAGGAACTACACCTCCCCGAAGTACTGCCTGGACGTGGCAGATATCGGTAAATAGGTGTTGGTGACGCCTAGTGGCCGGAGACGCTCGGGTTGTGTGTTTGTCTCATCGTTGTGAATACGATATCTCAACAGCGCCTCAAAGGGAATCTCTTCAGGTTTGATGCAAACGTTCACTCGAACTCAAGGATGACTTGATTACGTTTTGGTGCTCGGAGGTCAAAGGTTAACGTGTCAGGAACATCTGGAGGAACTTCAGCTGCTGGTTGAGGAATGTGATGCGTGATCGGCTCCTGAATAAGCTGCAGCTCGTGTCTCTGATCTGATGTAATATCTTTGACGTCCACGCGGAGCCCTGAGCTGCTCTGTCTCTCAGTCGGAGCAGCAGGTGTCTGTAGATCCAGTCGAGCAGAGAATAACGTGAGGAAGTGAGACGCCCTCGGGCCTGGTTATAATTTAAAGACTCCACATTACAGCTGGACGATGAGACACACGCCTCTCTGATTACACACATTTAAAACATTCGCTGTGATATTTCTGTGCACGTCTTTCTGCAAGTGAACTCAAGAGAAGCTTTATTTAGCCGCAGACTGTTTGTGACAACAGCAGGAAGCCTCTGAGGGCCAGTTAATCACATTTATTGGGGAGCGAGGGTCTGTTATTATCCAGATGCTGCAGATTTGCACCGGATCGGAGCTGCAGCTCAGCGGAGGTCTGCTCTGCGTCTGTGTCATGTGAAAAACACAAGACGTGTGGGACTCATCGGCGCTAACACGCGTGTAACCTGCGTGAGGGTCCACATGACCGGCGTGGTAATCTTTTGTTGTCCTCAGAAATGGAAGGAAGGTCAGAGACGTCGCTCTTATCTCCAACCAGCAGGGACTTCGGCCCACGCCTGCAGAGACAGAGCAGCTCAGGGCTCCGTTGAACAGAGCAACCGAAAGGTCACAAGTAAAATGTCACACAGAGGTCACACTTTGATTTCATGCCGCTGATGTGACGTCCAAGTTGTTCACATTATTATGTCACTGCATAAGAACATATTGGTTCACGTTATAATGTCACGTTATATATTTATTCTAATGTTCCCCTCTCGCAGTTTGGTTTGATCCTAGTGCTCTCGTTACGCTCTTCCATTGAAATGTTTTTC
The DNA here is from genome assembly GCF_024713975.1 of Paralichthys olivaceus. Classification (NCBI taxonomy): domain Eukaryota; kingdom Metazoa; phylum Chordata; class Actinopteri; order Pleuronectiformes; family Paralichthyidae; genus Paralichthys; species Paralichthys olivaceus. Next base: position 13,926,935 of record NC_091116.1, read on the forward strand.
TGTCGTCCAATTGAAGAAACTGTTTTAATTCAATTATGGACGGAAAGAAGCAGAAATCAAGAAAAACAAATGAGCAACAGTTAGTTTTTTTTCTGCTGAGAAACTTCAGACCTGGACTCCTCCTGTTGTTCAGCCTCTGGAATGTGATGAACGTCTCCGACCGTCACACGAGAAACTCTGGAAACTCAAACATGTTTTTAGAAAATCTTTTCTGCTCAAACTCTAATTTCAACCTCTGCAGTTCTAATGTTCGAGAGATGAAGAAGGTTTGACGGCACAGAAACACTTTGAGGGATCCTCGTAGCGTTGAATGAGCCGCAGGAGAGAGAGAGAGAGGATTCATGCTTAGTTGAGATTTTTAAATAAAAATGCTCGGTGAAGATTTTTGCGATTGATCAGTGACGCGACGCGATAATGACGGGAATTCTGGGAAATGTTGAAATACTGATTAAAAGACTGTGGTGATTCTGAAGCCTTTGTGTCGTCCACAGTTCAGACCGAAGCTCCCGTCAACTTGACCTACGTGCTGACCGACCCCGGCGGGGACGAGATGGGCCACAGCGTGCAGCTGTCCTGGACGTACCCGGTGCCGTCGCACCTTCAGTACGGCTGGATCACGCTGATGTACGAGCTTCAGTACAGACACATCACCGAGCCCGACAACTGGAAGGTACAGGGTGGAAGCGACGGACGCAGTACGACTCCGTGGCCGAGCGTGGCGTTCCTAACAAAGTGCCCCCCCCCCCCCGTGTGTTGCAGGTCAAACACTCTCTGCGGGAGCCGCACGTGGAGCTGCTCGGCCTCCCCGTCAGCAACTACGTGGTCAGAGTTCGCTGCCGCTCGCAGAACTACGGCCTGTGGAGCGAGTGGAGCTCCACGCTGCTGATGAGCATCCCCGACAAACTGCCGGCAGGTAGGCTGACGCACGGGGTTTCCATGACAACACCCACACAGCAGCGATTAGCACGAGTCCCCTAATTACGGTTATTCTTTTAAACGTGGTGAAACAACTTCACTCTCGAAATATAACAACTCGTCCTAATTATGATCGATGCTCTGTCTGACTCAGAGAAGCTGTTTGCACCTTCGTGTGTGTTCATGTGTCACGTGACAAGGTGTCGGTGAGGACGGCTAACGATGTCATTCTCTTCTCCAATTAAAGAGGGGGAGGGGGAGAGAAAGGGAGGAGGAGAGACGGTGACTCATGAAGTGTTTGTTGGATGTTTCAGGGAAACTGTTGGTGCTGATTCTGGTGACGGGCGTCGGTGTGTTGGCTCTGCTGGTCATCGCTTTTGGCGTCATTCCACAGAGCAGAAGGTCAGAACACACACACACACACACACACACAGACACACACACACACACACACACACACACACACACACACACACTGAGAGACACACACACACACACACACACACACTGACGTTGTGTAGATACTCAAACTGTCTCTATTGTCGTTTGCTCTTCAGAATAAAAGAGTACTTCCTGCCGCAGATACCGAAGCCGAGGATCATGGGTATCGACCCGCTGCTGATGAAGGTAACGCGTCTGATTGTCCCGCCTCCTGTCAATCAGCCATCGCTGGTGTCCTTGGCGTGTGAGCTGCGTCGTGACGTCGTCTGACGGTTCAAAGTTGAAGCTTCAGTTAAATCACAAACTGACTTTTCTCTTTTCTTCATTTCTCCTCCACCTGTCTTCTCCTCTTCTCTTCTCTCCCTCTCTCTCTTTTGATTCTTTTTCTGTCTCTATCTCTGTTTTTGTCTTTTTCCTGTCGTTCTTCTTTTCTCCATCACTCCTTCTCTGTCCTCCTCTCTCTCTCTCTCTCTCTCTACCATTTCCTGTCTCCTGTTTCTTTTCTTTTCATCCTCTCCTTCCTCTTTTTTCCCCCCGAACCCTAAAATGTCCCCTCCTCCTTCATTCTCCGTCATCCTTCCTTCACTCCCCTCCTCTTATTTCTGACTCTTCTCCCTCCCCCTCTCTGTCCTCCCTCCTTCAGAAGGGGAACCTGGATGAAATCAACCGTCACCTCAGTAACTTCCACAGCTACAGACCTCCGAGCTACACGGAGGAGGTGTGGGACCAGGTCAGCGGTGACAACCTGTACGTGACCTCTCCGAAGCTCCTCAGCGTCGCGGCCGGCCCCATGGGCGTCGATAAGGAGGCCTTAGTGGTTCCCGTGGCCGCCCGACTCCAGTTCACAGCCCAAAACCGGACATCCTACATGCAGAGCCTGTCGCCGTACTGCTCCTCGCCTCCCGAGGCCTTCGCTCCGTCGCTGCCCTCCTCGTGGCCAAGGCCGGAGATCATGTCCCTGCCAGGGACAGACTACAGCGTGATGGGACAGGGCAACTCTTTCCCCGTCCCCGACGCCACCGCCGTTAACGCCAACGCCTCGCCTCAGGATTTCTACACCTGCGTCCAGCTCATGAATGAAAGCGGCGATGTGCACCTGGTGCCGTGTTTGCCGCCGCCGTACTGCAGGGAGTTCCCGCCTCTGCAGAGTGGCGGCGACGAGAAGGAAGAGAAGAAGAGGAAACTTGCCGCGTACCAAGCCAGGAAGAATTTGACGAGCGAGCCCAAAGATGGCGGCAAGGCCGAGAGGAGCGAGGCGTCCGTGCCTCTGCTGCCTGTCGCCGTCGACAACAGGGGCTGATTGACAGGAAGCACGACGAATACAAATACGTGGAAACTAAAGAATGTCTGCAGGACGTTCGCTTGCTCATGTTCAGACCTCAAACAAAGAAAAGAAACCAACTCTCCGTCTCTGGTCCGATATCCTGAGTTGTGTTCGGGCGACTGACACTTTCTTTGTTAAACTGTGTGGAACCAAAACGTGTTGTTTAATGCAAACATCAGATTCCAGGTTGAAATCTGTCAAACCAGAGTCTGGAAACAAACGAGAGAACAAGATAACGACCGCTTCACCACGCGCTGCTTCTGCTACACCGTGTTCGTCTGCGCTCAGCTTCGGGGCCTCTCTCAGGAAATACTAAACTGTGCGGTGTCGAGATCTGGAGGAGACAAAACAACTGCTGGTTCATCGAACGCTCAGATCCTCTGTTGGTGTTTTCACGTCAAACCGTTCGCCTTCCTCATCAGATTCAGTTTGAATTCACTGGAGCTCCTCCGTCACTTTCTCTACGTCACTGTCGCACATCTCAAACCTTCATCGTGTCTCACCGGAGTGAAGTCGTTGTTTATATCTGCTTCATATCAACTCTCCCTCTGGCGTCCGTGTGGTGAGGACACGGGCGTGACACTGATCTACACGTGTGTCTCTCAGTCATCTCATCTCATCCGTCAGTATTTAAGCTCGTCTGCGATGTTTCTCGTGTTCCTTCAATGTTGTGTTGTTTTATTCGACAGAAAAAGAAAAACAGATTTTTTTCTTTCGTCCTAAAAATGATGAATTTAACACTTTAACAAATCTTTGTGTATTTTCAACATGCTGAAGTGACCAGTGTTTATGAATAGAGAATAAAAGCAGCTGATGTCGATGACGAGGTGAAATCTGACCGTCAGCTACCGGCTCTGGTCTTTGACGCATCACAGGATGTCGTTTGATTCAGGTTTTAAACATCCAGAACTTTTTACTCAGATCTGAAGATTCTTCTCCTCTGTAACGAGTTGTCACATTATTATTATTATTATTATTATTATTATCATTATTATCTGTGGGACGTCCTGACCCTGACCCCAGCTACCTCACCTCGGAGGACGTCCCTGTGGCCAAAGCTTTATTCCAACGTGTTTCTTTCTTTGCCGTCGAGCACCAGAGACGAGCCCATAGCTGAATAATGTTTCCACCGTCCGCAGCTGTCGATTCTGTCACGTCACTTCTCCGCGGGATCCAGAGTTTGTAGCTGTAACGTGTTTACTCTCTTGAAAAGTCGTCATTCTGGCCCCCCCGGCCCTCGTCACCTCTGAACTCGCTGATGTGGCGTCGTCTCGTCGTTGCCGTTCGATGTCGTGCCGTGTCTGTCAGCGTGCCTGTGTGTGCCTTGTTGTTCACTGAAGTGTTTGTGTGAGGAGTAAACAGTTCACGCACTTTGTGTTGAGTAAAAAAAAACTAAACCGCCTTTTATTGTGACACTTTCTACTTGTGGGACAAAAGCACTTTCTCTTAACTGCAATAAAAAGTGAAAAGGCCGCTGAGCGTGTGAAGAGTCATCATTTCTGTGGAGTTTAAAATAAACCTGAGGAAGATTCATCGTCCATTTTGTTAATCTTATATTGTCCAGATAACAAGTGTGTGACTCCAATTATCTGCTGACATGAATAGTGGAGACGATGGTCAGCTGACGGCAGATTAACACACGGGGGGGAAGGAGTAGAAAATAAAATCTAAATCATCAATGTGAACTGAATGATGGAGAGAATATAAGAAAGAAAAGATATAATAAAAAGAAGAGAAGACGTTGATGTGATCATGTGATATTTAAATCAGAGCCAGTCGTCAGAATCAATGAAAATACTCTGAACTGCAGCGTCACCTGAGTACAAGTACTCGATTACATGCTGGTGTCGAGTGTCAGGGTCTCCACAGGCCTGCTGGGGGATGTGGGGGAGGATTTGGAGAGGAGGAGGGGGGAGACTAACTTTAGGAGATAGTGTCAGTGCGGCCGGCGTCAGCTTCAGACCAGATCACCTCCTCCGGCCTGACCCGTCTGAACAGAGGTAACACACTCACACACACACACACACACACACTCTCACACACACAGCAGGAGTTTTACATGAAGCTGAGAACCAGACGTTTGGTTTTTCTGTGAGTTTTCACACGTCTGATCAAATGTTTTAAAGCCTGAAGCTGTTCGGCCTCTTCACTGTGACGCTGCAGCTCAGGCAGCTGTCACGTCACTAAAAATAGATCCGCTGGAAGGCCTCATATCACACTCACTCTCACACACACTCACACACACACACACAGTTTTGTAATCACTGTCATTTTTCTGCTCGTGTGACGCAGCTCACTGGAATGATTTTCTCTGTGTGACTCACTGAAGTTATTTTATATATTTCTATATAAGTCTGAAGTTACTCATGAAAAGTTCTGAACAAAAAGAAACAATCCTTTTAAATTCATGACAGTGTTTTTAAATTGGACATAATAATTCAGCTGATCTCTTTCCCTCGGTGGTGTTTTAGTTTTAGGATCATTCGTAGTAACTCTAATATTATTTCACATATATTCCATTGTCTTCGTTTATTTCTGGGTGTTTCCGATTGTGTGGTTTCAAGTTTGACTTAAATAAATCAAGTTCATCATTAAGACCGAGTCATGATGGAGCTTCTTGTTTTTTAAGTAAATGAAGGTGAAAATCATGTGACTTTTCGTTTCACGTTGTATTTGTTGAATTTCTCTCAACACTTACTTTTGCTCCGTGTCATCAAATGAACTAATCACCGAAGTTCTCCGTTACTTATAGACTCAAAACCTCAATGAAGCTTTCTGTCGTTTCATTTTTTCAAGTTTGGAGAAAGAACCAGACAGAGAGGCAGCCGGCAGATAAACGCTCAGGTGTTAGCTCAGGTGTTAGCTCAGGTGTTAGCGTTAGTGAGCCTTTAAGACACTGGGATCAATCTGAGGTCAAAGGTCAAATCTGAAGTGATCAGGACTCTTCGTCTGATCCCGACAGGAACACAAACACACACGTGAGACTTTCATCACTTTCATCGTTTTCCTCAGACATCCGGTCTCACCAGCAGGAAGAGAGGGATCTTGGTTGCCATGGAGTCGGCCAACGAGAGCGAGGAGCGCAGGGATCAGGCGGTTCCTGATGGAGACGAGGAGGAGGAGGAGGAGGAGCAGAGCGTCAGAGGAGTCCAGTCCCATTACCTCCGCTGCCCCTCCCCCAGGTACGAGACCGACCTGAGCCACACGTCAAATCCCTCAAATAATTAGATTTGATGTTTTGTCAGAGGAGAAATCATCACGGAACTATTTTCTATATCGTCTATATTTATACAAACACACTTAGACCTGAGGAGGTGTGGTGGAATGGATTATTGAGTTTATTATTCTTTAGTCATAGCAATAATAATTCATTTTACTTTTCAGATGGTATAAAATACAGGATTTGAGATTCTGACTCTTTTTACAGACTTGATAATAATTAATTTTAGTTTGCACAATGTGGACAAACTGGTTGTTTGTTGAATAAAACCACTTTGTCTGTTTGGTTTGTGACGACGTCTCGGGGGATGTGACAGTTCAACTGAGCGGCTCATGATCTTTGTCTTTCTCCTCCTCAGTTTCTCAATGATGTCCGACTCCAGGTTTTCAGCCATCTCCGGCTCCGACGCCGCGAGTATCTTCATGGAGCCCATCCACCTCTCGTCAGCCATCGCTGCCAAGCAGATCATCAACGAGGGTGAGACGAGTCAGAGAAACAGAAACAGCCTCAGGGACCAAATTGTAGGACAGTTTTTAATTATTCATCAATTATCGTCAGTCGACAAAATGTCAAAAATAATGAGACGTGTCCTTCGGCTGCAGCAGCAAATTGTTTTCCACGAATCTTCTGCCGTTTAATTAAGCAAACACAAAAACACAAACCTGAGCGGCCGAGCGACACTTCACAGATCTGTGTATAAGTCTCTGATGTCATGTGTTCGGATCAGAAGCTGTATCACCATGGAAACCAGACAAAAACCGTCCTCACTTTGTCCCATGACTTCAGGTCACCCCCCCCCCCCCCCCCACTCTATTCTGTCCTCATTCCAACACACGATTCTCTCGTCCTCATCCAACGACTCTAATTTGGTCAAATCCTCTTCCAGTGCTTTGAGTCCACGTCTCGTCCCTGCAGCTCATTACCGGACGGACACATGGAGACGTTTGTCATTCAGAGAGCGGAGTCCTGCTGATTGAGGAAATTATCCTGAACGAGTCATGGAGCAGCTCCGGCCTCAGATTCCTGCTCCGACATTATGTCACATTAGCTGCAGCTTAATGGACGACACATGTTTCATCTGCTGGGACACGAGTACATTTTCACCAGCGGCTGATTCTCGACCACTCGCAGTTTCGTGGTTTTCTCAGAGACGGACATAAGAGGGAAAATGGATGTCCAGCGTCTCCATTAGGTTTTAAAGATGGAGGCGTACCTGCTCTGAACACCCCCCCCCCCCCCCCCCCCTTTAGTCAAACAGCAGCTTTCACTGCAATCACAGCAGACGAGGATCAACTTCCACAATGTGTCATTACATTCCAGCTCGTGCTGGTCGAGTAAATCGTCTGCGAGTGAAAACCAACGGTCGTGATTTCAGTCGAGAATCGTCGGGCACAGAAACTTTGCACGACCAGTTTCATCGTTGTGTTCGTCCAGAAAATCTGCAGAAATGAAGCAGAGAGGATGATTTTGTTTCGTCTTCTGAACCACCTCTCGCCTCCACGTCTGTTTCAGGACGTCGGTTAAGTTTGGTCCATGTCCCGTCTGCTAACATGCAGGAGGCATGGTTTATGACCTATACTGCAGCCAGACACCAGGGGGCGATGGAGACTTCACTTGTGTTGCTCACGTCCCCAAAGCGAAGACAGAAATGAGCCTGTCATTGTTGGAGCGTGGTCGACCACGGCCGCCCCATAATCCTCTGTTTCTCTCGCTCTGACTGTGTTCTTAAATGTTTAAAACTGCGTCTCCTCCTCAGAGCTGCCCCCTCGTGGCGTCCGCACCGAGTCCGTCCCCGAGTCCATGCTGGAGACGGCCGAGCAGCTGATGGTGGAGGACCTTTACAACCGGGTCAAGGACATGATCGACGACCGCAGCCCCTACAACACGCCCTGTGTGCTGGACATCCAGAGGGCCATGGTGCAGGACCGCCTGGAGGCGCCCGTCAACCCGGTGGACGAGGTGTGGCCCAACATCTTCATCGCAGAGAAGTGAGTGTTCGCGCACAACAGCGCCACCGTCTGGTAAAAGCTGTGCACTGCTATCGGTCTCCACTCAGTCTCTCCTGAGGGTTTTGTTCAAATCTCTTGAATGTTCCTGGTTTTCAGATCGGTCGCTGTGAACAAAGCTCGTCTGAAGCGAATGGGCATCACCCACATCCTGAACACGGCCCACGGCACCGGCGTCTACACCGGCGAGTCCTTCTACGCCGGCATGAACATCCAGTACATGGGCATCGAGGTGGACGACTTCCCCGACGTAGACATCTCGGTTCACTTCAGACCCACCGCAGAGTTCCTGGACGAGGCTCTGCTGACACACAAAGGTGAGCGGGAGCCTTTTAATTTGAAATGAGGTCCTTTTTAAAAACTTTAGTAAAAGTGCAACATGAATAAAAGTTTTATTATTGGAACAAGGTCCAGAGAAGTCAGTTTATCCAAAGCCTCAGAGGGAATCAGAGGAGGGAATCCAGGATGAGAAAAGAACTGGGCAGAGTTAGTTATTGGTTCTTAAACAACGTCTGAGCTTCTGAGAAATGTTTGTCACAGTCACAGGGTCGAGTTCACGTCACAGCTCGTCTTTCATCGGCAAACATCTGTGATAACATCTGTGATAACATCTGTGAACACGTCTGTGAACACGTCTGTGTCTTTTCTGTTTTTCACTTCTTTTAATCTGAAAAACGCTTTAGATGAAAAATCTCAGTGGAAGAAATCAAACATTTCAGTGTTGAATTTATCTGAATGTAAAAAAAAAAACCCAACACAATTTACTTTACTGATTAGAAAAAGTAAATATATAAACAATCTTCGACACAGAACACAACAATCACAGTTACAATAGTTTCTACATTTTATAAAACGATAATTTACAAGACACAAACATTCAGGCAATAATATAAAATCAATATATTCTAATTATATTCAAAAACTATTTTATAGTAAAAACAACCTTTCAAATGTTTGTATAGATGATGTATAGCATCTAAATATTTATATGTGTATACAAAATATTTCGTTTATCATATAGAATATGAATTATCATCTATCTATTAAAATATCTTTCAATATTGAAAGTTTCCATCAGTCAAATTGTTTTTCTTTGCAGGAAAAGTTCTGGTTATTTCCATGATGGGCTCCAGTCGCTCCGCCGTCCTGGTGGCGTCCTACCTGATGATATTCCACCACATGACCATCATGGAGGCCCTGACGTCCTTGAGGAAGAAACGTCCCATCAACCCCAACGAAGGCTTCCTGAAGCAGCTGCGAGAATTCAACGAGAACCTGATGGAGGAGCGCGATGACGACGACGAGACGCTCAGCCAATGCTCCGTGATCGACGCTCGCACGCGCACTCGCATCTTCAACGAAGGCGCGGATGATGATGATGACGATACGGATAACGAGGACGAGCAGAGTATGATCCAGGTGAAAGCTAACTCCATCATGATGGAGGAGGAGGAGGATGGAGAGAGTGTGATGAGCAGCGTCGCCTCGTCAGCCGCCGCCGCCGCGCTCAGGAGTGGACTGATCGGGGCACAGAATGGTGTGGACAACCAGGGATCTGCCGCCGGGGAGATTGTTCTACCTGAGCAGGGCGCCGATGAAGACGAGGACGAAGATGGCCTCGACGGTATGATCCGCGAGTGGCAGCGGAGAAATGAGAAGTATCAAAGTGAAGATTGGTGGGAGGCGCAGCTGAACAGTGAAGGCGAAGATGTGGAATCTCTTTCAGGAGGTCCGCCGAAGAGGACGAAGGAAGGTGCAGACGCCGATGTGGACAGCGTCACCAGTGAGGACGTACGAGCTGTGAAAGAACGGCTGAAGCGTCGCAACAGACGCCCGCCTTCTGATGCGATGTCCACCTCCAGCAGCACGAGTTACTCCGATCTCTGGAAACAGCGTCTGAGAGAAATTGAAGATCAAGCCGCCGCTCGTTACCACAAGAAAGAGGACGACGAAGGCAGCGAGAGCACCGCCACGGAGGGAGGAGAAGGAGGGAGGACGAAGATTGATGACGAGGTGCAGAGTATCCTCTCCGACAACACCTCCATGTACAACTTCTGCCAGAAGAACAAGGAGAAGCTGACGCCTCTGGAGCGTTGGAGGATCAAGAGGATCCAGTTCGGCTGGAACAAGAAAGATCACGAGGATGGAGAGAAGAGTTCTGTCGGAGACGGAGAAAACAGCGAGGGAGAGGCGAAGACCCCGTCTTTCCAAGACGTCAACCTGACGGCGTATCAGTCGTGGAAGCTGAGGCAGCAGAAGCGTTTTGGCGAGGAGAACACTGCTGAGATTCTGGAGATGAGTCGAGGTGAGGACTCTGCCACGATCAAACGGAGACAAAGACGGGAGGAAATCCTGGAGCGTTCGAAGAAGACGTTAGAAGAGAGTCAGTCTCTGTGTGGCTGGGAGACAGAGAGCTGCATCAGCGGAGGTACGATACCTCTGTCTGCCTTCTGGGCTGGAGCCGGGGTCACAGGTCCGCCGAGTGTCGTCAACGACGACAACATGTCCATGCTAAGCGGCAGGTCTTCAGCAATATCCTCCGTTTCACAAGCTCGCAGCTCAAGGTCGGCGCAGTCCGCAGGTCCTCTTCATCCACCTGTTCCTCCCATCCTGCCTGTTCCCACGGTGCAGGGCCCGGGAGGTGAACCTATGGTCAACCTGGCGAGCATCCAGAACTGGATCGCCAACGTCGTGTCTGAAACGATCCAACAGAAGCAGACCGAGATGAGCCTGCCGCCTCCATCACGTGCAGGATCGGAGTTTGGCTTCGGACGAGGTGCAGCGAGTGTGATCTCCGGCCGGGGACTCGATGATGACAAGGCGTCCTTGTTGAGCGGCGCGTCCTACTCCAGCGCTCTGTCCCAGGGTCGTGGCAAGGCAGCCTCGTCGGTGCTCTCAGGTGGAGGGTCGAGCAGCATCTCAGGACTCAGCGGCAGAGGTTCGGCGTTGGGCTCAACCATCGGCTCCACCCTGGGCTCAAAGAAAAACAAGATCACTACCACCAGCGTTCCACTGTTCAGCCTCTTCCAGGACCAGGTCAACCTGGGAAAACTGGACGCCATCGACAAGGAGATCAAGTCTGAGATGAGGGGCAAGATGGCGACCTACGAGAAGAAGAAGATCCTGGAGGACAACAGGCGCAGTACTTTGTACAAGAAGAAGAAACCAAAGGAGGATGAAGATGAGGAGGAGGAGAGTAAGAGGAGAGAGGAGGAGTTCCTCGAGGAGGCAAAGAAACCAGAGAAACCTACGAGGACGTACGGTCTGTCTGGATGCCTGAATCTCAACACAGCTCTGGAGAAAGAAAAGAACACCAGCATCGACGATTGGCTGAAAAGCGTCCGGCCTCCTCCTGGGAAAACGGCGTCCGGAGAAGAAGCTGGTCCGTCAGAGGATCCCTGCGATGATCTGGACGCCTCCGCTTCTGAATTTGACTTCTCGAGCCGCAGGGCGTCCTACGCTGTTGACGAGGAAGACGAGGAAACATACAGCTCCAGATACAGATCGAGGTTACGCGGCGATCCGTCGAGCGAAGTCGCAGAATACTCCTCCAACCGTTACAGCCACAGACGGGCGGAGAAGTCGTACGGGGCCTACAGCGAGAGCGACGAGGGGACGGAGAGCTACGCTGACCTCTCCGCCAAAAGAAAATTCGTGCACCGTTCTCAATTTGAAAGCAGCGAGACAGAAGTGAGGAGCAGCAGAAGAGGGCAAGCCAACGACAATGATGGTGAGGAGGAGGATGACATCGCCACCTTCATCGCACAAACCAGGCAGAGGGTCCGAGCTCGAGCTGCGGCGGAGGCTGAGGACGACGAGGTTCTCGTCGCTTGGAGAGCGCAGCAAGAAGCGAAGTCACAAAGTCGGAGGGATTCGTAAAATACAACTGACGAAGGGAGGTTGTAGGAATTTAGAGCTAGGTGCTAACTAAGCTAATTCAAAGCACAGACTGTAAATGAAAATGGACGACGTGACAGAAGCTTGATGACGCTCCAGGATCACTGCTGCCCAGACAAGATGGCGGTGCCCGTATCTGGGATTTTTTCGCTTCACGGAGGAGGAGGAGACACGTCGTCCATCTTTGTTTTCAGTGGATAGTTTAAAAAACAGCTTTAATTGACTCTAATGGTTTTAAAAGTGTGAAAATATCTGAAAACTCACTTTAAGCAAGAGTTTAGGTGGATGAAGAACTTGAAACGTTCAAGATATCAAAAATAATTCACATCTGTAACGAACATTAGCACCTTTACCTTTTGATCGTGCATCAAAATGCTGTTTAATGTAATTTCCAGAGCCTGTATTATTATATTATATTATTTTAATACTTGAAATGCATATGAGGTTTTTGGTAAACGATCGTAAAACTGATCGAGATGACGAGAAACTCCTGAACATTGAAAATCCTGTTTGTACCGTGAGATTATTTTGTTATTGCAATAAATATTCATGTTTTCCTGGAGTTGTTGATTTTTCTCTTTGACCCTTTAAATAAATCCCATTTCAACAGTTCTGTGAACGAGTGAATGCTTGTTCAAGAGAAAAAGACTTGAGACTTTCTATGAATTATGTGACTTTATCTTTGTGAAGCACAGAAGTAAACCTCCGCTGACGAGGACACAGAGTCTGTTTTGTATTTGAGGGATTCGACAGATCTGAGGTTGACACTCGTGTTTTTCTTGGACTGTTGTTGCATGAAGAGCGTTTCCTGGAAACACTGGCTCCTCATTGGCTCTGGTCTGAGGACACTTTATATCTGGACAGATGTTTGTTTACAGAGACAGTTGCTGTATTCCCCATGTTGTAGCTCCTCCCAGTGGACGGAGAGAGAATTGCTTTTCATATCTTCTGATCTGAAAATGTAAAGTTGAATTCTCTTTAACCATGAATCACTTGATAACCCCCCCCCCCCCCCCCCCCCCCCCCATGCTCTACAGTTCCATGTCTCACTCCAGGTGTTAGATGTATACATGCTTGTGTATGGAGGGTAAATGCTGACACGTGTGAGAGTGTTATTCCAGCTTATTGTGAAGCTGAACATTCCTCAGGGATAAACGCTGTGGGAATGTTGATCTTCACACTGAAACACAGAGGAAACGCTCGGCCATTCGAACTGTGATCACAAATATTAATACAAAAGATTCATACATGTGTAATTCTACACTTTTGACCCCATACGACTCAAAATACATCAAATCTATTCTTCCAATTAAAACTTATATAATTAGACTTATTTCAGTTTTGGTGAATCTTAATTTAGGTTGAATGGTAATTTTATAATTGTGTTTACTGGAGTTTCTATTTTGAAAACTATCTCAGTGTACTTGAATATATATTTTTAAAGATTCTTTCAGAGTGAAGAATCTAGATCTTTTCATTCGAAGTTCACACAGTGTGTTTTCTTTCCAGTGAAGTGAAGGAGAAAATTAAAGATTAAAGTCTTATACAAACGGACATGAGGCTGAAAACGTGGCCTCCGGGTCACCTGACTGAGAGGTGACGCGTGCTGCTCGTTTCTGCCGATCAGCTTTAACGAAATCCTTCCCCGAGCGAGCGTGAAGGTTTTTCACTGCACAGACAACCGAGCGAGAGGCTGAGGAAGAGAAGAAGAAAAGGTTCTGGCTCAGGATGGCGAGCTGGTGGACGTCTGCTGATGTTCAGGACCTGGAGGACAACTCCATCGTTTCTCGGATGATTCAGGCCGTCGGGCTGTTTGGAGATATTCTGTCTTTAGAGGACACGATGGAGCCCATGTTGTCTGCGGTCCAACGAGGGGACGCAGTCAGGAGGAGGCCCGACGATGATGAGGATGATGATGACAGGGCTGCAGCATCGCACGAGGAAGAGGTGATAGAGAGTGTCCAAGAAGAAACGATGAAGGATGATGAAGATGAGAGCAAGGAAGAAAAGGAGGATGAGGATTTGCAAAGAGGAGGAAAAGTGGAAGAAGAGGGAGGAGATGAGAGACACACACAGGAGGAGGAAGAAACGACAGAAAAGAAGGAAAATGTGGAGGAGGTGAAGACTAAAGAGGAGGAGGAGTTGGTGGATGAAGAAGAAAAAGATGAGGGATGTGTAGAGGAAGAAAGAGAGGATGAAAAAGAGAAGGAAGAGCAGTGTGAGAAAGAGAACGAGCACGAGGGGAAAGGAGACCGTGAGGATGAGGTGGAGGAAGAACTGAAGGAGGAAGAACTGAAGGAGGAAGAACTAAAGGAGGAAGAACTGAAGGAGGAAGAGGCTGAAAGAGGTGATGAAATGTGGGAGAAGCAAGAAGAAGACACAGATGGAATAAATGAGGTGGACGAAGAGCAAGAAGAGGCAGAAATGGAGAGAGAGAAGCCTGAAGAACGACATGAAAAAGAAAGAAGGGAAGACGACAAGACTGAGGAAAAGGAGGGGAGGATAGAGAGTGGGGATGAAGGGATGGTAGATGGAGAGGAAGACATAGAAAGACAGGATGAAGATGAAGAGCTGGAAATAAATGAAGATCAGAGGCAGACAGAGGAGGATGAGGGGATGAAGGAAGAAAGTGGGGATGATGGAGAAGAGAAAGAGATGGATAGACATGAAGAAGAGGAGGTTAAAGGAAGAGAAGAACAGATGGAGGGAGAGGAAACAGAAGAAGAGGTGATGAGGGGAAGAAGTATGGACGACAGGGTGCAGGACGAAAAGGAGGAAGAGGAGGTGGATGGAAGGAAAGAAGAAAACAATGAGACGGTGGATGAAGAGACGGAGGATGAGGAGGATGAAGAGGAGAAAGAAACGACAAGAGAGATACATCACACTGAAAAAGAGACGGAGGAAAAAGAAGGAAAGATAGAGGAAGAAGAGGAAGTAAATAAAGAACAAGATGATGGAGGAGAAGAAAACGAGAAACAAGAAGAAGAGTTGAAGGGAAAAGAAGACGAAGAAGAAAAAGAGTTGAACGAGGAAACAACTGATGAAGAAATAAAACCTGTTGATTCATCTTCATCTTCATCTTCATCACCTCAGCTCAACTCCACTGAAACACTGAGTCACGATGGAGAGACACCAGAGGACGAGAGGAGAGAGGGAGAGAAAGACTCTGGCAGACTGAACAGTGAGGACATTTGTCCCACATCACCGAACAAGGACAAAGACTCCGAGGAGGTTTTACTGAGCAGCTCCGACGCTTTGACTCAAACTGCAGAGACGGATCTTCATCCTGAGGACGCTCCGCTGCACCTGAGAGAAGCTCCACCTGAACGACACGCAGGTACGACCCCGGGTTCTCACTCCGTCACTAGAAAACTGTTTTCAGACGTGATCCGGAAAAGTTCTGGACGTTTTCTGGAACTTTTCCGGTAAAATGTCAGAGTGAGGTCATGTGAGGAAACATCAGGAACACGTGCGGAAGAGGAGGAGCCGGACACGTAGAAGACGAAGGCGTCCACGTGGACAGACGAGGAGGTTCCAGATGTTTTGGTGATGAGGGCCGACGCCGGCGTGGACGAGCTGTAAACAACAACACTGATCTTTACACGGTTTAGACGTCATGTCCCGCCTCCTGCTGCTCTACAGGCTCCACCCCTCACCTGAATGACCCCACATGTTCCTGTTGTTGTGGACGAGTCGACAATCTGCTGCTACACAACATGACTACACAACATGACTACACAACATGTCAGGACACATTTCTCAGAGCTCACGTCTGAAAACAGTTGAAGTGAAGATGTTCAAATTGTCCCTCGCAGACAAACTGAGACACGTCAGAGTTCAGATTCCTGTGACCTTCACCTCGAGGTCAGTAAAACGCTCGTCAACAAGCCGGGTTCAGAAAAGTTCTCTCCTGTGCATCTGTTTCTCAAACCCTGGCTCCGCCCCGGCTCGTTGACACACGTGTGTGGTTTACACGCATGTTAACAGCAGCTGTAAACACGGCCTGAGGAAGAGCTCGTTAGTGAATCCACTGTAAAAGTAAATGAATTCAAATGTACTGAATGTACAAAGCTAGAGGACTTTTGTATTATTTAATTTAATTTAACAGCATTAAATAAACCTGAATGTGGTGATTTGTCTAAAGGACAAAGACATGTCCTGTTTTCATCTGTGGGACTATCGTCCCTGTTGTTTTTACGTCTCCACTCTTGAGTTGTTTCTGCCGTGACGGCTCTGTTTTGTTTTTCAGTGTAGAGACGAGCTTATGTAACTGCAGCTGATTGGCTGGAACACAATTATTCAAAGTGGAGATTCAGGTCAGAGAGTTGATTCATTCATTAAAATGTCATTAACATTCCACAGTGATGACGTTCACCCAAACCTCTGCAGCAGCGTCTGCTGGTGAAATCATTTAATGACACGTTTGGAAGAAAAGGTCACTGAGATGTTTCTGCTTCCAGATCGACCGACGTCAGGTTTGAAGCTGGAGAAACAAGCGACTGCGATGGACGCGACTGCGATGGACGCGGCTTCTCAATCGTCGGAGGCGACCGCACGTGAAAACGAGCGGATCAGTGCGAACCAGAACCCGGCGATGGAAGCGAAGGAGGGCGAAGGAGCCAAAGAGGAAGGAGGTCAGAATTCTGCTAAAATGAACGGAGAGGCGGACGACAAGAAGAGCGACGGCCGTCAGTCATCGAAGTACAAGACTGTGTCGTACAGGAGGATCCGCAGAGGAAACACCAAACAGAGGATCGACGAGTTCGAGGCCATGATGAACTTCTGATCGAGCCGCTTTTTATAATCCTGAGCTGTTGAACGATGAATCCTGTGAATGAATAAAGAAAGAAAACCCAGGAGAGACCCTTGTGGTGCTCCATTTTTAATGATCTGTTATGAGTCTGTAAGAAATACAATGATTCACTTATTATAGAAGAAACTGACACGTGTAGTTGATTTACATGTTTTATTTCTACTGGAAACGTCACCGTCACTAATTGTGTTATATTTATAATTATATTTAATGATATTAAACCAGCTTATGAAGCATCATGCAGAATTGTTTTGTGTATTTATTTTTAAACACTTTGAGTCAAATCACCTATAAAGACAATAATATAATCTCCATTGTGATTATCGTAATATTTCAACACACATTATTGTATTATCTTGTACCAACATAGATAAATCATATCTAATCAATTAATATTATGGATTGTTCATTGTAATAATGTTGTCATTCACATTCCTCAAGTTGTGTCTCTGTGGATTTAAATTAAATTTGATTCATCGAAATGATTCAACAGCTTTAATTAACACGAGAAAACAAAACGACAACGAAACACATGAGCAGTATTTATTAAATATATAATATATAACATGTTCACGTACAATATAAAGTATTTATTACTAACAGTTGTACAGGCTGTTATTCTTAATTCCGGGAAATTGTCGCTAAATAAGAAATAAAAAAAGTATTTATTGGTTTAATTTAATTTAATTTAATTTCCAGCAAACCAAACGTCATCTTAAAGACTACAAGTCCCATGATGCTGCGCTGCTGCAGGCCGTGACGTCACCAGGAGCCCGGACCCGGCGTGCAGCGGCAACAAAAGCTTGTTTTTGATCCGGAGCGTCGGTTCCTCCTCCACGCGCTGGTTCACACTTTCTCTCCCAGGTGGGTCGATGTGAGCACCGACGACCACCGACCGCAGCCGTCGGTGCGCGTCCGCCTTCCACCGCAGCTCGCGTTTTAACGGAGAACTTAGCCGGCTAGCTAGCTGGCTAGCAAGATGGCTCCGACTATTTGCTGCGAAACAATAACAGAGAACGAACCGTAGCGGGACTTTAAAGTGGTTTAAGTGTTTGTGCCGTGAGTCAAACTGTGAGCGCAGCCGGGAGTACACGAGTTGTGTACTTTACTGTGTAAAAAAGAAGGTTTCGTGTTTGTTAATGGCTGCAGGGGCGGGGGGGGTCTGTGTACTCTGTGTTCCAGACAGTAGTCGGCAGCGATGACACCCCCGCCGCCGCTGTCCGTTGGAGGAAGAGGAAGAGGAAGGAGGTGATGATGATTCCTCTCAGTTAGCTGGCTGCCTGGCTGACTGACGGACCGAGCCACCGCACCAGGGCCCCGCCGACCCACAGGCGCCTCGACCCCGCAGCCGGAGCCGGACCCGGGGCGCAAAGAGGCGAGGATGCCGCGGAGGAAACAATCCAACCCGCAGCCGGTGAAGTGTGAGTCTCTGTGTGTGTGTGTGTGTCAGTGTGTGTTTGTCAGTGTGTGTTTGTCAGTGTGTGTGTGTGTGTGTGTCAGTGTGTGTGTGTGTGTGTGTCCTCCCGCGTCACGTGTCTGCTGGAGCTTCACCTTGAACTTTGAGGAAGTGGATCTTTGTGTGTTTGTGTGAATCTTCAGCTGGAAACAGACAGAACGAGTCGAGTGACCGGTTGAACGTGTTCCCAGGATCGACGTCTTCCTCATTGTCTGAGAGAGGAAGAGTGCTGGAGTCCTGCTGTGTGTGTGTGTGTGTGTGTGTGTGTGTGTGTGTGTGTGTGTGTTATCTCATCCTGACTGACTCCACTTCCTCTCTTCCTCTTCACAGGCCTGTACCTGACCTCCCCCATCGCCTGCTCCCTCCTTTCCTTCCTCTCTTTCTCTCTTTGCTTCCTGTCTCACATTCATCTGCTGTTTTTTCACTTACACTTGAATTTTGTCACGAGTGTCTGCGTTCACGGTTCATCTCACCTCCCTCTGTTTACATCGGGGGCTGTGCACGTTCAGAAACGAGTTACAGGAGCCTCCACCAGGCCTAACCCCCCCCCCCCCCCCCCCCCCCCGTCGAGACTAAACTTAAAGTTCACACAGCAGCTGAGTTCACGCCTCACACCCACGATCACAGCGGAGAATGGAAAAGCTCAGTGTCTTCCTTCTGTAACGTGTGTTGTTGTTTGACGCTCGTTCTTCAGTTGAAGTTAAATTAGAAGATGAACTGATGTTAAAATGCTCGGCAGCTGTTCAGCTACACAAACGTCTGGTGGTGTTCGTCATCCTTTCTTTCACTTCTCCTCCCTTTCCTGACTCTGTCGGCCTCGTTCCTCTTCGTCCTCCTCCTCCTCTGCACTTATCTCATCCTCGCTGGTTTCCTTTGCTTGCATGCCTCTGCTTCCTCTCCACCTCCTCCACTCCTCCTCTTCTTTTACTCCCTCTCAGCAGAAATCCTTCAGCCAAATACTCATCACACGATTTCACCTTTGTGTCGGAATTAAACGCAGCGTTAGTTGCATCAAAATAAAATGTGTTTGTCAGGTGAAATTAACCTTTCACCTTTTTAAATGGTCGAATACATTTCAAATTATTTATTAGTTATTTTCCTTTTCATGGAAATTCAACTCGTCTTTATTTGATACGACTACGAAGAAGAAAGTGTAATTGTGCGACTTGTATCAGTAAAGCAGACTCACAATTACACACAAGGGTTTAAATGATCTCAGAAGATATTTAGTGTGTGTCTGTGTGAAGAACAGGAGGCAGCATGGAAATGATCATGATGTGTGTGTATTTGTGTGTCTGTGTGTTCAGTGGAGTCGGAGGATGGGGCTGTGGTGTGTGAGCCGAGCTGCCTGGTTTTGGAGAGCGACTTCCTGCTGAGCGGAGAGCTGGAGTTTGGAGACTCGGAGATCATGGGGCTGGATAGAGACACTGGTGAGTGACACACACACACACACACACACACACACACACACACACACAGACACACACACACAGACACACACACACACACAGACACACACCAGACTTGTTGGGCATCAGATGGAGTCTTGTGTTCCTCCTCAGGTATGACGGTGTTCTCTCTGAGCGTCGAAGAAGACGACCCCTCAGCTCCTGCAGACACGTTTCCAGCGTTCCTCTCCTGTAAGGGGTGTGGTCAGCTGTTGGGGGACACTCCCCTGGGCGCAGGCTTAGATCTCGGTAATGTTTGTGACATCATTTGTGAATCTCTCCGTCGTCACGTCCTTGTTTTGAGAACAGGTTTCATTCTGTTCACTCTGTTTGTTCTGAAAGTTAGCAGCTCTCAGGTTCTAGTCATTCTGTGCTTGAACGTTTTGATGTTTCAGAATATGGAAATATGATGGTTTTAATTTCTATCTCTTGGTGTGAGACGTTCTCAGTTCTGCTGTCGTATAATATTTGACTCGTATGCTGCAGGTGTGGGTCTGGACCTGGGGGTGGAGCTTTACTGTCTGACCTGTGAGGAAGGCGTCCATCACGCGGCGTCCATCGACTCCTCTCAGGACCTGATGGACACCTCCGACAGGAAGAGGAGGAGCATAAGTAAGACGGGTGCCACAGGCGACGTCCCGGCGAAGCTGTACTCGTGCTCGCTCTGCACCTTCACCACGCGTTACTCCAACCACCTGAAACGTCACATGAAGACCCACGACGGCCAGAAGCCGTACAACTGCCCCGTCTGCCCCTACGCCTCGGCCCAGCTCGTCAACCTGCAGCGCCACGCGCGCACGCACACCGGAGAGAAGCCGTACCGCTGCCTCCAGTGCAGCTACGCCTGCAGTTCCCTGGGCAACCTGCGGAGGCATCAGCGCATGCACACACAAGAGAGGCCGCAGAGGAGGGAGAAGGAGAAACGACGAGGGAGGCGGAAAAAGACAAACGCTGAAACCGAAGAAGGTGAAATTGTTCAACTCTATTAATAATGAAGATGGCGACAGGATTTATTGATGTGGTAAATTAAGACAGTTTGAAATATTTCTTATAAATATTTCTTATAAAGTTTATCAACTTTTCTGAAGAAACTTTAAAAATGAGGAAACAACAAGTAGAAAACGAAAGACTTCAAAAAATGGGGAAGAGAAATTAGCTGGTTGACTGATTATCGACCTGAAACTAAACTGAGCTGAGGAACATTCATTCATCCAGAACAAGTTTCTACTGAGAAACTTGTTCAGTGAGTCCGATCAAACGAGGAGGAATCAGAACCAGAGCGGTTTATTTACTATTTAACACGAGGAGTGAAGTGAAATGTTGGTTTTTAGAAGAAAGTTTCTCGTCGTCAGTTTTTCATGTTAAACCATCGAACCATCGTTTTCTCTGTCAAAATAAAAACTGATCTCACATCAATAAACCTTCTCCTTCTTCTTCTCCTTCTTCTTCTCCTTCTTCTTCTTCTCCTCCTCTTCTCCTTCTCCTCCTCCTCCCTGCAGTCGTGTCGGACCTGACGTTGAGAGTGTCCCAGGACTCCGGTTACCTCCACACGTTGGGGGCCCTCGGCTCTCCCTCCGCCCCGCTCCCCGTCCTCCTCTTCCCCCTGTGCTGCCGGGTGTGCGGCCTCACCCTGGAGGAGGCGGACCTGGACGGGGACAAGGCAGACGGCGAGGGGGACGGCGAAGGAGGACAGGTAGTCTTTCTCCTTTCCTCTAAAAGATCCTCATTGTCCCTGGTTGCGTCCCCTCTGTGTGAGACAGGATGTGACACTGAGGACAACGTGTTTCCTCCTCTGAGGTTTTGACTCCGTTCGTTTTCTTCAGGTGTGCCGTCGTTGCTCGTTGGACCCTCTGTCTAAAGATGGATCCGCCCCCTGCGGCCCCGCCGTGTCTCGGGAATCCCGCCGAGGTCAACGAGGCACCAAGCTGTACCGCTGCCCTCACTGCCCCTTCCTGTCCCACTACCCCAACCACTTGGCCCGCCACGCCCACACCCACTCGGAGGAGAAACCCCACCGCTGCCCCCACTGCACCTACACCTCCTCGCACCTCGACAACCTGAAGCGCCACATGCGCGTGCACACGGGCGAGAAGCCTTACCAGTGCCCATCATGCAACTACGCCTGCGGGAACCTGGCCAACCTGCGGCGGCACGAGCGCATCCACTCGGGCGCCAAGCCCTTCCACTGCGGCGTCTGCGGCTACTCCTGCAACCAGAGCATGAACCTGAAGAGGCACATGCTGCGGCACACGGGCGAGAAGCCGTACGCCTGCGCAGAGTGCAACTACACCACGGGTCACTGGGACAACTACAAACGCCACCAGAGGAAACACGGGCACAACACGGACAGCTGGGACAAGCACGCGCCCACCAACGGCCTCAGCTGGGGCGGAGACGCTCCGGAGGGCGAGAGTCAGGGACAGGAACACAGTTAGAGATGAGTGAGTGAGTGAGTGAGTGAAAACACTGGTGAACCTCCAGCTCAGGTTGGAGTTAGACTCAGGTGCCTTTGACAGACTGATGCTGCACTGACTTTATACAGGGGCATTAACGTGCACGTGTGAGAGAGTGTGTGTGTGTGTGTGTGTGTGTTTGTAGCGCACTCACACACACGATGCAGATTTCAAACTCCAGGTTTGAAACTTTTCTTCATTTCACAGAATCAACGAGAACTGAAAAGTTTATTTTTGTGTCCTGCAGATGAAATATATTTTGTTACTGTGGATTTGTGGTGTCGGTGGATCTTCGCCCTCTGAGCAGCTGCGAGTGGATTTGATTTCTGATCTTTTTCTGTTTTCTTGTCGTGTTTTTAATTGGACTCTTCTTCTGTGTTCACGGGACAGATTCGTTATTTCAGAGAAACAGACACAGAGATTGAACATGAGCCGAGTGACGGAAATCACAATCAGCTCGGCCTCATCACAAACATCTCGTCCTGGAAACTGAATTCGTCAAACTTAGAAATATTCAACATTAAAATCTATATATTTGACGAACGCTCTGTTTTTTTCTTTTGTTCTTGATGAGATTGATTTTGGAACTTTTGGGTGAAACTTCAGAAAAATAAATAAGGAACAACTCTGAGTCTTGGTTCTCTTTTGTTCATCGATTTCATCTTTCCAGTATTAAACGAAACAAAGGAGTTGAGATCTTGAGAGGTAAACAAATCCACTTCCTCTTTTCACTCGGTGTAGGAAACACCTGCATCACGCCCAGAGCTGGAGGACGGAGGACGCTGAGCGACCTGCGCTGCTCCGAGGTTCAAACATCTGCAGCAGAAGAAGAGAAAGTGCCGGGGCGTCCCTGAGGAACCACCTCGACCTGCACACACACACCTGAAGCGAAGCTGCAACACGACATCACAATAACACACACCGTGTCGGGGGGGGGGGGGGGGGGTTGAGGGGAGCGAGGGCGGTCGACTGTGACAGACTATGTAAATCAGGTGGAGTCCCTTTGTGTGTGAGTGTTTGTGTGTTTATTTGATTTCAGAGGCGACAGAGGAAAGACACAGCTTCTTCACTCATGGGTTCGGTGAGTGACATTAAAACGTTTCTGAGTTTGTATTTTATTGTGTTGATCTGGATTTTAATTAAATTCACGAGAAAGAACCAAAAGAGACTCAAAGAACGATGTGAACCAGACTCCTTTGGGTTTTTTAATTTGCTCTTGGAAAGAAGAAGAGGTTGCTGAACTCACTCGTGGATCATCAGAGGGAAGATTCTCTCCAGTTAAAAACTTCTCTCTCTGTCGACCGCAGAAAAGCTCTCACCCTCAGGTGTTCCCTGGCGACATCGTGGAGTATCCCAGGAACAAGTACTTCTCTCACTTCGCGGTGTACTACGGAGAGAGGGACGGGGTTCCCTACGTGGCTCACCTGACGTGTCGAGGTCTGTGATGAACACGTACACGTTGGCTGTTGTTAAATTCTTTACTCTCTAAAATAAAAGTTTCCAAATCGATAAAAACAAAGAAACTGAAGAATCGGTGTTTGTGTGTTGGTCAGATTCAGATGCGAAGCTCCCACTGTTTGGCCGAGCTCTGAGGTCAGAGGTCAAACTGGATCCTCTGGACATGCTGGGGAAGAAATACAAGGTAACACACATACACACACACCTGTGACTGTGTGGACACGTGGTCAGATGTGCACTGTGAGAACTGCACACACACACACACATGTGAGGTCTCCATCGTCTTGTGACAGGTCAGCAACATGCTGGACGACTCGTTCTCGGCCCGAGACTTCCACACCGTGGTGAAGCAGGCCATCGACGACATGATGGGCCGCGAGGTGACCTTTGACATCCTGTTCCACAACAGCGAGCACCAGGCCACGCTCTTCAGATACGGAGTGAAGAGGTCTGAGCAGGTCAGGGTGATGTTCACACGCTGTGAGCTTCATGTTCTCATCTGTTTTAAAGAGGTTAGAGAATTCAGACTGGCTTTCTGTGTTTGTCCCTAAAGTTAAAGTTATTTCTGTGTGTGTGTGTGTGTGTGTGTGTGTCTGTGTGTGTGTGTGTGTGTGTCACAGATAGATAAAATATATCAACACATCATGCCGGCCTGGAAGAAGCTGTTTCTCAACAAACAACTGTGACGAGCTGCCTCGGCCGCTGGGGGGCGCTGTTGTTCATCGGAATGAAAACTCGTATTTATGTTTTGAGTTAAAGTGACGTCACAGAAGAAACTGTGATATAAAACTCACTTTATATTTGTAATATTCAAACCCCGTGTTATTAATGATCCTGTTTAACTTTGGGCTTCTGAGAAAATGTCCCTCTAAACACGTGTCCACTCACCAGGAAGCTTTATTAAAGTCTGCTCTCGAAAATCTCCAGTTTTCTCTGATTATTTTACAAATGTTATGTCATATTATCTAAAATTATATTATTGTTCTGTATCTATGATACTATAGCAACAAACAAGTATTTTTCTCAATAACGAATATATACGCTTGATACTTTTTCCCAATATTCTTTTATTTGTACTTCAGTAAATTTAAGTAATCCCTTGTATTAGATAGATGTACTTTGTTTATCCTAATTTGGGAAATTATTCATATGTATGTTATCTATCTATTACTTGTACTTGCACTGTAATGCAGTATCTGTACCTTGAGTATTTATATACTGCAGTATCTTCAGTACTTATATAATAGAGTATCTGTACCTTGAGTATCTATGTACTGGAGTACCTTCAGTATTTATATAATAGAGTATCTGTACCTTGAGTATTTATATAATAGAGTATCTGTACCTTGAGTATTTATATAATAGAGTATCTGTACCTTGAGTATTTATATAATAGAGTATCTGTACCTTGAGTATTTATGTACTGCAGCACCTTCAGTACTTCTCACAGTTTATTTCTCAAAGAGTCAAACAACAGTGTTTTTTTAATAAGATGTGTTTTTGTACACCGTCTGTGGATTTCAGTCCGGGTGAGTGCTCTTTATCACAGACGATCTTTGTGTCCTGTCCAATATCGTCGCGAGATCTCGGACCTCTCGCGAGAGCGACCAGCTGTTGAGGCTAGCTGTGACGCTGCTGCTCCGAAACATCGTCTGTAAATATAGAAACCAGCGATGTTCCGCTAAATTTAACGTCTGCACCATTTTACCAAGCCGCTGGTGTTTGTTCCTGCGGGACGGACCGAACCATGGAGGCCGGAGAAGGTAGCGAACACTTTGTCCAGCTCGCGGGGGCAGGTGCTGCTAATGCTACGGCTAGCTTAGCCTGCTAACGTAAACACGGCTAATGTGACGTGATTCAGTTTGAATTAGAGCTCAAGCTGCGGTGATTTTAAAATCTGAGCCACAGTTCACCAGGAAATGATCCTGACGATCATTTCTACATTAAGTTTATTATAGTTAATGATATAAATCAACGATCAGTTAATTATCAGAGATGATCGATCAGTGCATCATATTTAAATTCTCCTCATCACCTGAAATCACCTGTTCAGATGTTGGTGCGTCAGAGAGCATCAGGTTTCTCACCACAAGATTTAAAGTTAAATGTTTAAAGATCGTTTTATCACAATTAACAGTATTACACTGTCACAGAAAAACAGAGATGATCCGATGTGATGTGTATTTTAAAGGCTGTGAGGATGATGGGAAATGTAGTCTCCGTGAAAACATGACAAGTCACCTGATGACAGGATTTTAACCACATCTGGATTTAACCCTCTGTCAGGCGTCAGCAGCGCCACGCCCACAGAGGAGATGAACGGAGCAGGAAACCTGATGGACTTCCTGGACGAGCCGTTCCCTGACGTGGGCACGTACGAGGACTTCCACACCATCGACTGGCTCCGAGAGAAGTCGAGAGACACCGACCGACACCGCAAGGTCGGACCGAGGTTTCCGTTCACGGGACGGGGAAGAATCAAACTAGCAGAACAACTCTGTCTCAGTTTGGTTCCTCTGTCTCCGATCACAGTCTGAAGTCTCCTGGTCTTTACTTGAATCACACTTTTCTCTGTCCTCGTCTCTGTCCTCGTCTCTGTCCTCGTCCTTTGTCCATCAGATCACCAGTAAGAGTAAAGAGTCCATCTGGGAGCTGATCAAGAGTCTGCTGGACGCCTGGTCGGGATGGGTGGTGATGCTGCTCATCGGACTGCTCTCAGGTCAGCCACAGAGGAACGGACTTTTGAAAGTCTGGAACTGCTCCTGATCCAGGACGACCCTCTGACGCCTCCTCTCTCCGCAGGTACGCTGGCCGGAGTCATCGACCTGGCGGTGGACTGGATGACGGACCTGAAGGAGGGCGTCTGTCTGTCGGCCTTCTGGTACAGCCACGAGCAGTGCTGCTGGACGTCCAACGAGACGACGTTCGACGACCGCGACAAGTGTCCGCAGTGGCAGAAGTGGGCGGAGCTGATGACCGGCCACGCTGAGGTCAGACGCCGCACTCGCCAAAATAAAACCAACAAAACAAATGACCCTTTCAATGCCATCGTTATTATCACGACTTTTAAAAACGCTAATTGCTTCCCTGTCACAGGGCGCAGGAGCGTACTTGTTGAACTACTTCCTTTACGTCCTGTGGGCACTTCTGTTTTCCTTCCTGGCCGTGTCACTGGTGCGAGTCTTCGCTCCGTACGCCTGTGGTTCAGGAATCCCAGAGGTGAGAACCAAACTAATGTCGGTCGCAGGGATTCAGAGAGGAGCGTAGAAAAGAGGAGACTAAACACAAAACATCAGAAATCTCATACGTTTCCAGTTTCAAAGCCTTTTATATTCTTTCTTCTGCCTTTTAAGTATTTAACGACGCGTCAAGGCAAAAGTAATAATTCTGTATTTCCACCAATGTACAAATATTCAGCTTTTCTCCATTTGTTGTAACGGTAAAATAAATGTGAGCAGAAATATTATCGTTCTGATGTTTGTTCAGATCAAGACGATCCTCAGCGGCTTCATCATCCGTGGCTACTTGGGGAAGTGGACCCTGCTCATTAAGACGGTGACCCTGGTGCTGGCGGTGTCGTCCGGCCTCAGCCTCGGGAAGGAGGGTCCTCTGGTCCATGTGGCGTGCTGCTGCGGGAACCTCTTCTGCAGCCTCTTCTCCAAGTACAGCAAGAACGAGGGCAAGCGGCGAGAGGTACAAGAGTTTACATAAGACACCGAAACATCGGTGATGAGACGCTTTCATTCGAAATGTGAAAGCGAGGGCGGGAGTTTATATTTATCTTCTTCACGTTTTTCTGTTTCAGGTGTTATCAGCCGCCGCCGCAGCCGGAGTATCGGTGGCCTTTGGCGCCCCCATCGGAGGAGTTCTGTTCAGTCTGGAGGAGGTGACTTATGGTTTCATGAAATATGAAATAAAATATGAAATAGGATTTTGACGATCGCTCGTCCTTCTCTCCTGCAGGTCAGTTATTATTTCCCTCTGAAGACTCTGTGGCGTTCGTTCTTCGCCGCGCTGGTCGCCGCCTTCACGCTGCGCTCCATCAACCCGTTTGGCAACAGCCGGCTGGTGCTGTTCTACGTGGAGTACCACACGCCGTGGTACATGGCGGAGCTCGTCCCCTTCATCCTGCTGGGCGTGTTCGGGGGCCTCTGGGGGACCCTCTTCATTCGCGCCAACATCGCCTGGTGCCGGCGGAGGAAGACCACTCAGCTGGGGAAGTACCCGGTCCTGGAGGTCATCGCTGTGACAGGGATCACCGCCGTGCTGGCGTTCCCCAACCCGTACACCCGCCGCAGCACCAGCGAGCTCATCTCTGAGCTGTTCAACGACTGCGGCGCTCTGGAGTCCTCGCAGCTCTGCGATTATATCAACAACCCCAACATGAGTCGACCAGTGGACGACATCCCGGACCGACCGGCGGGACCCGGGGTCTACAACGCCCTGTGGCAGCTCGCCCTCGCTCTGGTCTTCAAGATTGTCATCACCATTTTCACCTTCGGCATGAAGGTCGGTGCGAGGAAGACGATGAGGAATGTTCCGTCCTTTAGTCATTGTTAGTTTCCTGAAATGTTTCCGTCTCCTCTCCAGATCCCCTCAGGTCTCTTCATCCCCAGCATGGCGGTCGGAGCGATCGCCGGGCGAATCGTCGGGATCGCAGTGGAGCAGATGGCGTACCACCACCATGACTGGATCATCTTCAAGAACTGGTGCCGCCCCGGTGCGGACTGCGTCACACCCGGACTCTACGCCATGGTGGGAGCCGCCGCCTGTCTGGGTGAGTCGACGTTAGCTGTGTCCTTGTGTCTTTTCCGTTTCATGTAACTAACCCGCGGAGGTCGTGTCGCTGTAGGCGGAGTGACCAGGATGACCGTCTCCCTGGTGGTCATCATGTTCGAGCTCACCGGGGGGTTGGAGTACATCGTCCCCCTTATGGCGGCCGCTGTCACCAGCAAGTGGGTGGCCGACGCCTTTGGGAAGGAGGGAATATACGAGTCGCACATCCAGCTCAACGGCTACCCCTACCTGGACGTCAGGGACGAGTTCACCCACCGCACGCTGGCCACCGACGTGATGCGGCCGCGCAGGAACGACCCTCCTCTGGCCGTCCTCACGCAGGACAGCACCACGGTGGAGGACGTGGAGACGCTGATCAAAGACACGGATTATAACGGCTTCCCCGTGGTCGTGTCCCGAGAGTCGGAGAGGCTTATCGGCTTTGTTCAGCGCCGCGATCTCACGCTCGCCATCAGTAAGACGCTTCAGCTGGTTTGAAATAGGTTTCACACGGTTCAGTGTCGAAGACAACTAAATCAAAAGTTTTCTCCAAACAGAAACCGCCCGTCAGAAGCAGGATGGCGTGGTGAGCAGCTCGGTCGTCTACTTCACCGAGGATGCGCCGCAGCTGCCGGCCAGCAACCCGCAGCCGCTGAAGCTGCGACGCATCCTCAACCTCAGCCCGTTCACCGTCACCGACCACACGCCCATGGAGACGGTGGTGGACATCTTCCGCAAGCTGGGGCTGCGCCAGTGTCTGGTCACCAGGAGCGGGTAAGAACACGACGCACGGCGCCGCGACAAATGAAAACTGTTGATGAAAATTATTTAAATACCTCTGACCTCGTCCCCCCCCCTCCCCCCTCCACAGGCGCCTCCTCGGCATCATCACCAAGAAGGACGTCCTGCGACACATGGCTCAAATGATGAACCAGGACCCGGAGTCCATCATGTTCAATTAGCGGCGGAGACGAGCGTCACAGCAGCGACGGTGTAAATATGTGAAAACTGGTGCGACACTACTGAAAAGCCCCTCCCACCTCCTGACAAGGCAAGTCCCGCAAACAGCCCCGCTCCGCTCGGCGTGTTTTTCCCGCTCCTCGCCGCCGCCGTGACGGAACGCTTCTATTTAAAAACCTCCACATTTCAAACCAGAGCGAAGACGAAGACGAACTGATTCTCTCTGCTGCCACTGAGGAGAAAAAAAGAAAAGCGCCCGCTGTCACGTTGCCACGCGTTGTGTCAGTTTCTTCTTCTATGGTTTGTTTAGCGCTGCTAGTTTAAATAACACATTTAAAAAGTGACCATGAGGGCGGAGCCACAGACGAGAGCAAACACATTTCTAATCATCTTAAATCGACGCCAACGACCTGAAGCCCTGAGGCAGCGCTCAGCGACGTCCAGCTCCCGCCCACAGTTTGTTTTCATCACCGATGCTGATGAACGCGTTAATCTGGGACCACGTCGTGTCGCCGCAGGTTTTATTTGACTGTTGCACTTTGTGTTGTTTTACATGTTGCTGCCATATTTATATAATTAACGCTCGTATCAGTGTGAAACACGACTCGTCTCCTGCTCTCGTCAGGTTTCACCGTCTCTGATCTCATCGTGTCAAAAGGTACAAAACAGCCTTAAAATGTGATTTAGTCTGATTCTCTGCAGAAACACACACGTTTGTCATCGAGGCCTCTACACACACACACACACACACACACACACTCACGCACACACACACTCACACGGATCGGTGCTGGTGCAGTTTCTGTTTCCTTCTCCGTCAGAACTTATTCAGTGGAGATGATTCTGCTCGTGTTTCTGCACAGATGGAAAATTCAGCGAGAACAAACTTTCCTCGGTTTTTGTTTGTGTGTCGTCGACTGCACATGTAGACGTTTCCTGTGTCGTGGTTTTTTTGTTGTCTTGAAACAGCCTCGATCGATCAGAGCTGCTAACTTCGTCTGCTAACTTCATCCAAACTGGAAACTTTGAGGGACTTGAGAATCAAAAGAAAACACTGGAGCTAATGATCAATGTTATGTTTTAAAAGCTAAGAGAATGTACTGGACTAATTAACTGTGTATATAATCAAGATTTATTGTTGTCGTCTAATTTAAGTTCATTTTGTCTCAAACACAATGTTGTGTTGTTTTTTTTTTTGTCTAAACTCTAAAATATTTATCTGAATTATGACTCGAACAGGAAACGGACATTTGCACTTTTTGTTTTTGTAAATGAAGTGATGAGAAATAAAAAAAGTTCAGACGATGAACAAACACGATTCACTTTGTCTTCTAGTTTTTACACAACTGACTCTTTCACCCTGATGCTGTAAATAACATGGATATTAGTTTTAATACAGAAGAACAAATCTTTATCGATCGTCAACACAAAATACAATTTCTTTACATTTGAGATCTTTATTTAAATTAACAAACACACACAAATTCAAACTACGGCCAAACAATGAATGTAAATTTACTTTTTCTACTTCAACTATCAACGTGTGTTTATTAGAAGAAGAAGTGCTGAGAATAAAAAAACGCATCAAGTGACAAATCTGGGAAACGAAAACATCTCGTCTTCCTCCTCACGGTTTCGTGGTCGCCTCCTCGTCTTTGCTCGCCTTCTCCATGTCGGAGTAATACTCCAGGGCTCTCCGCACCGGCTCCAGAATATGTTGCTGCACAATCAGTGGAAAAAGGAAATACCTCTGAGCACATGTAATATAAATCAGTGGGAACAGCAGAATCTAAAAGTTTGATGAGTTCACCTCCAGGCAGGGGAACAGCTTGGTGAGCTCACTGAAGAGCGGCAGCAGAACAAACCGGATGAAGTTGGTCTGAGACGACGGTTTGGAAACTTTGTCTCGGTCCATGAACGGACTCACAGGAAGTCCCTTCTGTTTCTCTGTGTCGCTCTGTGACAAAACAAAAGCACGTCGATCCAGAGTTCGATTGTGATTCACTGTAGTCGTGACGGGAAACTCTAGAAAAACTCTTTTTGAATCTGGAAACCGAGTGAGTGATAACTAGAAGTTAGAAAACTTTCAGTGTCACTGTGCAAAAACAAATAGAAAGTTAAACAGATTCATAAAAACATCAGAACTAATATGTAAAGGTCCTTTAGTTTCAGACCACACATCTATTTTCTTTTCTATCGTACAAACGAATCATATCTTTCTCCTCCTCCAGATGTGCTGCAGTTAAATCGCAGCCTGATGTTTTAATGACACAGAACCTGGACTCATTGATTCCATGAACTAATGATCTGAGATTCCTCCAGTTCACTTCCCGTGTGTGGATCAGGGAATAAAAGACCTGGTGGAAGAACTCCTGCAGGAGACAGTCCAGCCACGGCTCGGCCACCGCCATCGGCCGCGCCTCGTTGGAGATGTCGCTGACCTTCACCATGATCTTCATCAGCTGCAGAATCAGAGGACAAGGTAAGAACACGGAGAGAAAACTCCCACACACAGTTTTTCAGAAGCTGGCAGATCTCCGTCGTTACCACTTCCTTGTGGTCCTTGTTGGTGAAGTCGAACACCGACTGTATGGACTTGAACTTGTTGAGGATCTCGTTGTGTCTCGCCATGTCGGTGGCCAGAATACATCTGCCGAGAGAAAGAAGCGACAGGAGCTCATGAGAGAGGAGGTGGAGGACGGAGACGCAGCAGATACTGAAGACGCTGAAGTACTTGATCATTCCTCCTCGGATGTGTTTGTACTGCTCGCTGCTCAGGTTCTTCAGGATGTTGCACTCAGGCTAAAAAAAAGAGAAAGAGTTTTATTTAATTCACAGCTTTTTGATTTGTTGCTGCTTCGTTAAATATTCACACAGTTTGTTTTTCATAAGGAAGATAAAGAAAGATGAATTTAAAGTTGTACAACTTAACTCAAACTTTATCCTGAGGCGTTTATTTATTTATTTAGTTTCTTTTGTTCATTAGAAATAGTTTGTTGAGATTTAGACGTTTGGCTCAGTCACAAGTTAAATGTGTGTTTATAAAACATTAATTTATTGAAACATCTGAACGTGTCATGTTGTTCTCACCTTGGCCAGGATCCCGAAGGCGATGGCACAGTGGTGGTTCTCCAGCGGCGAGATGTCGTTGTAGCGCAGAGCTAAGTCGGTCTGAGCGTTGATCTGTGGAGAATCATCAACATACAAATGAAGCGGACACAAGCACCTCGACTACGAGAGGAGGAGGAGGAGGAGGAGGAGGAAGAGGAGGAGGAGGGGGAGAACAGTGAGGGACCTGGTACACGTTGTTGTAGCCGGGGTGGTCGAGGTCGTGGCACAGAGCCGAGGTCAACATGATAAACAGGTCGGTCCTGCCCAACTTATTCCTGAGGTCCGTCAGCCAGATGAGTCCGTACATCTGGAAAAACACCAGGACAGAAACGTTCACCGGGATCTGAAGCTTCCGCTCAGAAAACTGCACCAACACAGAAACTCAGCTCTGTTCAAGAGTCCAGCAGAAAACTAGACGTGTGCTTTCACACAAAACACAACATATTCAAGAAGAAGTTTTAATAAACCTTCAAATACTGAAAGAAATATTTCAAACTACAGACGCAGTTTATGTACATTCACGGGTGGAGACTTTATTCAGACCAGAGAAGAAGTTCAGCGTTTGAAATGAGGAACAACTCATGTGACTTAAATCAAATCAGATTTTCAGATGCATTGTGGGTCGTACCATCTGCGTGACACAGAAGCAGTGCTGGAAGTTGTGGAACGGGATGTTGTTGTAGTGACAGTAGACCTCGAACAGGAAGTTCTGCAGCACCTCCAGCTCGATGTTTAACGCCGACAGGAAGTCCAGGCTGGTGTACATCACCTGGAGGAGCACCAGCATCTCCGCCTCCTCCCACTGCCTGGGGGGGAGGACGTCAGGTGTGAGAGGGGGGAGAGAGAGAGAGAGAGAGAGTGTGTGTGTGTGTCTGTTCTCACCAGTTGTCAAAAGTGGGAGTTTTCAGAAGCTCCCTCACGTCCTCCGTCACCTGCAGCGAGCTGAGGAGACACAAATGTCTTTTTCAGCTGTTTGACGCAGATGCTCAATATTCCAGATGTGTTTGCTGCCATCAGTCATTTACACATATCAACTCTTAAGATCCTGTTTGTGTCAGGTCACCTGATGTTGAGGAACTTCCTGCGGACCTGTTGCCGCTCCTCCTGCACGCTCAGCTGAGGCGTCTTGGGTTTGGGGGTGAACTTGGCGAGATGCTGTTCTCCGTCGTCCTTGAACAGACCGATCCAGCTCAGGTGCTCCACGCTCTGTCCGCGGGGAAACAACTTTTCATGCCACATAGAAGCTTCAGTCAGAATGAGCTCCTGACAGTCTCCTGGGTTTATCTCTGTTCATTATTATCATTATCATCATGTTATAATAATGATATCATATTTAGACAGAACTCGTTTCTACTCATGACATAAAGCTGCAGCTTCACTGGATCGAACATCTGTTGCCAAACCTCCAGCTTCCTCTTGAAGGACTCCACGTGGCTCTTCAGCTCGCTCATGATGTCCGGAGTCTTCCCCACGTCCTGGTTGACTTTGCTCTCCAGGTGGTGCAGCCTGAAGGTGGAGGCAGGACACCACAGTGAGTCGTCTGCACACAGACGCTGCGGGACATCGCCGCCCGGGACCAACTCACCTGTGCTCCATGTTGTCCAGCTCCGAGGACTTGGCCACGGCTGCAGAGGTTGGACGGTTAGAACCCACACGACAGAAAGAGTTTTAAATCTAAAGAACTTTAAAGTAGAAAATATGAAATCTCACCTAAAAGTCTTTTCAGTTTAATTCTATTTTAAATCTTATTCCTATTCTTTCGTTGTATTTTCTAAAAACAAATCAGTGCGGACTGAAACCTTCCAAACATCCTTGTGAATTTCTAAAAGTGTAAAATGTTTAATCTCCAACATTAAAACTCAACAGTGTCGACATGATCTCGTTCCCATGAGATCAGATCTAACTGTAATATATCTATATACATATATCTATATATATATATATATGTATATATATATATAATATA
This sequence comes from Paralichthys olivaceus, assembly GCF_024713975.1. Lineage (NCBI taxonomy): Eukaryota > Metazoa > Chordata > Actinopteri > Pleuronectiformes > Paralichthyidae > Paralichthys > Paralichthys olivaceus. Next base: position 13,961,179 of record NC_091116.1, read on the forward strand.
ATATTTCATGTGTGTAAACATATGAAGGAGCAGAGGACTCACTCTGCAGGTCGGACGCCACCACCTCCAGCCGGTAGTACGACTCCTTGCTGTTGGCCTCCAGCCGGGGGGAGATTTTCACCACTGTTCCCTCTCTGTTGTACATCTTCAGGATGTGGTGAGGCCCCGCCTCCGCCGCCGCTCTAAACAGATCTGTCGGACGCAGTCAGGACATTTTATTTGTCTCATAGAAATAATGTTGTGGAAACAGGAAGTCCTCCCTGTCCTCTGCTGTCTGAGCCGTCTTTGACAAACGTTTACGTCTACTTTGATTTTTTTAGTTTGGTCCGTGTCCCATCTGTTAACATGGAGGAGCTTGTGAGTTCTACTGATACCATATCTATGTTTTAGAGCTGGTGTCTTCTCTCTCTGTTGACTGGTCGAGTCAAAGCTGAAGAGCGTCAGACAAGGTGCGGGGACGTCACATGTTTAATTCAGGAGTCCTGAGGACAAACAGCTTTGACCTGAGGACCTGTCAAACACACATGGAGGTCGGGTCCTCGCACAGAATCATCAGCAGGAAACCAACAGAAACTTTTCCTTTCACTCTTCTTCTTCTTCATCTGACCTTAAATCTGACGTCTGACCGACACAGCGGCTGAGACACGGTTTTATTCATCTACCTGAGGATGGTGAAGATAACCCCCAGCAGACAGAGGCGTCGGACCTCAGGCCCCGTCCTCCTCTTACCTTTGACGTCTGCAGCAGAGCAGTCGGGTCCGAGCTCGGCCCTCTCCAGCCTCCCGTTCACCTTGAAATGGATAATTTTTGTCGTCATCCCAGAGCCAGGTGAGTCGTTCCACGAATGACAGTGACACCTCTTGACTCCGGCACGTTCACTTTGGATGTGGAAAGTGAGGCACCTGCCGCTGACAGAGAGCCCACCCACTCATCCGTCCATCCACTCATCCGTCCATCCACTCATCCGTCCATCCACTCATCCGTCCATCCAAGGCTGCATAACGACCAGGAGAAGTGGGTCAGGGGTTTCCCTGACAGCCCTGGATCCGCTCATTTAAACTGAATTAGTTTATTGTTCATTAGAATTGAATGTGTATAGAAAACTATATTTACCAGACAGAAAACCTGGGGGGAAATATTTTTATTTTTATTTGAGGTCATTGTAAGGCTGCAACAATTCATCACTTTGATCAAATGAATGTGAACCAGAAAACTGAGAAAAAGAATTCCAAAATTTAAATCAAAAAAATTGATCTCATTTCAAAATGATCGCTGATTAATTGTAGTTGGTAAATTAATCACCAACTAATTGATTAATCACATTTTAGGAGCTCTACTTCAATCAACTGATTATTCAGAGTCAGATTCAAATTGAATATATCATCAGCAACATAAAGGAGAAATAAAACCAGCAAAAATTCAAATATTAATATTATATTATTACATATATATTAACATTTGAATATATTATTACATATATATTATTTGAATATATTATTATTATATATTAATATTTGAATATATTATTACATATTTATTAATATTTGAATATATTATTATATATTAATATTTGAATATATTATTACATATTTATTAATATTTGAATATATTATTATATATTAATATTTGAATATATTATTAATATTAATATTTTTTATCACAAACACTTTGTACAAAGTTCTGCAGGGTTGGTGCAGTTCCCGCCTCCTGCCGGCAGGTGTCGTGGTTCTGCCGCTCCCCTCACCGCAGGATGTACGGCAGCTGCCATGTGACAAACTGGGACTGACCGTCTGTTGTCGGTGTGTTGTCGGTGTGTGGTCGGTGTGTGGTGGTGTCTGTTGGCCGTTAATGTCGGTGAACAGCCGGGTGAGCGCCCCTCTCACTGACCCCGGAGCTGCGGGACCGAGCCCGGCTCCTCTGTTCGCTCCGGCCGCTGAGCGGGGAACCCGCGGGGCTGAGATGTGAGGCAGCGCCGACACTCGGGACTTTTTCTCCGGGAACCACTCGAGTCCATCCGGTGAGTGAACGTGGAACCGGCCACCGGATTAACACCGAGTCACTAACCCGCCGCGGGGCAGCCGAAGTGCGGCTCGAGCCTCTGTACCCGCCGCTAACTTAGCTCCGGTAGCTAACAGCTCCACTGAGTCGGACGTAAAGCCAGCTAGCCGCGGGCTAGCACGAGAAGCTAACGGCTACACGAAGTGTTGAAGTCACTTTACTTCACTTCCAGCTGCTAATGCTAAGCTACAGGTTAGCAAGATGGCTTCTGCTCGTGTGTTTATCAGCCGCAGGTTCGATTCCCGGGGTTAAACTTCTTCTTCTCTGTTAACACACAGAGCGACGAGCCGCAGCTTCCATCCCCGCAGCACCATGGAGCTCACCCCGCCGCCCGCAGCCGCCTCTGAGGCGTCATAACCGGTGTGAGCTCGGCCCCGACAGCTGCAGGAGCTCCGGAGAAGAGAGGAGAAGGAGCTGCAGCCATGGAGGAGGACGAGGAGGTGGTGGCCGTCAGCATGGACTATCTGCTGGAGCAGGCGATGCACAAGGACCTGGGCAGGAGGCTCCAGGTGGGGCCGGAGATCATGGAGCTCATCCTGGACCAGGAGCGGTGTCCCGAGCTGGAGCAGGACCAGGGCTCCGTGGACAGGATGGTGGACGCGGTGGCCAGCTCCTGGGTCAACTCCAGCAACTTCAAGGTGAGGACAGGTGGAGGAATCAAGCACACCCACCCCCCCCCCACCACCATACACGCCCCCATGTCTCCTGTCACACTGGAGCAGAGGACAGGAGGTTAGAGTCATTCATTAGGGACGTAGGACATGATGGTTAATATCTCATGTTGGTGTGTGAGGGTCCACACCTGAACGTCTCAGGCCCAGTGTGGGTCTGTCCTCCTGATCCAGAGCCACTGGCTGCAGCGTTCTGTCATAAATACATCAGACAACAGGATAAAAATAATGCTGCACGATGGTGAACTTTGTTACACAACTTATTTCTACAACACAACTTTTGTCTGGTGGTGGAGACGTGCAGGAATTAGTTTCACCCATTATTCAAACAGGTTCTCTGAGGGTTGCAGTGATCTATGGTCAGAAACATGCACGTTGTCAGACTGTGGGAGGAACCTGGAGAACCCCCCCCCCCCCAACAATCATTTCAACTTCTCACACCATGAATCTGGTCAGACCAGTTGTTTGACTGGAACCCTCCAGGCTGTGAGGCCGAACACTGTGAAGTCATCAGGAGACGATGTGAAAAGTAGCGTTAGTCACAATTCACCAGCTGAAGTAGAAAAAAGAACGGACATGTTTCTGTGGATCTAAACCACACACACACACACACACACACGCACACACACACACCGCTGCCCTGGAAACGCAGCGTCTTCAGGCTGTAATGGGGACGAGGCTCCCAGCGTCCAGCTTAATTTACCAGCTCCATTAGCCCAGTTTCCTCCGCTGTGACCGACACACCGGGGAGGAGCGACTTTCAGTCAGCTGCCTTCTTCTGCCTGCGTGTGTGTGTGTGTGTGTGTTAAATCTTGTTGATGCGTTGTCTCTGTCGTGTAAATTAAAAGACGTTTCAGACCACGATGGACACAACAGATTAACGACAAAGACTGAACGTGGACATTAACAAGCTCAGCAGTCAAACCGTTGAAGCCTTCGCTCGTGATAACTGACAGCTTCTTTTAATTCTGTGTAGATAGATGATCTTTTACTGGTTCTCATCGGGGAGTTTGACTCAGTTACAGAATGAATATAGGTCAAATAAAACAGAACTGGATGAGATCAACCAGATAAAGAGCGACACTGATAATAAACTTTATTTAGAATTGTTGAGATGAATACGATCAGAGAATAAAATGATTATCATTATTAAAACCACAATAACTAAAGTGAAATAGAAATAATTCCGTGTCAAACATGAACTTAAAGATCTGACAGGATCAACCTCAGAATGAAGTGTTGGATCATGTGACGGTGGACGGCTGCTCTCTGCAGTTGCAGCTGGTGTCCTGCAGGTGTCGACAGATCCTCGCTGCTCAGCTTCTTACTGTTTGACGCGGTTCGTTGTTTCTCTTTGATTCAAAGAGAATTTTTCCAAAAATTGCACCGGAACCGAACCGGAAGCTCGGTCGGTGCGTGAGTGTTGTTTCATGACGTCAGCGGAGAAGCTCTCACTAGTCGTTCATTGAGTCTCTCTCTCACCCCATGACAAGGACAGATGGGGGAGGGGAGCACCTGAATCCGGTTTGACTCCTGTGAGTCGGGACTTCACTCACGGTTCAGACTCCGCTCACAGGCTCCGCCCCCCAGAAACACTCGTCACGTCGTCACGTCACAGCTTCGTGACGTAAAACTCTGCTTCTTCTGCGTCTTCATCGTTTTTCAAGCAGAAACTCCCACTTCTGTGTGATTACCCACAATCCTTTGCTGCTCAGATTCAAATCCATTGCTTTTGATTGGCTGGATCTTTTTTTCCGGAGCCTCTTTGCTGATGAGTGACAGTGACTCTTCTGTTTGTGTGTGTTGACTTCCTGTTTATGTTTGTGTGTTTGTTTGTCAGGTGGTTTTGTTGGGGATGGACATTCTGTCGTCTCTCGTCACTCGACTGCAGGAGAGATTCAGGACGCAGGTCGGAACTGGTGAGCCGCTCCACTCCTCTCTCCCTGTAGTGAATATCAAAACACACATCTGTTACACTTTAATCATGTATTTATAATATAATAATATTAATGTGCATCATTTACAGTTATAATACATTTAGTTATTGTGTTAGTTATAATGAATAAATACAAACAATAGGAAATAAACAATTATGTTTTAAATGAACTACATTGCATTTGATTTAATATTTTTTATTTTAAATAGATTTAACACTTTGAATGAACAAAAAGTATTTATCGGTCATTACATTTTAATTAAAATGTTTTGCTCTTTAAATATGTTTTTAATGAGTGTTGCAGACTCACACAGTCACAGAAGGATTATATAAAGTAAGATGTTTAAAGTGACACTTGTACACTTAAGACAGAAACTTCAATAAACGCATCAAGTTAATAAATATGAGATCGGAATAAAATTAGGCTTCAGGACAAAATCAGTAGATTATTAGATTTATAAGAAGGAGACGCCTTCTTCTGTGTAAACTCTGTTTTCTGTGTCCGCTCAGTTCTGCCGAGTCTCATCGACCGACTCGGAGACGCCAAGGACCAAGTTCGAGACCAGGACCAAGCGCTGCTGCTGAAGATCATGGACCAGGCTGCCAACCCTCAGGTACACACCAGAGTACTTCATATTACATACTTGTATATCATGTACTCGATCAGAGGACATCGTGTTTGGTTTGTTCGCTGGAACATGTGATTTGTGTGACTTCAGTACGTGTGGGAGCGGATGATGGGCGGCTTCAAACACAAGAACAACAGGACCAGAGAGGGACTCTGTCTGTGTCTCATCTCAACTTTAAACGTGTAAGTTCACATGTTTCACATTTTACTTGAAAAGCCACTAAATGATTTAGTCACCAAAAATCAATCTGTGGAAATGTTTCAGCTCTGATTCTTAAAAATATCCTTGTGTGTTTAATTCTCCATCTTTGTGTTTTTCCAGGTTTGGATCTCAGAGTCTGACGCTGAGTAAAATAGTTCCTCACATCTGTAACCTCCTCGGAGATCCGACGAGTCAGGTACGACCCGCTGGACACGACCAGCAAACTTCAACGACCTCATTATCGTAAATAAAATCCGTCCGCACTGACGCGCTGTGTGTGCAGCGTAACCATAGCAACAGTGATGAGTTTTAAAACTCAAGCTGAATAATGTGAACACTGGATCTGTACATGAATCTAGTGGAAGGCGCCCTCTGCTGGTCACATGTGAACATTACACCTCAGCAGTGTTGGGTTCTGTTTCATTTTCGAAACCCCCGCTCGTTCACTGTGCGAGAGTTGAAGCAGATCTCTGTAAACGGAGCGCAGGGTTCAAACCTGTGACCACCACACTCCGCTCTGCGTTCAAGTTTGTTAGACGTCCGTCATCGCCGGAACCTCGTCCGGAGGACAGGAAGCTGTGCCCATGAACTTCCCTTCCTGACGCCAAACACACTCACACACGTTAAGCACTTGTCTTCAAGTAGACAAAGAGATATCATCACTAAAATAATAAAGAAACCGCTTTTTATTTTATAATACGTTTTAAAATCAATAGCTGGTCAAATGTATAAATAAAACAAGAGCTGAAGTGAACTTATGATAAAATGTAATAAAACATGATAAATACAGACTCTTTAAATTTAATGAGAAGTTTAAAATCAAATGTAAGTTAACATAATAGAAATGAAATGATCGACAGTATAGTAAGTTCGTGGTGTTCATGGTCGACCTTCAGGTGCGTGACGGCGCCATGAGCTGCCTCGTGGAGATCTACCGCCACGTTGGAGAGCGAGTGCGAATGGACCTGGGAAAGAAAGGCCTGCCTCAGTCAAGGTGTGTTCACATACGCTCTGGAAAAATCTCTATCTGACTCTATAAGGTTTTGTTTCTGCTGCAGATCATTTAACTTCTTCATCAACTCTTTAGTTTTGTTGTGTTTCGTCTTCCGGGGAAAATAAATGTTTTGTTTTCTTGTGACTTTAATATTAAATCGTTTAGTAGAATAAGTTCACTGGTTTATATTCAGATTGTTGTGCAGTGATGTCACATCGACTTTGTGTCAATGTGTTCATCAGGCTCTGGTGTATTTTTGGATGTGATGCGTCTTTGTCCTATTTAACTTTTCTCCTGAGAGTCTGTTTTTCACAGCGGAGCGTCTGCAGGCCTGAAGGCAGCGATGGTCGTGTCTCTTCTGCCCGTTAATTCTCTGTTTGTCCTCTTCTGTGTCCAGGCTCAACGTCATCTTCAGTAAGTTTGACGAAGTTCAGAGGTCGGGGAACATGGTCCTGTCGCCTGTGTCAGGTAAGATCACAGCTCCTGCTCCGCCCCTTGGCACCGTGCACTTGTGCTTGTGACATCGTAATGATTGTGGTCGTCGTGGCAGCATCTTTTTGTGTGGCGTTGTTTTGTCGTTGCGAGCGGCCTGAAGACAAACCATCATGTGACGCTTTAAAAACTGGTGGTTTACTCGTCTACCTGCTGGTGACGTTTGTGTATTTGCTGTTGCTGAGGTGGTTTTTAACTTTCTCAGGAAAAAGGAAGTGACACATTTGAATCTGCACACGTTCGGCCCGTTTCCTCATCTTCTTTAATCGTTGCGGGGGGGGGGGGGGGGCAGAATGAAACCTGAGCTGGTGTCTTTGTGCCGTGGGAGGCGACAAACTTTCAGTCTCTGTGCCGCAGGGAAAGCGAGACAGAGAGAATTTAATGAAGTGATGAGTTCACAGTATCGTAATCCACAGAGCTTTTAGGACATCTCTGAAATCGTCTTCAGTGTTTGGGCATGTGACGTTAGATTGAACAGGTAGAGGAGGTGGGCAGGTCCCATCGCCGTCAGCAGGCGCCTCACAGAGATGAGGACGGTGAGCGTCACCTGAGCAGGCGGCGGCGGGAGGCGTCACACTGACCTGGAAAACAGGGACGAGACGCAGAAATGGACTGAGGACGAAATGTGAAACAGAGAGAAAGAAAAATTCAGAGAGAGGAAGAGAGAGTGAAAAACAAGCTTCAGTACAGAAATGATAACTCGAGGAAGTGCAGACTTTGCTGTGGCAGCCCCGGGGCTTTTATTTTGTAGGAGTGGTGTCAGCTGTTGTCCCTACAGTCACAAGACCAGGTTGGAGGGGAAGGGAGGAGGCAGTTCGTCAGCTCGGGGTCGTTGTGTCAGGATGGTGGCGGCTCTTCCTCCTGCAGATTCACAGCGTGGAGGCGGGCGAGGGAGTTAAACTGCGTCCCTGCAGGTAAATTCAGCTCGACGGGTCTGACTGTCCCGTGTCTCCGTTTATATTGTTGCATCAGCTGTTGTCGTCTGTGTCGGGATCTTTGTGCTCGTTAGTGGGATTCATCAGATCAGAATCAGGACTTGAAGCTCAGTGATGCTGCTGCTCTCGTCTGTAGATTTGTCAAGTGAACATTTAAAACATTTAAATCAGTTTGAGGAACGGTGCCGTCTCTTTATTTCCACCTGAGAACAGACGTTGATGTTGAACCAGGTTTATTTCTAAACTGGGTTTAAATGATCCTCAGTAACTGTTGTGTCGTTCTTATAGAACACTTACATAAGTCCAATAATCACAATCTGGTTTTTATTAGATTTGTGGATAAACTGATTCTTTTAGTTTGTAGTAAAAAAATAGTTTTATAAACTGTGACTGTGAGCGTCACCCCCGCTGCCCCCCCGCTGTCCCCCCACTGTCCCCGGGTGCTGAGAGACGAGGACAGGTTCACGCTGCCGCAGGACTTGGGTTGCAGCTTTGGAATCCTCCTGAATAATGAACGCTCTGCAGGGACAGAGAGAGAGTGAGAGAGAGAGAGAGACAGAGAGAGAGACAGAGAGAGAGAGACAGAGAGAGAAAGAGAGAGAGAGAGAGGCAGAGAGAGAGAGAGTGCAGCAGTCTGTCAGATGTTAAAACACGTCAGGTAGAACGACCCATGAACAAATGAACATCAGCTGCTGAAGAAGACTTGAAACTGGAGACGTCTACAGAAAGTACTGGTGGAGTCGCCCCCTGCTGGTCCACTGGACCTTTTTATATCGATCATTATATAATATCAGTGTTTGTTGAAACATTCCCTCATGAATTCCAGCTCAAGGAACAGAAACAGGAAATGACCCTGAATGGTCGCCTGCAGGGACTCGGATTCTGTCCAATCACAAACCAGAGAGTCGTCCCTCCCTCGACGTATATTATGAAACGTTGTGACCCTCAGGGCCACCGTAGATTGCCTTCGATAGGTGTGTAGCGTTAAACTGCGTCCTGCCACAGCAGCTCTGCCCTCACGCTCTCCTCTCCGCACAGAGACACGACAGGAAGCTGACGGAGGCCAAACAGGAAACAGGAACTGAGACAGACTGATGTTAAAAACCCAACAAGGAAACAAAAACACAACAGATAAACGACTCAGAAGAGAACGGAACAGTCTGTCTGTCCACGGAACGTCGACCAAACTGAAAAGAATTCTCTGATTCCAGCATCTAAAATAGAGTTTGGATGTTTTCTACGTTTTATCTCAACGGAAACATTAAAAAAAGAGATTTCTGATGATTTCTGAACTGAGCACAGATTCCTGGGATGATTCCGAGGGTTCATTTAAAAAGTATTCATGTGTTTGGAGGAAGGTGTCGTTTGACTGATGCTTGGCGATAACGTCTGCTGCCGCCTGTAACTCCACACTCTCTCCTGACGTGAGCGCACTCAGATCTGGTGGGAAAGTTGTGAACAAAGCCTGATGCTTCTGTGGGAACGTCCCTCCCACCGTTGTTCCAGCTGGTCGAGATGTGCAGGTGAAAGGTGGCGGGCGTTCCCCCCCCCCCCCCCCCCCCCCCCCCACCCATTCATTCTGCAAGAAACAAAGCCTGAGCGCAGCGTAAATCATCTCTCGACGTTATCAGTGTTCAGAGCTGCTTTGTCTCAGCGGTTGTGAGAAACGAAGAGCCGCAGGTAGAGAAACACTGATGATGAAGTCGGTGTCGTGAGTTTGTCCTCGCTCTCCCACGCTCCCCCCGGCTCCCCCCGGCTTCTCCCCGGTTCACTGATGCGACACTTGGCACTCCTGAACGCCTCACCTCTCTCCCCCCCTGGTCATTTTGTGAATTTGCATCGGGGAGATCAGCCGTCAGAGTCCATCAGGCTCCGAGACGCTGCCAGGAGGAGAACTTGTGACCCGGCCTGTGGAGGAGGTGCACAATTAGTCACATTCACTGTGTTCGATTGAGCGATTATCAGTCAGCGGTCAGCTTCTCTCTGAGGACGTTACAACCATCGTGGTTAGTGCCGCTAAACACGTAAAGAGAAAAAAATACTTTTCCAATTGTCTGATTATTCTCAGATTCATTTTCAGTCTGTAAAACATCAGACAATTCAAATATCTTATAAAAACACAGCAAAGCAACTCATTTCACTTTTGAATGTTTTGCATTTTGGACATTAAAGATGATTGATTTGCAGATTATCCTTCTGTCAACTGATGATTATTAAGTGTGAATTTTACTATTTGTCTCACATGTTATTGTGATGATCAAACCTAAATACTGTGTCTGTATTTTGGAGTATTGTTAAGTACTGAAGAAAATTCCCAGATTTAAATCATAATTAGATGATCACATGTAAGTTAAGACATATTTAATCTGTATTTAATGTAGATAAAGTTCCTGTGACGCTCAGATATTTAACTTTAGCTTCTTCTGTCATGAGAAAGTAAATAAATGTCGTGAACACCAAACCCTCCAGGTTCTCTGAAGTTTAAAAAAAGAAAGTACAGACAGAAATAACATGAAGAAGAAAAGAAGAAATGTCTTTGATGGAAACAGAAATTATTTTATTTTTAGTAAAAAGTCTTGTTTTATTCGTCTGTGGCTGAAACTCAAAGAAGCTAAATATCTAAAGTCAAGGTCGACCTGTCACTTCACATCTTACAGCTGTCTGCAGCAGCTGTGTGTGTGTGTGTGTGTGTGTGTGTGTGTGTGTGTGTGTGTGTGTGTGTGTGTGTGTGTGTGTGTGTGTGTGTGTGTGTGTGTGTGTGTGTGTGTGTGTGTGTGTGTGTGCGTGATGAAGACACTCCAGCTGCTGACAGATAAAGTCGGGTGGAGGCTCGGCGGCCGTTGTTAACGCTGACACTCTCTCCACCCTCTCTCTCTCCTGAGTCATCACCACGTTGTCTCCGTCCCCCACCGCTCTCCTCCCATTGGTCCACTCCTCTTCCCCCGTCCCCGCGCTCCTTCATCCCTTCCCTCCATCCTCTCCCCTCCACTTCCTGCATCCTGGTCCTTGCAGCAAGTGTGTGTGTGTGTGTGTGTGTGTGTGTGTGTGTGTGTGTGTGTGTGTGTGTGTGTGTGTGTGTGTGTGTGTGTGTGTGTGTGTGTGTGTGTGTGTGTGTGTGTGTGTGTGTGTGTGTGTGTGTGCTGAAGTGAAGTAGAGGACGAAGATCGTATTGAAGCACATGCTCCCTGGAGGGGGAGGAGGGAGGCTCTTGGCTGGACTCCCCTCCTGCCTCCCCCTGTTCTCTCTCTCGTCAGCTGGAGGAAAAGATGTGAGGAGCACAGAGGACGGGAGGACCACCTGACTGTCTGTGTCTCTGTCTGTCTCTGTCCGTCTGTCTGCCGGCATGCTGAGGAAACTGGTCTGCAGGCGGATCTGCTCCTGTAAGCTGCTGCCGCTGCTCGTCCTCTGGACTGAATGAGCTTGTTGGGGAGAGATTTAGTGGAGGTTGTGATGAAGGAGGAGGAGGAGGAGGAGGAGGAGGGTGGTGTGACGATGGCTGTAAATCCAGGGGAAGTGCGTCCTCGTTGTCTGGAACGTAAACACAGCAGGATGATTTCCCGGCTGCAGCTCCTCTTCCTGAACAATGTGTGGACTTCGCAGGTTTTTTAATATTTGCAGCCTCATCGGTGGAAAATGTGTTTTTAAGAAACACTTGAGCACTTTGGAGGAATTCTTCACAATAATTCATGTTTCAGTCGTTAGCCTAGCTCAGCACAAAGACTGGAAACGGAGGGAACAGTTAGCCTGTCTCTGTCTGACGGGAGCAGAATCAGACTCATTGATCCGACAGAGATCCTGTGGCTGCAGATCAGATTCAGTCCATTGATCCACAAACAGGAAGTTGGTCTCGTGAGGTTCAGCAGAATATTTTAGAAGCTTGTTGATCGTGAGTCTTGTTTTGTCGGGTCACGTGTTTCCATGTTGTGTTTGCGTGTTGAACTTCAGCTGACGACGTGTTTTTCTCCTCAGTCTCCTTGTGTTGATATTGAGGTGTTGCACAGCGCTGAGGGAAAACTGCAACCTGACGGCACATGACTGAGTGAGTGTGTGTGTGTGTGAGTGTGTGTGAGTGTCTGAATAATGAAAGAGGATTGATTACTCGTCGTGCAGGGGGTGGGGCTCACGTGTCGGTCGTTCAGGGCTCGGCCTCTGTCAGTGGGTTTTCACTCTTACTTATTTATTCAGGGAGCGTTTAGAATTCAGTTCATGATCTTCTTGTCCACAGTGTAATTGCAGCCACACGTTATATATATGAGTGGATTCCTGTTCCTGGATTCTAACTTTGAATTAGAGCTGGAACGGTGACAAGGATCTGCTGCGTTCCTCCTCCATCAAACTGAACTTCTCTAAGTTTCACAGTTTGTCAGAGGAACCTGAGGATGTGGCTTATGAGGAAGCTCCTCACTTGCTCGTTACATTTTAAAATGAATTCCTCATTCGATTGAATCGTCCATCAACAGTCTCATGTCATTAGTTTAATGTGTCCACAGCGGAGGACGATGAAGAAGCTGAATGTGTCCTTCACTGTGCTGTTGTCCCTCTGGACTCTTGTTGGAAACACAGAACCAATTGTCACGTCTGTTGTCTCTGACCTTCACCCTCCTCGCCATCGTGAGCTCGCTCTGTTGGTGATGTAGGAATGTGAGTTATGTCGTGGACGCAGCTGAGCGTCAGAGTCCGCCCCCCCCGCTCCCCCGCCAGTGCTCAGCGGTGGCATTGTCTTTGTGAAGGCTCCTTGTTGAGCCTTGTGATCCAAACCCTCTTGTCTCTCTTCCTCTAGACAAAAACTTCGAGGACGATGACTCGGTGGACGGCGTCCGCTCCTCGTCCTCGTCCAAAGGAGCCTCTCAGTCTGGGAAGAAGACGGTGAGCATGGGTTCATTCCGACGCCCACCCTCCGCCTCCAGCGCCAAGTCTGCAGGTCAGAACCACACCAGACGTCTGACGTGTCACATTATTCACAAGGAGAAATGTCCCAGTTGAAATCATGGAGCTGTGTTTATTATTACTGTGAATCTCCCTGTTGTCGTCCCTGGAGCACTGATTTGATTTAACGTATAAAAGAAAAGGTAAATCTCTGAAGCCTGTTTGTATATAAACAGATTTCTTTCTGGACCAGTTCCTGACAGAGTTGTGGCTGAGACCTGAGGTCCTTCATTATTGTTGAGTGGCGTCTTTATTAGATTTGTGAAGTTTGATTTCAGCGTCACGTCGTGGATGAAACCCTTTCGAAAGCTTTTGAAGATTTAAATCTATTTCACAGAAGGTTTCTGGTTTTAAATTCGTGGTCTGGTCTTTGTTGTCAGGGAGGGACGGCTCTGCAGCCGGAGCCTTGGACGAGGAATACTTCATCCAGGCCTTCGAAGATGTTCCCACGATGCAGGTGTGACGCCGTTTTATCAGATTTATATTTGAGAAGAGGGGCTACAGTGAAAATCTGGTCACATGACCTCAGCCTTGTTTACTCTGCCTCTGCACCAGATCTACTCCAACAGAGAGGTGGACGAGGCCATGACGAAGATTCGAGACGTGCTGTCAGACGACAAGAGGGACTGGGAGCTCAGAGTGGCGGCGGTGAGACGTCCTCGCCTTTTCTCTCGGCGTAGTTTGAAGTGTCAGATAAAACAGCTTCTCCCATTGATGTTGATCTTCTCTGCTCCAGCTGAGGAAGGTGCGTTCGCTGGTCCTGGCCGGCGCTCCAGAGTTTGACGGGTTCCTGCAGCAGCTGCGTCTCATGGAGGCGGCGTTCAAGCTGTCCGCCAAGGACCTCCGCTCTCAGGTGGTGAGAGAGGCCTGCATCACACTGGGGTAAGAGAATACCCTCACGTAATCCTGAACTTCACCATGATGATCAAACAACTGAAACAGAAACTCATTTTAGTTCACATCGAGTTCATTAAACTCAAAAAGAGAAATGAAGTTTCAGCTTTTGTTTAGAAAACGAACCAGTTCATGTAAAGTTCTGTCTCCTCTGTCATCAGTCACCTGTCGCTGGTGCTCGGCAGCAGATTCGACCACGCTGCAGAGGCCGTCATGCCCATTCTCCTCAACCTGGTCCCCAACAGTGCCAAAATCATGGCCACCTCCGGCGTGGCCGCCATCCGCCTCATCCTCAGGGTAGGTAGCAGCGCCCTGCAGAGGCTTCCTCGCTCTGTGATGAAGTCACAGTGACGACGACCACATGTCGCAGGAGGTCACCTCTAACTCCTTGAAGCCACGCGACAGCTGCACATGTTGACCAGCAGGATAATGACGTTAGGTCAACGTTATAACAGGATTTCATAGATTGAATCCTGAAAATCACATGTCACCTCAGGAAGAAAAGACTCGGTTGTTGACTGACTGAAAAAAAAAATGTGTTTACACAAAAACAAAACACAGCGTTTGACCTTTTCATTTATTTCTGTGTGAAGAAAGATTTAAAATAGACGTTGACACCAGCTTCTTGTTTTTTTGCAGCACACTCATTATCCACGTCTCATCCCCATCATCACCAGCAACTGTGTCTCCAAATCTGTGGCGGTCCGAAGGTGAGACCTTCATATGGTTTACTTCATTTCTACTCTTGATTCATTTTATTTTACTTTATTCAAATTTCTACTTTTATTTGTATGAATTTATTATTATTTAATTATGTTTCTTTTAGGTATTTATATTTTTATTTGTTTAGGTATTTGTATTTAATATCATTTGTTTCCATATATATTTTCATGTAATAATATTTGATTTTTCTACTGTTATTTATATTTTTTCTGTGTGAATATATTTTTTAAATTATTTATGAATGAGTTTCAGGTTTATTAGAAATCATAAATTCCCTCTTTTCTTCTTTTTCTCATTTATTTATTTAGTCTTTATTCAGTTTGTGTGTTTTGTTTCCAGACGCTGCTTTGAGTTCCTGGACCTGCTGCTGCAGGAGTGGCAGACGAGCTCGTTGGAGAGGTGACGACTGATTCTGCTGCAGCTCTGATTGAATGAACATATGAGACGATCGATCAGGATCCGTGTTGGAGTCAGAGTTAGAAATGTTCATATCTCAGTATAAACTGGGATAAGATTTAAATGGTGTAAAGTACCAAACGCTGCTGCCTGAGGAAATGTGACACCGGCCTGATCAAGGTCTATCGCAGTAGTTTCCATGGCGATGCCAGGGGAATCTCTGTCTGCCTCCAATAGGCTCATTGTGTTTCCGCCCGGCTGCTTCCTGCCGCCTGGGAGAAACCCGAGCTGACCCCCCGGTACCAGGGGGCTCTCTGGGTCTCATCGATCAGTCGCTCGGCGTCGGTCTGAGTCTCGCCTCAATACAAATTTTAAAAAAAAGACAAATTGCCTCATCGGCCAATGAGAAGTTATTGTGAAAGAAAAATAAATTCAAAGTTTTGTGACAGAAAAACGAGTTTGAATGAATTTAATTAGGAAAACATGAAACAGAAACTGACAACGAACCTTTTTAATCAAACAATCTTATTATTAGCTTCCTGTCAAGCTAAGAGCTGCCCCCAGGGGTCAGTAACGAGTCACTGCATGTTTCCCTCCTCCTGCAGACACGGAGCCGTTCTGACGGAGACGATAAAGAAAGGGATCCACGATGCCGACGCTGAGGCTCGATCTGTGGCTAGAAAGTGAGTCCCACTTTCCACTTTCCCCCTGAGCCGCTGCGTTCAACTATCTCGGTTTGTGAAGCTGCAGCGGCGGCGTGAACGAACGCGAACTCGTCCTGACGCTTGTTTTTCTTTTTCTCAGGTGTTACTGGTCGTTCCACGGTCACTTCAGCCGGGAGGCGGAGCAGCTGTTCCAGGGCCTGGAGTCGTCCTATCAGAAAGCTCTGCAAGCTCACCTGAGGAGCGGAGACAGTCCCATGTCGCTGCCCGCCTCCGACCGCTCCTCCTCCTCTTCCCAGGAGAGCCTCAAGTGAGAAAGCCCCTCCCCCTCTTCTTCTGTCAATTCCAGAAGTTCTGTGTCGTTTGTCTCCTGAGGTGTCTTCATTGTCTCGTTGTCTCCACAGTCGACCTCTGTCTGTGAAAAGCAGCGTTGGAAGCAGCACAAACAGATGTAAACACTCTTATCGCTCATATTTACGTCAAAGATAAAACGTCTACAAGTTTTCTTCTGACTTTATCATCTCGCGTCTTTCAGCCAAACCTGCCCACGGCTCCAGGACGTCTGCCGCAGCGCCATCTCCCGGCTCGCTCCAACGCTCTCGCAGCGACGTGGATGTCAACGCCGCCGCCACCGCCACGGCTCGCACCAGGATGCCCGCCGTGCCGTCGTCCTCTTCTCCCTTCGGCTCGGCCTCGGCCCTCCCCCCTGGATCCTACGCTTCGCTGGGTGAGACGCCAAAGCTTCATTTCCCTGTCGACCAGCTTCTGTGAAAACTCCGGAGTTTTAGTCTTTGGAGTGTTAGCGAGCAAATTGAAAAATCATGCCGATAATTAGAAGCAGAGCTCAAATCAACTTTTGAATGGATACGGTTTAATTTAATAAGGTTCTTTCTTGGCTCGTGTCCTATTCCTCCACCAAGTCTTCTGGAAATCTGTTGACAACTGAACAAAGAATTAAAAAAAGGACAAGTGTGGAGACGCAACGTCTTTGACGGGGACGATCCGTCTTCTTCTTCGTCTGTTTTGAAGCTGTCCAGGTTGTGGTTGTTTGCCAGCTGAGCTCTGTGCATCACTTTCATCCTCTCGCTCAAAAATAAACATCTAACTTCTTTGAGAAGCTTCCGTGCAGCGGATCAGAACCCATGACCGGGCTCGTGTCCTCATTTATTATTATTTAATTTGTTATTTCATTGTGGGACACTTAATATAATCACTGGGATGTTTGTGCAGTCGAGTCTCGTCCTTATCCAAATATCAGGTGACACATTCACAGCCTGCAGGAAGTCAGATTTACGCCCGTCTCACCCTGTTCACCTCTTCCTCAAACATACCTGGAGACTAACCTCTTGACCCCCGACCCCTAACCCTTGTTGTGTCTCTCCCGGGCCCGCCCACCGGTCAGACGGCTCGTGGTCTGTTAATGCAGACGGTAAGCTGTGCGGGGAATGATCCGTGCCCCCCCCCCCTGCTGTGTTCCTATCCCCTCATCAGCCCTGTAATTGTCTGTGATGGGCGTGTCAGTGCATGGACTGTCTACGCATGGTGTTACCGTGACGTCTCTGTCCATCTCTGTCCAACCGCTGGTTAGAGACGGAGAAAACAAGTGGTTGGAGATCAGTCGTCAATTTAACAGACGACAGGAGAAACTTACTAAATGAATCATCGTCTGTGTTTCAGGTTTTTCAGTCATCGTCAGTGACGCTGGTGTTTCTGTCTTTCATCTCTGTCTGTCCTCTGTCTCAGGTCTTTCAGTCTCGTGTCTCTGCATGACCAAAGTGTGGAGAGTGTCCTTTCTAAACCAGCAGCAGCGTGTTTGAATATGACGTCTTTTTCCTCGTCCTCTCCTCTTCAGGTCGAGTACGAACCCGCAGGACGAGTTCAGGAAACGGTCCGTCCGTGACAGACAGCCGCGGTCGGAGCCGAGGGAAGGTCGTTTCACAGTCCCAACGTGAGTCGCTCCTGCCTCTTGTGTCTTTTTTTAGATTTCTACGTTCTCGCTCAGTAGATCTGAAGTACTTCCCTCTGTGTTTCAGCCGGCAGTCGCTCAGGTTCTCCGGGTCGACTTCTGAGCTCCACGTACGGCAGACTCCCGAGACCGACGATGGGCTCCGCTGCCGCCAACGCCGCCTCCAGCGGCCTGACAGACAAGAGTCGACCTCGAGGTCACCGCAGCCAGGGCTGCAGCCGAGAGACCAGCCCCACCAGATCAGGCATGGGTGAGGACGGTGGATGAAAACACTGCAACACGGAAACATTTCAAACCGATCGCAACGTCTTCGAACGCAAACGTCTCGTTGAGTTGAAGCACCTGAAGGAAGAGAAGCTGCAGATTAAGAATTTCATGTTGCGGCTGAAAGGAACGAACATTAAATCAGAAGTTAGAAACTGAGATAGAATCCAGAATAAACCGGGAGGCGAGAGAAGAAGTTTCAGTTGTGACTTAACGAACTGCAGCTTTAGTTACAGTGGCAGCGGAGTCTGAACTAATCTGAGTTGTAATGTGATATTTAAATATATTTACTCGGACGAAAACTCTTTTAAATTAAAGATGAATCAATCGAGCAAATCATCTTTGCAGATTTTAGTGTCAGAAAGACTTCCTGACACATCTGTAGATTTATTAACATCTGGAGAAGAAGGGGTGACCGCTCTCACTCCTCCTTAAATGTGAGTTCAGACTTTAGTTGTAGTTTCTTCCTGAGGACGACTTGCACACGCTAACACTCCGGGTTCCTGTTCCTCGCACTAACGCTCAACCTGCCGCCACCCGAGTCTCACGCTCCCTCTTCTCCTGCCTGACTAATGTCTAATGCAGAGCTGGATGTGCTACGAGCTAAACTGTCCTCCTGCACTGCTGTCTGTCTGTCTGTCTGTCTGTCTGTCTGTCTCACCTCTCCAGCCCGGAGTCGAATCCCCCGACCGAGCATGAGTCAGGGCTGCAGCCGCGAAACCAGTCGCGAGAGCAGCCGCGACACCAGCCCAGCCCGGGGTTTCTCCCCCCTGGGTGAGTATGGTCCTGACGTTCCCCAATGAATCCCACTTCTCTCAGCGGAGGAGAGAACAACATCTGGAAACAGAGACAGATGTGTAGAGCTGATGTTTCTCTAACGTTAAGCAGGAATCAGAATAATCATCTAAAGCGAATTAATAAATTCACGCATCGCCCTGGATCGATCGTATCTTCTGGTGAAGAGACGCTGACGGATGTTTTTATCTGTCTCACCTCACCTTTAATTCCTCATCACGAATTCTCTGGCTTCCACTTCCAATCAACTTTTAAAATCGTAAACAGCGCCGCCCATTCCAAAGAGTTCTTTCCTGTCCCTCCCTCAACTTTACTGGACCCTCGTCTTCCTGCACGTGTCTCTGCCTTGCTCTGTTGTAACTCTCTGTTCTGCTAATGATCTCAGATCAGTGTTGAAATAATCAGTCGTTTCTGTATCGCCATAACAACAGTCGTGTTTCCTCCTCCAGCGACTCGCCGTCACTCCCGCTCAACCAGCGCTCTGTCCTCGGCAGAGTGTTACTCAGGTGACGTCTCCACGGATCCACTCCGTCCGCCAGATAGAATGAAAAGACTCATAAACGTTGATTCGGTTGAATTCATCTTCGTGCATCTGGCTGACGGAGTCGTCTGCTTCTTCACGCATGACCAACATCGCCCTCTAGTGGGAAACAATCACCAGACAGATGCTGTTGAATCGTTAACGTTGGTTAACCGGTGAAAAACACAGAACTTGTTGTTGGTTGTTTCTTACTTATGTCACTCACCTGCAGGGGGCGACACCACATCTGCCTGCTTGTCACGATTATAAAATATAAGTTGCTGCGACGGTTTGTAGAAAAAATGAAACTTGTTTTGAAATGTGAAGACAAAATCTTTCGTTCGCAGCTTTTTTGCCTGATCTTTTTCTTTTGCTTTCAATATTAAATGCAGTTGATCGTTTTCTGGCTGTTTTGTGATTAGAACGAGTTTTACTTTCTCATTGTTCACTGAATGTTTTTAATTGACGTAGTTTACTTTTTTTTTTTAGTAATGTCACTTTTCTCAAACACGTCAGTTTCTTTTCAACAAAACCTCATTAACGAGGTCAGACATTCACCCGGGACCCTTCACTCGTTCTGGTCACGATAACTTCCCATGTTCCGGCTTCGCATCTTCACAGTTGAGTTTCGTCCTCTTGTCTCTCTCGTCCTCACCCGCTCATGTGCGTTTTTTTAAACTTTTTTCAGACCGACTGTCCCATCAGGCTCGGATCTCGGCCTCCGTCGACGCCATGAGAATCCTCAACACCGGCACCGAGGTGGAGGCTGCCGTAGCAGACGCTCTGGTGAGAATTCAGACTTATTTCTCCGAAACAAAGAAATCGAAACGACGTGTCTGCTGATGTTGTTGACGTCGTCTCCTCTGTGTTCTCCCCGGACTCTGTGAACTCCAGCTCTTAGGAGACTCCAGGAGTAAGGTACATTAACTCTGGACTCGCTCCGTCCTCTCCCTGCATGTAGAGCATGAGCTTCCAACTCTGACCCCTTCAACACACAGAGATCTGACTCAGACTGAAGCTGTTTCCTCCTGTTAGCGTAGTGCATGTGAAAATGTCTCTGTGTAAATGAAGTGTCACCTGCACGTCTCTGTAGCTGCACGTCTCTGTAGCTGCACGTCTCTGTAGCTGCACGTCGAAGCCTCTGGTCGTAGCATGTCTGCTGTTGTCTGACGTTACTCTTCGGTTTTGTCCGCGACGCCTCACTCTCTCTCCTCTCCTCTCGATCAGCGGAGGCCGGTGCGGCGGCGCTTCGAGTCGCCGGGCATGTACTCAGACGACGACGCCAACAGCGACGCCTCCAGCGCCTGCTCGGAGCGCTCGTACAGCTCGCGCAACGGCGGCATGGGGCCGCACTACCTGCGCCAGACGGAGGACGTGGCGGAGGTGCTGAACCACTGCGCCAGCGCCAACTGGTCAGAGAGGAAGGAGGGGCTTCTGGGGCTGCAGAACCTCCTCAAGAGCCAGAGGATGCTCAGGTGGGAACATGGTGGAACCTTCACATCAGTCAGCGTCTGTCCTGTACTTTTCAGCGAGTGACGGTGATTGACCGTGGTTCTCGTTTTGTGTCCGACAGCCGCGTGGAGCTGAAGAGACTCTGTGAGATCTTCACCAGGATGTTCGCAGACCCTCACAGTAAGGTGAGATCCAGCGGTGTGCTGGCGTCAGGCAGAAGAATAATCCTCGGGATCGTCTCACAGTTTGTGCTACGTGTGTTTTCTCTCACTCGTCAGAACTAACGGACAAACTAACCGTGTGTTTTTCTGTTGCATGCCTCGTCGCTGCTGCGGACTCTAACACCAGAGAGTAAGTGTTGACTCACCTCCACCTTCTGCCGCTTCGTCCGAAACAAACACAGTGAAGAACAACAACTTCTTTGTTCTTCCTTGGTTTTGTTTCCTTCCCTCTCTCCTCTCGTCTTGCTCCTCCCGTCTGACGTCACCTTCCCATCATCCCTCTGTGCGTCTCAGGTCTTCAGCATGTTCCTGGAGACGCTGGTGGACTTCATCGTGCTGCACAGGGACGACCTGCAGGACTGGCTCTTCGTCCTGCTCACTCAGCTGCTGAAGAAGATGGGCGCCGACCTCCTGGGCTCCGTCCAGGCCAAAGTCCAGAAGGCTCTGGACATCACCAGGTGAGACCGGGCCTTCAGGATGAGTCCTAAAATCAAACAATTTAAAAACGTCTGAGACCAGAACATCAAATCTTGTCCTGGTTTTACTCTCTGGGTTTTGTGTCTCCGCGCTGACTTGTACTTCCTGTGTCTCTTTACTTTTGTCCGTCTCCTCAGGGAGTCGTTCCCGTACGAGCAGCAGTTCAACATCTTGATGCGTTTCATCGTGGATCAGACGCAGACTCCAAACCTGAAAGTGAAGGTGGCCATCCTGCGCTATATCGAGGCTCTGGCTCGCCAGATGGATCCGTCCGACTTCGTCAACTCCAGCGAGACGCGCCTCGCCGTCTCACGCATCATCACCTGGACCACCGAGCCCAAGAGCTCCGACGTCCGCAAGGTAGGCGGTCGGACGGCGTGGAGCTCCAGCGCCACCTCCAGAACAAACCTCCCTCCTGTCACCTTATGTCTCGAATCTGTGTTCCTTTGTTTGCTAAGTTTAGTTTTTTGTTCCCACGTTTTGTTCCAATTGCCATTTGTCGTCCACCGAACCCCCAGACCCTTCACAACTGGGCAGGGGAGGATTTCTCAGGCCGACCCAGCACTGTGGCCTCTCTGCCCGGGGAGGGTAACCTGGAGGAGAGGTGCAAGCAGGTAGAAACTCCATCGACCTGCACGGCCGGGGCTCGTAACCCGCTCTAACCCGGCGAGCGGCTGCCGCTCTGCAGACCCCGACATCTGCTCTGTCGGTTTCACAGAGAGAATGAAAATAACCCGAGGAGTGGGCGAGCTGTGTGAACGCTTCTCTAACCGCTCGAAAACTTTCTCAGCGATGGGAGTGAGTCGCTCTCTGCGGTTGAATCAAGACGATGATGAGTCGAGGATTTGAATGTGTCAGTTTGTGCATGAACGCTGAGTCTGTGCAGATTTAACTCGACTGATCTCGAACAAAAAGAAAACTTACGTTTCTTCTCCAAAACGTTTTTGCATGATTTTCTTTTTTCAGAAACTTTTTTAATTTTCCTGAAGAAAACTTGAAGCAGAAACATTTATTTTCCAGCTTTTGCTTAACGAACTTTTTGTTTTTGAGGCAAACATCAACGATCTGCATGTGCACGGCAACAGATGTGCTTCTTAACATGAAACTTTCAAATATTTGACCTTGGAGGTTAAATATTCCGTCAAGGTTTTTAACCTGCGTCACAAAATGTCACTTCTGTGTTTCTGGTTCATTAATAAGAATCAAGGAAATGTTTGGGGGATGGTCGGATCATTTGATATTAGATTTGAATCCTGTGTTAAGATGGAGTCGTGTCTCACGGCACAACAGTGATCGACCGTCTCCGTCTCCATGGGACAGAATCGCTCCGATTCAAATGCTGTTGAAATAATTCAGTTATGGACAAATTATCTGTTTCACAGCAGCGGCCAAACAGGAAGAAACAGGAGGAAGTCGTGGAGATAAAACATGTGACCTGTGTGTGTGTGTGTGTGTGTGTGCAGGCGGCCCAGGTTGTGTTGATCGCTCTGTTTGAGTTGAACACTCCTGAGTTCACGATGCTGCTCGGAGCTCTGCCCAAAACCTTCCAGGACGGGACGACCAAGCTGCTGCACAACCACCTGAGGAACGCCAGCGCCAACAGCGGCATCGTCATGGTAGTGCTCTCACACACACACACACACACACACACACACACACACACACACACACACGTGATCAATGCTCAATATGAGTTTTTTATGATGTGATTTCCAGATGTGGTGTGTGTGTGTGTGTGTAAATCCAGTCGTGCACTTTGTCGATCTGCAGGCTTCTCCCAGTAACTCGATGGGTCGGACTCCTCCTCGACAGCCCGGCAGCCGCAGCAGTCCGCTGACCTCGCCCACCAACTGCTCCCACGGAGGACTCTCCCCCAGGTGCTCCGCAGAAACGCTCCCCCTCCCACAACCTGAATGTAAAGTCAGACCCTGGGATCTAAAGCTTCAACAGGCTGCAGCTCATAACAGACTAACCTCTCGACTACCGTCTCTGGTTAAAGCAGGAGATAAACTCAAGTATAGTTTAAATATCAACTTTTATTCTGCGTTGGAAGTTTTTATTGACACTAGAATCAAATGAATAGTTTTTTTGCTGTGACTAAAGTTTTGAACAGTTTGGTGGGGGTGGAGTTCTCCACCTGCTCGTACTAACACCGACTGAGAACTTCTCCTTTTATTCCCACTTTCCTCATGTTTCTATTTCCTCTCTTCCGTCTCCTCTTTCTTCTCCTCTTCCTCGCCCTCCTTCCTCCCCGGCCGGCTGCAGTCGGTTGTTGGGTTGGAGCGCAGATGGTCTCTCCAAGTTCCCTCCTCCACCCTTCCCCTCTTCCCCTCTTCCTCCACCCACTGCCCACTCCTCCCTCAAGGCCCTGCGGCGAGCTTACTCACCCAGGTAACCCCACCCCCTTTTACCTCCTCCTCTTCCTCCTCCTCTCCCTCCGTCCTCTGGGGTTTCACAGTCAGACTGTAAGAACTTTGACGCACTGTGGAACCTCGGACTCACTCACTCGTCTGTCTTCACTCCTGCTTCGCTGCTGCCTCCATCTGCTCAAACTGTCGTTTCCTGTCCATGTGCTCACTTCCTGTTTCTCCTCCTGCTTCCTTTGTCTCTGAACTAAAAACCGTCGTCAGGTGAGAACGTGTGTCTCTGTGCTGTGACTCACCTGTTTGCCTCCACCTGCGTCAGTGTGCCAACATGCACGGTCATGCACGTGCACCGTACTGTGCCGGACTGTGGAACGCAGCAGTGCACGGATTCAAAAAACAACCTGGAGGATGTGCTGAAGTTTGTGAACCGCTTCCTGTATCCATGACGACCTTTAAACCCTCACGAACCTTCACAAAGAAACATCTGGACCCAGATTTATAATCTGAGCAGATTCATCGAGTGACTCAGTGTCTCCTGCACTATGACGTCACCGTCATCAGACTTTATATTCAACATTAAACCGAATCTGTGAAATGATTTCTGATGGTTTCTAGGTTGTGACACCAGGGGGTGCTGTTTCACCACTAAATATTAGAACATTAGATTTTCTGGAAATCATAGAATGATCTCAGGAACGTTGACAGAACGTCAGAGCAGTTCCATCCACATCCTCCGCAGCACCAGAGGTTAGCTTCGTCCTCTAACCTCCGAGGATGAACGTCCTCGTTAGATCGTCCAATAACTGTGTGTGTGTCTCTACCCCCCCCCTCTGCAGCATGCTGGAGTACGACAGCGAGAACCTGAACTCAGAGGAGATCTACAGCTCCCTGCGCGGCGTCACCGAGGCCATCCAGAACTTCAGCTTCCGCAGCCAAGAGGACCTGATGGAGCCGCTGAGGAGGGACGGCAAGAGGGACGTCACGGTGAGCGGGGGAGTTAGTGAATAAGGTTAATGTGCAACGAGAGAGAGAAAAGGAAAGTGGATGAAAGCAGAGACAAAGACAGAATCAAAGAAACTGTTGACGATTCGTTTCTACTTTGAGGACGAGAAGAAGACGATCAGAAACTTTTATATCTAACAACTCTGTCAAATTCTTTTCTTCTCTCTTCAGTCCGGGGTCGGGTCGTCCTCGGACTCCGACCCGGTGGAGGGCGGACGCACGGCTCTGGACAACAAGACGTCTCTGCTGAACACTCCCTCGCCTCGATCCTTTGCCGGCCCGCGTTTCCGTGACTACAATCCGTACAACTACACGGACGGCATCAGCACGCTGGACAAAGCCGCCCTGAAGGAGGCGCTGTACG
Source organism: Paralichthys olivaceus (assembly GCF_024713975.1). NCBI lineage: Eukaryota > Metazoa > Chordata > Actinopteri > Pleuronectiformes > Paralichthyidae > Paralichthys > Paralichthys olivaceus. The sequence continues at coordinate 13,986,123 of NC_091116.1, forward strand.
AGGACGCCGTGGAGCAGCTGCGAGATGGTCAGGCTTCAGTTGTTCTTGTGTTTCCATCTTCAGTTTGTTGTGTTGTGTGTTCTAAGTTGTGTTCTCTCTCTCTCTCTCTCACAGGCCGCCGACAAGAAAGTGTTGAAAACAAGATCCTGAACCCGAAAACCTTCCCTGGTAAAGACACGAGATGTTTCAGAGTCCAGATGTTTCAGAGTCCAGATGTTCAGGCAGCTTCATTTGAACCTTTGTCACGTCTGAGGACACTCTGATGTGTAGACGCTCTTTTTGTCCTCCTGTGGTTGACCTTTGCCCTCCACCCTCAGCGGGACCTGCCGAGCAGCTGGAGCTGGTGGGCGAGCTGCTGAAGGAGCTCTCTCAGGGCCAGGCCGGGGAGCGGGGCCCCGAGGAGCGACGGCAGACGCTGCTGGAGCTGCTGAAGGTGGCCCGAGAGGACAGCCTGGTGGTGTGGGAGGAGCACTTCAAGACCATGCTGCTGCTGCTGCTGGAGACGCTCGGAGACAAAGACGTAAGACGCTCTTCAGGTGATTGTAAAAACGTCCTCTGAGTGGTTCTGAACCGCCTCCTCTCTCGCAGCACACCATCCGAGCTCTGGCGCTGAGAGTCCTGAAGGAGATCCTGAGGAACCAGCCGGCCCGCTTCAAGAACTACGCCGAGCTGACCATCATGAAGACGCTGGAGGCTCACAAGGACTCGCACAAAGAGGTTTGGATCATTCTCTCTGAGCGATTCCCTCTAATCTGCTCCGTCTAACTCCAACCCTCTGTTGAAGGTGGTGCGGGCGGCCGAGGAGGCGGCGTCCACGCTGGCGGGGTCCATCCCCCCGGAGCAGTGCATCAAGGTCCTGTGTCCCATCGTGCAGACGGCGGATTACCCCATCAACCTGGCCGCCATTAAGATGCAGACCAGGGCCATCGAACGCATCACCAAGGAGCCGCTGCACCAGCTGCTGCCGGACATCATCCCGGGACTCCTGCAGGTGAGACGCTCGTTCCGTCTTCATGCGTGTTCTCCGTACATTCAGTGTTTGTTGCCGTGTTCCACCGAGTCGTCTCGTCCGCAGGGCTACGACAACACGGAGAGCAGCGTGAGGAAGGCCAGCGTCTTCTGCCTGGTGGCCATCTACTCTGTGATCGGCGAGGAGCTGAAGCCTTACCTGGCTCAGCTGACCGGCAGCAAGGTCAGTCCCAGATCTTCGTTCTCACACTCGATGAAGAACAAACCTCAGAGTTGTGTTCGACCTTTAAGCTTCTTCCTGTTTCAGATGAAGCTCCTGAACCTCTACATCAAACGAGCTCAGACGACCACCAGCAACAGCAGCAGCTCCTCCGACATCTCCTCCTACTGATCCCTGAGCCCACGTCCAGGACCAGGCTCCGCCCCTGAACATCAGCTGCTGATGGAAGCCGGAGTCGTGCTGAGGGGCTGCTGTCGTCACGGCTCCGGTTTCTGGAACGTCTTCCCATCGTCTTTCAATCGTAGGTCGTCTTCAGGAGGCGGAGTTTCTTGAAGAACCTCCACGCCACCGTTAGATGAAGACTCTTCATCCTAAGATCTCGCTCCTCTTTAAACCCCGTCTCCCTCCGTCCCGCGGACCGAAGGTGACCTGCGGAGTGCGAGCTGACGCTGAGGCGTCTTCTCGCCTTCGTCAGGTGAGTTCAAAGTGGAGGAGGAAGAGAGAGAGACGCTCCTTCCTGTGGTTGTCAGTATTTTTACTCATTTTAGAACCTTTTAATCCATTTATTTGCTTTGACACATCAAACCTTATAATCGTATGTTGAATGTAAAGAGCTTTGAGCGAGCGTCTGCGTGTCTCCCTCCTTTTAACCGCCGGATCAAACCCGCAGCAATTTTTTTACGATGCATTTGTGAAGAAAGTGGCACAAACGTCTTTTAAAGGCAGAAACCAAGGGTCCACCTGAAGAGCTTTTATTTTGAAATGTGGCAGTTTATATGAAATGATCATCCGGCGGGCCGATGATTGAAGCTCTGATTCAAAAACAACCAGAGGAAGAATCACGTTTATTATTTTGGCCCAAGAACCAGCAGAAGATTTCAGTGTTATTAGATATTAGTTAGTTTATAGAAACTAAACACGATGTGAAGAACGGAACCATCGATCGATCTGTGGAAACTCACCAGCTTTTAATCATTGATTCTCCAACACGTTTCTGATCTGGATTGAAAAAAAGGAAAATTGAAACTCTTATAATGAATTTATGAAAAATGTCTGAATAAAACCGGGTTGAACTTTAACCGACGCAACCGACCGAGGCTCATGTCAAAACATATTTCTTTATAGTCGTAAGTTAAATAATGATTTGAAAGAATTCACACCTTCAATCCTGGAAACAACATTTTCCTCCGAATAAATCTGTAACTTTGAGATATTTAAAATCTGACGACGTCTTTTATTTAAAAACATTTTTCAATCCGAGACGACAAAATGAAACTAAATACATTTTATTGACTCGAGTGATGAGAAAGAAAGAAGTGGAGTGAATCTGAATCTTCACTTTATATTTGTGTTTTATTAGTCTGCTGTCGAGTGGAGACTACTGTCATTGACTTTCATTCCAAAATACTTTAATATATATATCGAATGCACGTGTTGTATTAGAGTGAGGATGACGGAGTCTTCAGCGGTTCGTCGACGTCGTGTTCCAGTTGTTTCTCCCTGAACCGAATGTTACGCCACTTTAAGACTTCGACCTCTGAAATGTGAAAAACCTGAATCTGACAGAACGAAGGACGATCTGAACATGTGGTCTGAGCCGCAGAGAACGAGGAGACGAGCGAACGATTCTCGAGCAATAAGCGGTCCATGCTGGTCAATGTCCACACGTGTCGGTCTTTCTCTTTTTTGAAGTGCGCACGTCACTGCTGCTTCTGGAAACACTAACAAAGCAACGCTGCACAAAGGTCAAAGTTCAGAAACTCACCAGCCGACTCCGCACGAACCGGCGCTCAGCGTCCTCGCCGAGAATCAGACGAGAGTGAAGCTCCGGCTGCAGACAGACGCTTCCTCTGACTTTCCAACATTTGAAGCTGAACTACAAATGGAACAACACTTTTTTTTTTTAAGTTACTTATTTTCTTTTTCATTTGTTTGTCACCAAATCAAGTTTGCTCAGTGCAGGAGGAGAGGAGCTGCAGGCTGGGATTCGAACCAGCGGCCTCTTGCTGAGAACGTGTGCCCTCTTATCAGTTCACTCCGTTAGTTCTCCTCTGATCCGGCTGTGTGCAGCCGTGCAGCTTCTCGTGTGGCGTCAACATCTGCTCTGATTCTCGGCCAGAGAGCGAACGATAACAATAAGACTGAGCGTCGGAGGTGACGAAGCTGTGACTGAATGTTTCCCTCTCTAACACGCCAACGCTCTTTTCTTTGAATCACGACTGTTACACGTTCTGCACCAGTGCCCGGCGTCGCTTCTCAGCCGAGAGGCGTCCGCTTCACAGAACAATTCCCTTTACTTGGATTTGATTTTGTACAGAGAACTGAAACTCAACGTGTAAAGTGCGTCTGCATGCGTCCGTCACGGGAGGCGTCGGATGTTTCCCGTGTTTCTGTCCGGTGTCGTAGATTCTCCTGAATGTGTGCCTTTGGCTCCAGATCAATTCTGGCAATATACCGGTTTGTTTTTCCTGTTCAATGCTAACCTGAGCTAACCTGAGCTAACCTGAGCTAACCTGAGTTAACCTGAGTTAACCTGAACTAACCTGAACTAACCTGAACACGACTCGCTGCTTCTTACTAAAGTAAAGTGTCACTGAGGCGACGGAGCAGTGCTGTAAATACGCTGAAATGTTTTCCATGGAAACCACTCACCTGCATGTTACTTTAACTTCCTCTCTCAGATATTTATATTGGGTTTGTTTCCTGTGATGAATGTACATATTTACATGTTGGTTCTCGCTCCTGTGACTTTGCAGAACTTGAAATAAACTGTCAGATTCTATTCCGCTCGTCTCCGGTCGCTTCATTTTACAACTGAAGTGTCAGAAACAAGGACTTCAGGTTGTTCAACTTTGTAAAGCATCACTTTACTAATACACTGTGAATATATCATCTATATATTATGAATATTCTCATCTATATATTATGAATATTATCATCTATATATTAGTTCTTCAGTTTGATTTATTTTATTTTTAAGTTAATTTCTTAACTATTTCAAGTATTTTTTGTATTTAACGAGAGAAAGTGAAGTATTTTATATATATATATATTTGAGTATTTGTACTCTAAGTAACTGGTACTTGAGTTTCAGAAACTTTCTCCCTGTTTCTTAAAACTTATTTTTCTGCCTCATTTTGAAAAATATAAAATAAATAAACAACTTTAAAGTAAAAGTTTCTGCAAAAAAAAAAAAAATTAAATTAGTGACGCATGAGTGAAGCGGACGTGACGTCACTGACAAGTGACAGAGGGAAGCCACCTTCTCCCGGGTTGGAACGTGAACGTGAGTAAAAACACATGTTCCTCACATGTTCTTCACATGTTCCTCACATGTTCTTCACATGTTCCTCACATGTTCTTCACATGTTCCTCACATGTTCCAGAGGATGACGTAGTTTTCTATCGAGCCATTGACTCGAGTTGATCATTTAAACTCTGAGACTGAATCAGTGTCGAACGTCAGCGGCCATTTTGAACCCAGCTGATCAGAAACACCTGGAGAACATCTGGTTTAAGGATGAAATTCATATTTAAACTGATTCCAGATCTGTTGATTATCATGATCAGTCATTAAATGAATCCACAGCCTGTACTGAGGTCTGTCTGGAATAAAAATCACGTCATTTCTTCATCCTCATGTCTTTATTGGGATTTAATTTGAAATTCGAGCCTCTGACTTTAATGGACGAGTTTCAACATGTACACAGTATTTAAAGTATTTAAACTCAGAGTGTGTACTTGTACTAGAGTGTATTTGTAGTTTTACTCCAGTACAACACAGAGAAGTTTGTTCTGTAAGTTTTAAAATGTGAAGATTTAGAGAATTCTGAGTAAAATAATGATTTTAATGAATGAATGAAATCTGAGGAGCGTTTATGAAGAAGCAGGAAACCACCAGTAGATGGCGCCATGTACCTTCTTCTCCTCAGAGACTGTTAGTGGAAGTTTGATGATTTTTCTATTTTTCTATTTTTGATCATTTGTATTTTTAGATTCTTTAGTTTCAGGTTCATTCTTCAGGAAATGTTGAAATTTCACAGTAAAATAAATTAGAATCTCATTTCTCTGTTTATTTGATGGATTTTTTTTTTAGATCAAATCTCTTGAAGCAGCGTTTCTGTTGCTCGAGGACGTTTCAGTGGGACCGTGTGGCCGGGATCGAACCTGTGACAGGACGAGGCCACGCTGGATTTCCTGTGTTGACCGGTGAGTTTCAGACTCGTCAGCTCGTCTTCTCATCTGACGAGTCCAGATCATCACAAACACGTTTTACCTCAAAACACCTTGAAACTAAATTTACTCCACAAGAAACTTTTCCAAAGATCTAAACACAAGAAACTGAAATAATAAAAATATTCCCTTTAATTGAATGTTCCCATAAATTAAACAAATCAATTAGTTTCTCTTTCCAGGAATATTCACTCTTTCATGTTAAAGATTATTGAATCTACAAATTGTGTTTTCACTAAAAAGCCCAAAAGTTCCAGTTAAACATTTAAACTCATGTGAACGTGTGTTCATAATTAATATTAATAATTTATATGTGTAAATAAAAGTTTGACTTGAAAATGAAAAGAAATGAGGAGAATTTAGTGATAATATCAAATGAACAAAGAAAATAAATCAACATGCAGCATTTTAAAAGAAACCAAATTATTATAATTATTTCCAAAGATGAACTTTATTTGATTTAGTTTTTTAACTGGACAGAAACAAATCCCACGAGGCTCTGGAGCGTTTCTCTCATTTTAAACTTTAAATACTTTGTTTTAATAAATTACGAATCAAACGGTGGAGAAGAAGAATCTTTGATTTCACATGAAATCATGAGAAACAGAGAGAAAGCTGAATTACGAGTTTCCTGTATTTCACTGAGAGTACTTGTACTGCAGTAGAAGTACAGGAACCTGAGTACAGTCACTGTCTCTGTGGTCGTTTCTCTTGATGATGTCAGACCGTCACTTTGGGCGTCGTCCCTCGGACCACTGGCAGCTAACGGGGCGTGTCATCCTCACGGTGTCGGACGCTTCCTCGTCGCCTTCGCACCTTGAGGCGTCTTCGTTGGCGTCTCAGCGGCGGCCGTGTGAGGAGGCCGGCCCGTTTCATCAGTATGCACACGCCGCTGAAAATTAATTTGATTAAAGGCGCCTCCCTCCTCCCCCACCCGCCCGCCCCCTGCGGTTTGAAAGCCCTCATAGTGCATGATTAGCGCACGTTTCCCCAACCTGGCTGCGAGTGGCGTCTAGGTCGGGAGGTCGCGCAAATGAAAGAGAACAACTTCATTGTGAGATGACTGGCCCATAAATCATCGGCCGTTTTCTATAAATCACGGCAGATGGCAGGGAGCGAGCCGAGGCTCATGGGAGCGAGCCGCGGCCCCTGTGCATGATGGGAAGGGCCGGGGCTGTGCTGCGGCGGAGGCTGGCAGAAGCGCAGGGTCAGTTCCAGTTTGCGGATGCAGAAGATGTGAGGTGTGGTGGAGGCGGGCCAGAGGCCGCCCCCCCCCTCCTCCTCCTCCTCCGCCCCTGCAACCCGGGCCCCGGGCTCACCTGATGAGATGCGGACCCCCGGAGGTCCACGCACGCCACCTCTCCACGCTGCCCTCCATTTAACGGGTCTAATCTGCCTGCTTAATATGGAGACAACCCCCCCCCCCCCCCCTCGTCCCCGAGCTGCGCTGAGACCTGTCAGGTTGACACTAAATGTCCGCCCAGGAGGGGCCGGCGCTCGTCTTCATTATTCATCAGGATTATTTCACGGAGCAGGATTCAGCCGCACTGCAGCGCCGCTCTGCCGCAGCCTCCGCCGCCATCTTTACTTCTCAGTCTCTACTCGGGAGTTCTTCACGAGTCTTAAAGTTAAACACGGTTCACAGCTTTGTTTTAAAACTCACTTCTAGAAAAACTACGTCAGAGAACTGAACCAAATGTTCGAACTTGTTCAAACCAGGATTTCATGAATATTGAGTTTCCTGTGAAACTCTGGAGAACCATGAGGACTTGTTGTTCCGCTCTGTGCCAGTAGAGGAGCTGCGGTGAGACTTTCACCTGTTGAACCCACTCAGGTGTTTCCCAGAATGCACCTGCACGGTCGTCCTGTTGTTGAGTAGCAACCAAAAGAAACGAGGCTGGTTTCACAGTTTTGATCCGATCGGTTAATAAACGTCCTCCTACGATTGTTCACTGATTTTCAAACGTGTCTCGGGACTCGCTCACACTTTGTCTTCGACCTGAACTGAAACGGTTCCACACATTTATTGTCAGAATGTGAAAGAACCCTTGAGTCGCCCCCTGCTGGTCTGTCAGAGAACACAGGTGGAACGTAGGGATGATGAGAGAAGAAGAACAGAACCTTAGATTCAAGCTCCGTCCTGATCCGTCCTCAGCAGACAGCCGGGACATGTGTCCTCCTCAGGCTCCGTGTGTCTTTATCGTCTCCGAGCGTCTGACAGTGAAACCTGACGTGTCTCCGCTGAGTGACGGGAGGATCTGCGGGGGGGGGCCAAGGGCACAGGGAGCGTTTGAAGGTGGACTCCGCCTCTAACAGGCCGGAGCTGAGCCTCCGTCACTCCCCCCACGCCACCACCTCTGCCTCTCCGGCATTAATGCAAATTATGGTGTAATAATTTAATAACTGCGGCGGCTTGATCTGTCCTTTTTATTACAATTATCATCAGGCCGGGGGTTGCGTTCCATCATCACAGAATAAACACCATCCATCATCCTTGTGATGATTAGCCGCTGACAGGCCGGGCGGCGCTCTGCATTAATGTGGAGCCGGAGCGCGGAGGCCTCCTCAGATGTTCTCTGCTAACTTTGGCTCCGCGTCGGGGTCGTTAACCGCGCCGGCGATCGCGGCGAGGCGGCGAGGGGAGCGGCGAGGGGAGCGGCCTCCTCGAGCGTTACGTCAGAGGAGAGCGACTCCAGCTCTGCACTCGTCTGTTAAGTCTTTCCAGAAACCGTCTGGAAGGAGCCGAGCCAAACTCCGGCCTGGCACCGCCGGGGCCTCCTCTTTAACTGCAGTGGAAAATGATGCCGCGTTTCCCGCCATGCAAAGAAAACAAACCCCCCCACCCCCCACCCCACCCCCCCACCCCTCGTCCTCCGCGGAGAGGAGGTTGGTTTATAAACGAGGAGGAATAATCAGGCTCCAGAACATTTTCACCACGGGGAGAAAAACACGAACAAACTCAAATCAGCGTTGCATCAGGTGGTGAATGTTTGATGTGGTCTCTTTGTGTTCTCCTCGGTGAAACCCCCGAGCACGAGGAGCGGAGACGAGGTGCATCAACTTTCCTCGCGCTGATTAACTCCCGACGAGTCTTCTGAGACGAGCGCACGTTTATGATTCATGGAGAAAATGTACACAGTTGGTTTCTGTCTCACAGTCGAGTTCTGGAGGACGAGGGAGCGAGACACTGAGCTGCTTTGTTCTCCGTCTGCTCGGCTTAGAACCGGTGAGAAGAGCTGCTGGAGGACGTCTTCTCTGCACGACCACGACGGGAATCAACCTCACGAACCACGAAGCTAACGCTCAAAGGTTCAGTTCATGTTTGTGAACACGATATCTCGAGAGCGTCACGAGGGACGTTCTTCCACTTGGGTTTGAACGTTCATTCGGACTCCGAGACGAACTGATACCTGAACAAATACTTCTACAGAAAAAAACTGCTGTTTAATATTTCAATATGTGAGAACGCAGCTTTTCATCCATCAAGCTCGGTGACATCACGATCGATCTTTCAAAACTAAAACAAACGCTCCTGATTAAAAAGGTGGAAATAAAATAAAAGGGGATAAAAACAGGTGATGAAGTTCTGATGACTCGTCGGGTGGTGAGTTTATATATCAAATCACTGTATTTAGAAGTGGGCGTCACATTTCCTCCTGGCCGCTCGTCTTCATGTGCGTTCTCATCAGAACCCTCCGGCTGTCGGCTCGCCGGCTGTTTGACACGGGGACGGCGGCGGCATACGTTTATTCCTCCTGAGGAGGAGGCCTGGGTGATGAGGAGGAGAGGGCAGAGCGACGGGAGCTTTTAATGAGGACCTCCATCCTCCGAAAACCTCCAGAGAGGCCGGACCTGAGGGGCCCGGCGAGCGGCGAGGTGGCGGCGCTGACCTCCCTCAGCTGCTGCCGGGATCCGTGACTCCCAGAAACCCCGGCGCCCCCTTCAGCTGGAGAGCTTTGACTCCTCCCTCCCCCCTCGAATACAGAGAAGTTGAGAGGGAAACTTTCTGTCACATGATCTTTAGTTTAGTGATCAAACTTCTAGAATTAAAAAACACGAAGATTTAAAAACTGTCGAAGTTTCAGGAGAAGATTTTTAGAAAAGTTTGAAATGAAAACTTAAATCTGATTATTAGAGGATCGTCGGTGTGATGAGGAGACGGAGCCTCTCGACCAATCAGGAGTCAGTGTGAGCTGTCAATCATCACGTTCTCACATCGTCAGGTAACTAACGAGACGACGACGAGCTGAAACGTCCGAGTTTAACATTCAACAACATGAGAACTTCTCAGACTCGTGCGGTGACGCCTCGGTCAGTGTGTTGTTGTGGCGTGCGGTTGTGTTACAGTCGTCCAGCGTCAGCGAGGCCGCGTGTCGTGAACTAATACAACATCCATATTCATGAAACGTCCCCGAGCAAAATAACATCTGTTTCCCAACAAGGTGCCATCTGTTGGAGGGACTCTGCATTAACAGCTCATCACAACACAAACAACAACAGAGAGGCTTTAACAACCCACACACACACACACACACACACACACACACACACACTCACACACACAGACACACACTCTCACACACACACACACACACACACTCACACACAGCGAGCACACATTCATTTACATGTCAGGCAGGAAGCCAGTGTTCCAACACACACACACACACAGAGGTGGTGGGTCCTGCTCCAGGACACTCAGGGAGAATAAGACGGGAATCGAACCTTTGACCCTCTGGACCCATGATAAACACTTCACCACATGAACTAGAAACAAACCCAAAGAGCAAATATCCCAGAATCCCTCAGTGTTTGAGCGCGTCCCCGTCTCTGCAGACAGTCGGAGCTGAACGTCTCGTTAAAGGACCCGAGGCTTCGTCCTCTCAGACGTTATTACAGCGGTGACCTCACTTTCTGAGGACGAGGATTATTCAGGTTAGTTAATATTGAGCAGGCGTTGACACGGTGGGCCCCGGCCCCTCCCCCGGCCCCGGCGCCGGCTCCTGGCGGAGAGAGGTGGCCCTATTGAAATGAGGCGGAGCTCCTTAATAATACATTTGTCCCACAGGGGCCACACGGGAGAGAAGTGAGGAGGTGAAGAATCCTCCCGCTGCCGACACTGTCAGGCCTGAAGCTGGGGACAGAAGTATGTGGACGCCTCAGCACGTGAACCCGATGTGACGGTGGAGCGAGCGGTGGCTTCAGCAGCTGTGGGAGCTACTTCCTGAAACGCCACGATCGTTTCCGTCAAGGTCGTTTCTCACTGATCTGTTTCAGTTTCCGAAGACTGAAGAATTTAGTCTGACGTACGTCCTGTCGTCTTCACCTGCGTGGGCGTCGTCCACTTATACGTGACTCTGATTGGTTTGTGGCGTCTGACGGGCGTTTGTCAGTTTTACTGTTTTAAAGTCTGGTATTTAAAGTTTCGGAGAGCGCGTGTGAATCGATTGTGTCCGGAGTCGTATTCAGGACGAGCTCCTGACGTGGGACCGTCTCTGAGCAGAGACAAATGGAGACAGACAGACTCCTCAGCTGCCACTTTGACCACAAACTTGTGAAATTGATTCATAAATTAATCTGCAGCTTCAGGAGGCGGCGGCTGAACCCTGCAGGGAATTTACATATTAGTCTAATAGAAATGAATGAGGCGTCAGTGACTGCAGAGCACGATCCATCATCTGCACTGACACCGGAGCTGGAGCGGGATCCGGCCTTGTTAGACTGTCACATGTGCGATAACGACGCAATAAGAGCTGCGGTAATGTGATCTGGTGTCATTGTCGGGGGGGGAGGCAGGAAGAGGGCGGGCGGGCGGGCGGGCGGGCGCGGGGGGGGGGGGGTCAGAGCGGTGCGTCTCCTTCACCTCAGAGCGCGTCTCATTGGACCGTTAGAACACACGTGTCGGCCCGGTCGTCACTTTTCATGTGGCATCATCGCAGTGATCGTTCAACGCCACACGGCGAGGACGACCACAGAAGAAGAACCGTTCATTCCCTCATCCACAAAATATCTGGAGGTTAAAAGTAGCTCCGAAGTTAGAGGATGTGGATATTGGCGTTTGAACGTGCTCGTTGAAGTGGCCCCTGGTCCCTGACGGGGCCCCAGGGCGCTTCAGTCCACCTGAACACGTCACGTGTTATTTCACAGGTGGCAGCGAGAGAGCGTGAGCGTGAGCTGCAGAAGCTCTGGGCTCATAAAGAGCGTCTCCGAGTCTGAGCCCCGAGAGACGCTCGCTGTAAAACACATTCCTCTTTAAACGCTCAACAGACGAGGCTGTTTACTGCCCCCCCGTCACTTCGGCCTGTAAAACCTCCACGACCTGAGCGGCTCTGTGGACGGAGACGTTCAGGAGACACTGAGCGCAGCGTTGTCTCACAGCTGAGTCTCTGTCTCTGTGACATGTCTAAGTAAAGATGGACGACGCCGCTCTTCTTCCTCCTGTTGTGGTTCAGGACGCGTACTGCAGCCCGCCACTAGGGGGGGATCCAGATGTTTGGTTGTCCATCTTTATTTTCAGTCTGTGGTTTGAACGATTCCTTGAACTTCAGCTTTTGTTCCATGATGAAATAATAATGTCTGTATTTACTTTAACGTCTCACGTGTTCCTGACAAACTAACGCTGCTGTGGTGCAGTTACAGTTTCTAATGGAACTGGTGACGATGAGGAGCTGGTTCTCAGGCGTCCGCAGGAGGAGCTGGTTCTCTGATTTCCAACCACTGATACGTATCTTGACAAATATCATTTCATGGTGTCACACAGAGATTTTACTTCTGCGCTGATTGAGTGAATTATGTGAAATATCGTTTTAAACATCATCAGTATTTATTCTGAGCCTTTGCTCCTTCTTGTTGTTTCTGTTTTAAAACCCAGACTTCACGTCAAATATGAATTTAATGCTCCGAGTTAAACCACAGCAGGAATTTAATTGAGTTGCTTCTGAGATGAAACATGAACAAATGTCCAGTTTGAGGTAACACACATTCTCATTTAAAACCGACTACAATCAGATTATTGTACTAATACGTGGAGGCGCTCAGACCCGTCTTTCATCTCTCTCGCCCGTTACCTCCATCAATAAATGAAGGCGTTGGAGATGCGTGAACTCTGCGAGTCTTATCTCCACCTCTTGTTCCAGGCCTGGTTGGATTTCACCGCCCGGAGCTATTTTCTCTCCCATTTCACATCTCTGACAGAATAAGGAATTCCAGTGGCAGAAGCAATCACAAACTCCAGATCAAACGTGTCCTCTGCTGAATTCCCTGACAGACTAAAATCATTTGTTCCTCCCGCTAACGCTCAGCGCTGCGTCGCCGGAACCCCTCGCTCCCTCTCAGCCGCTGTGTTTTATGTGGTTTCAGCAGCTGCGTCCTCTGGGCCGCTCTGTCAGAGCTAATATTGAAGTACACACGGGCTAACTGCGGCAGCAGCACGCGTCTCGCCTTTTCCCCTCCTGTTAGCGTCCCGTTTCATCAGCTTCCGACTGAGAATTTACATTATGTCAAGCCCGCTCTCGCCGGCGAGGTAAGACGAGGTCAGGGGAAGTTATTTCAAAGCCGAGCAGAGAGAGGTCGTGCAACGTCGTAAGAATTTGCGGCGCCTCAGTCTGACGTCGGACAAGAAAGGTTTGAGGAAAGTGCGATGTTGGCAGAGGGCGCAGGAGCGCCGGCTTCAAAGACTAAAGTTTTGTTGTTGAATTATTGAAGCGATCAACACTCGTGATCCGGAGACGCATGAATGATGATGTTTACTCAGCTTCAACAAGACACAGGAGACGACGGCAGACCAGGGTTTAATTCTACCACCGCTCATCGTGTCCACGGTGAGATCATCTTCAACAGGAAGGGTTATCTCATGTTCTCGCTGCCACTTTAAAAGACTCTTAGTGATTTAACCCTGGACAGTTCACAGCTCGAGCTGGGTTCAACCCACAATGCACCTGAACATTAGTCACGTCAAATAGACTCTGGTCTGGACATTATCAGAGGCGGTCACTGTTAGATTCCTTTTTCATCATTGGTACGATTTTTATCATTGTTTATTTCCTCCAGATTTTTTGTCAAAGAAAAAGTTCTGAGTCGTTGGGACGATTCGTCCTCATCATCGTGATGTCACGACATTTGCGGCTCGTCCAACATGTGCCCTAACAAATCCAGGTAAAGTGAGAGCGGAGTAATAACTCGAATTCAAATAATCAACCTGAATACGTCTCCTTCAAACTAAGTAGTGAGTAAACACCAGTGTTGTTTCTCTTATTTTCACTTTAGCTAACTTTAAAAACAACCAGCTTCCCGGAACAAAACTGCTTTTGTGTTTGATCACGTCGTCGTGTCACTGAAAAATTATTTCATCTTGCAAATAGAAGTAAAAGATTCAGTTTATTGTTCAGATCCTGTCGGGGACAAACTGAATGGAAGGAATCTGTGAGAAATCTGTATGAAGGACAACGCAAATGATGTTTATGTAAAAAAATCAATATTGTATTTTTTAGAAAAATGTACAAATGATATTTACATTTAATCAGCACAAGAAACTGGTCCAACAATGTACAAAAGCAAAAGACTGGATTCTCTCCCCGGACGCTCGGCGCTCTTCTCGCCGTCTCTGTCGGCTTCAGGATTCCAGTCACACGTCGAGGTGTCACAGTTAATCTCAGCAGCAATCACATAATGTCTCGGTGAGGACTGCGGACCTGAAGTCGTGCTGACGGAGGAGCAGAGGTTTCGATGGAGCAGTTTCAAATGAAGTCATTTACAGTGTAAAACAAGTTTGCGGCGATGATACATTCCAAATATGTGGATATCAGACGGTGACCCGGTTACAGTTACACGTTTTAAATGTAGTCGTATGCTTTTGGCTGAGCCAGGCACTTAGTAAACGTACTGCAGACGTGTACAACTACTGCATTCTGTTCACGTTTTCTACCTAAGGCAAAAAAACAAATATGGCTTTTAAAAAAGATAGAAAACTGCCATTTTAAATAAGACATGAGACTGTACAAGAGTCACTTTCAGTCTGTGGTCGTTGTGCATGCGGACAGACGATGTTTCTACGACATCAAGTTGAGGAACTTGTTCTCTTCAGCGAGAGCAGTCAGCAGCGAACTCATGTCCCCGATGGCCATGTTTCCCGTCCCCGTCGGCACCGAGGGCAACGTGACCGAGTTCCTGGGTGTTGTCAGGCGAGAGGAACTCCGGGACAAATTCTGCAGCAAACCGGGACTCAGAGTTCCCGACATCAGGCTGGAGTGATCCCCGTCGTCCAGCATGCTATCAAAGTCTATCTGTGTCTGGTCCAGTGCTGCGTTACACTCCAGAGTCCTGGACGCCTGGTTTTCACCTGAACCGGGAGATGCTGCATCATTTTCAAAAGGAGGCACGCTCACCACAGGAGAAACCTGAAGGTCCACATTCCCGTTGGACTCAAACACTTGAATCTGTCCGGTGTAGTACACGGCGTTGTCATCGGAGGTGTTGCTGCACTGAAGTCCTAAAACTGCTCGACTGGATAATTTGGAAGCAACCTCTGTGTTAGCGTTACTCGGGTTCCTTGTTTGCTGCATCAACTTGGGCCCTGAATGGTGCCTGTGTAGAGATCTGGGTTCTGCTGGTGGCCTCGGCTGGATATAGCTCTGATTCCCAGCGTGCAAGGGATTCTGGGATGTCATGTTACAAATCTGCTGATCTGAAATCATGAAAGGTCCATCACAGTCCTCAATTTTAACTCTCACCGGCTGAAATCCAGCATCAGCAAAATGCAAATCGACACTCTCCCCGTCGACTGGCTCCTGTTTGCAGGTGGGACTCAGGAGGCTCCCGTTCAGTCCTGCTGTGTTACTGCACCTTGGGTAGGTGGCGTTACCGTTGCCGTCGTAGGAGCCGATCGCATCGTCGAATCTACACTGAGAGCTGATGGCTTCGTTCAGATTTGACGACTGATGGAAGCGGTTTGCTCCGGGTTCAGAGTTCATCTGTGTTGTGTCAGCGAGGTTTGGAGTCAGATTGTTGTACAGGGATCCAAAGTTGTGGTTTTGCTGGAGCACAGCCAGGTTCCCTCGGACTTTGACGCTGTGATCGCCCCCAGACACCGGGCAGTTGGTCCTGTTGTCCCTCTGTGATGATGAGCACTGCTGTGGTTGCTGCCCCGGACTCAGGCTGGCGGGCAGGTGGATGTTGGTGTTCACCACGGCCGTTCGTCTCTGATGGTACCACTGCTGCTGGTGAGAGTTTCCTTCGAAGTGTTGTTGATTGGCCGACACTCTGCAGTTTGTATCTCCGTCGTCGGTGTTGAAGTCAGGCAGCATCAGGTCCTCCTCACTCGTCATCGTCTCCATGGTGACGTTCTCAGAGATGCTGGGCGGTCGATGGCTGTGCGTGTAGCGCTGGTGACTCTCTGATCTCAAGCAGCCTTGCTGGGATAAACGATGACGATCTGACGCAGGAGGGGGACACGGCTGCACGGCCACGCCTCTGTTCAGTGTCCCTATGCTGTTGTAGCGCTGCAGTTGTGGCTGGTCTGTGCTCACCCGTCTCACAGGGTCGCTGGCTCGACGGGGGACGTGGGACGGAGCCTCATGGGGCATCAAGCTCCTTGTGTTGTAGCTGCTGTACTGCCTGTAGGGGAGGCCTGTAGCGGTGGGGGGTTCCTTGGGGTCCCCATAAAGAGCTGTGTGGGTCTTCAGACACATTTGGTCCATGTATGGAAGCGGGGTAGGTGGTGCACCCCCAGTGGCAGCCGCATATTTCGCTTTGAGGCGGTAGTGCTGGGCTGGGGTCAGGCTGAGGGGGCTGGCCAGCCCCACTCCTCTGTACACCCCTGCTCCTCCGCCGGTTCCCCCACATTGGCTCGTCTGACTGGAGCGCCGTGACATGTCGGCAGAGATGGGGTCGTAGGAGTCGGCGGAGCTGAGGTTGCTGGGGCGGTTGGCACCGAACTGTGATGTTTGGCTCGAGCGCCGACTGGAGTAGCAGGGGGAGATGCCCGAGGAGCGGCGGCTGAGGGTGTAAACTGAGCTCAGGGTGCTGGACGTGCTGTCCCGGCGCTCTGGGAGGTTTTCTAGAAGCGTTGGTTTACCAGAGCTCAGCTTACTCAAGCCTGAACCAGGGAAGGACATCGGACCACCACCCATACTTGGACTCTCCAGGAGGGACCCTGTGAATGAACAGAGGAAAATGTTGGACAGAGGACTGAGACCAAATCTGAGCCACATGGATTTCAGTCGAGTTATATTGGGATGCTATGATTTGTTCTGTTTCTGCGTCTGCTCACCGCTGGCTGGTATGGGTGGGAGCTTGGTGCCGAGGACCGGGGGTGTTGGGTTGTTGGCCCACCGACACGAGTCCCTCACTGTCTTCAGCTTCTCCTTCTTCAGATGCTCCAGGAGCTGACTGGTGCCGAGCTGCTTTCGGAAGTGGAGACCGACCGCCGCGACTCCGCCAGTGGAATGTTCAAATCCCAAGGACTCCACAAAGGGCAGCTCGTCCAGGGTGCTGAGGTCCCCCAGGCTTCCCCCGCTGTGCGCCGCCATTTCTACTCCACTGTCATTGTTGGTGGCACTGCCAAGTGGTGATGGTTCGCTGCTGCATGATGACTGACCGCCAGGGCTGGACTGATACATCTTAGAAAGAGAACGAGGAGAAAGAGAGAAAAGTGAAAAAAGAGATAGCGGATGAAATCCCAGTTTGAGAAAAGACACAACCACTTGTCCTGGAATAGTATTTTTCTTTACCAGAACAAAAGTGGAGCAGTGGTTAACATGACGAGCAGTGAATCACGGGGTCTTTTATCCTCCCCCAGCTTAATTGTAAATAATGAGTGTTTTTTGGGATGGGGTGAGGAGGTGGGGGTGCACCACAGATTACAGGCTGTCGTAGTCTGTCTGTGAATTAGAAATGTGCAGGATGAAAGACCGCTTGAGGCCGAGCGCCGGGCCGATCATCACCAGATCACGTTTCTCTCTCCACAAACTCACATCTGTGGCGTTTTCAACATTTATATAAACAAACGCGATACGAAGCTTCTCTCCTTCTGAGATTCTCAGTTTCTCTGTTTACCACCTGGACGAAATCAAACGAGTGCTTTAAACTCTGAACTCACATTTACTTTTAATCCTGAGCTGATTTGTTCGACGCTGACATGTCCCCCCGTTGAAGAACAATACAGCTTGTACAGTATCTGTCCCTCGGAGCCGACCCCTCCCAGCCTCTGTTTCCTCGCAGTCTCTAATATATTCACTGCTAAAAAGCCGTCTTGATCACAGCTTGATAGCTGGCTGTGTTTGCACAGAGCTCCACGGCCAATTCCCAGTGTTTGAATATTAATCCTGAAGTGTCTTTTATCACGTTCATGCTCTCTGACGGGTGTTTGATAGGTTTAAACTGCCTGCGTACAGGAAAAAGTGGCGCACACGCTCTCACGGACGATGCGAGCCAGCGACCCAATCCTCGCTTGACTGTTATCTCAGATGAGTTCTGATTTGCGACGTAAAAAAAGTTAAAAACAATTAAACAAAATCCTGCAGCTGAAAACTGGGCTCACGAAAGAACAGATTGAGAAATGAAATCCAGCTAATTGGTTTGAATTTCAATTAAATATGTGAAAAAGGTGTCAAATTGCCAGAAGCTCCTCTAGATTCAGGTTTGTTCGTTAACTGCAGGAAAAACAACGGCTTGAATTAAACACCGGCCTCCTGTTGTTGTTCCTGTGTTCAGTCCCTTCTTAAATCCTCACTTTGGAATGAAAGGATGGTGTAAGATGGTGAAAGGTGATGTAATAACCACAGGTGATCTCACCTCAACAACGTCTGTCCGTGAGGAAAGTCGGGAAAGAGAGAGAAATGCAAACAATCAAGCAACGAGCAGGAGAAAGGTCCAGACAAAGAGGCGGAGCTGCGCCTCCTCATTTCTCTACCGATAACCGTTGGTGAGGTCGAGCGACTGAACTCACCACAGAGTTCTCCGTCTTGATGGACCTCACGTGCAGGTAGTCATCCACGCCTCGGGGGGAGCCGTGGTCTGACATCATGTCCTCTCTCTGGACTCTGGGCCCCGTCTCGTTCTCGCCGTTCTCCCTGGGCGCCGGCGGCCTGGGCGGCAGGTCGCTGCGCTGCTTCTTGGTGACGTGGGCCTCGGGGCCGTGGACCGTCTTCACGTGCTTCCTGAGGGAGCTGGGGTCGGTGTATCGCTTGGTGCAGCCGGGGATCTTGCACACGTAGGGTTTCTGCGGACGACACAAGAGTTACTCAGAGGAGACGTCGGAAAACTTTAAGTTCCCACTCCGCAGAGACACAAAACCTCTTTGTCCAACATTTGAGACGGAGGGACAAAATGTCTCTTCAGTAGTTCAGAAAGTATTTTAGATTTTATTTTGTTATTTCACAGATTCAACAACGGAAAGAAAGTGACGACATCTTGTTGAGTGAACAACATATTTAAACATTGATCGTTCGAGTCTTAATCAGTTAGGTTTGGTGTGTGTGTGTGTGTGTGTGTGTGTGTGTGTGTGTGTGTGTGTGTGTGTGTGTGTTGTTGAATTCCCCCTCCGTCGCCCCGCTGATGGAAAAGCGGCGAGGTTTCTGAAACGCTTCCAGGTTTCATTTTCTATTCCGCAGGTGGTCCCTCTCTGCGGGGCGGAGGGGGAGCGGCGAGCATGATTCCCCCTAATGCATTGTGGGCCGTCGTGCTCATTATGTCTACAGCTCATTATTTACTCACAAGCGTCTTCGTACACCGGGGCACTGAAGCAACACAAACACTGACACTGTGCGGAGGCAGAATCCGCCCGCGCTGCCTCAAACCTCATTATCGCTATGAAAAGGAAATTTGGGCCACTCGGCGCAGACGGCGACAGGAAGTCAGCGCCGGTGACTCATCCTGGCAGGTTTCAGCTGGGGGAGGATTTCTGTGAGCGGTTTGTACCTCGTTGGAGTGCGTCCGGTTCTGGTGTTTGGCTCGGTCCGATGCGTTGGAGAAGGCCTTGTTGCATCCTTCGTGCTCGCACACGTACGGCTTCTCGCCGGTGTGCGAGCGCAGATGGGTTTTGAGGTTCTCCAGACGGGAGTAGGCCTTGGAGCAGCCCTCGAACTGAAGAGGGTCAGAGAAGAAAAGAGTTTCAACGTCTCTCTCTCATATTAATGTTGATTCATATTAATGATGACGAGCGGCGAACGACAGAATCATCATGTAAATGTGAATATGAGGAAGTTAACAGATAATCTAACTTAAACTATTTCACAGTAAAACTGCATTTGAATATTTAATTACTTTGATTTCCAAGTATTTGAAAAATATTTGCACCAGTATTACAGTTTCATACATTTAACAGCTGATATTCATATTTGAGGTTTTAGCTCTTCATGAAATCCTGAGGGAACAAACCAGACATCGTGTTTTTATGATCCATGAAGACACGAGCGTTCTGTCGTTGTGTGTTTTACGTCAGTATCTATGGGAACAACCACGTGTGTGTGTGTGTGTGTGTGTAAAGAAGTGCACGCGGTGTTTAGAGAGAGTGAGCTGCCGTCCTCCAGGGGCCCGTTCGGGGACCCGTGGGGGGCGCCGAGGCCATCCGTTACCCACCGTGCACTTGTGTGGTTTCTCCCCCGTGTGTCGGCGCATGTGAACCACCAGCATGTACTGAGCTTTGAAGGGCTTCTGCTCCCGAGAACACTCGTCCCAGCGGCACACGAACTCCTTCTTCTCTCCGTGGATGTGGTCGTTATTGATGTGCTGCGGGACGGACACACACAGAAATGAGGGCTGCTCTGGAGAGACCCGTCCACTAAGAGGCTCCGGTGTCGCTGGATGTTTCTGTACAGATCCGTCTTATCACAGAGAATCTCAAGAGGACGGACGGAGAGAAGCAGTTCCACTAATTAGATTCTTTACATGAGCCTGAATCACAGAGAAGCTGGAGCGTCTCACTTATTTCAAATCACTGGACACGTTGAACTGAGCAGGAAACTAAGTCTGACGTTAAATATAAAATAAGAGTCACTTATAATCCTGAGCTCTCAGGGTTTGATAGAAGAAGCTGTTCCAGTCGTTTCCTCCCTTCTTTAGTTTTTACTGTAGAAATCGAATTGTTTCTGTTTAAACATTCAAAAAATCCTTTAAATCAAAAATGAGTGGAAATTAAAAACGCATTATTTTATTATTCTATATCGTTAAGGAACTACACGTCCCATAAACCATTGTGACAACGACTTCCTCTGCGATCAGAGACGTCCCTCTTACACCTGAGGGATTGTGGGTAGTGTTTTCAGGAAGCTCTTTCCTCATCGTGTTGTATTTGGTTTTTGGATTCTGTTCCAAACCTTGGACGCAGTAAAGGAAGGAGGACGCTGCTCCTCTACAGTTTCTGTCCACGTGTTTAAATCTGTGGACTTGTTCCAGGAAGAGAGGAGGAAGTGAAGGGGTTCATGGGAAATGTGGTCCTGATTAGTTTAAAAAACAAAAGCTCTGCACTTTGAAGCGTCAGAATCGTGAGGACGACGAGACGCTGACGTTAAAAGACGCCACGCGTATCTGAGTCGAGGCGGCGGAGACGAGAGTTTCCTCCGAGGAGTTTAATGGATGAGGGACAGCGGTTACCTCCCCCTCACACCCCCCCAGACCCTCACTAATCCCCCTCTTGTCTCTCTGTGCTCCAGTGGAAACGTGGAATGCTTAACACCCTTTTAACCAAGACTCTGCTCGTCGTGATGGGAAACCAAACTGCTGAAGTCTGGAGGACGACAGGAAACAAGAGTTCAACAGGAGAATCTGTCACACGTCCGAGGGCTGACGGTCGTTCTTTGTTCTAGTTGTTTCACACTCAGGGAAAAAAGCTCGGAATCGATGGAGAGACTCCGTCCACTCTGTTTTTCAGTTCTAACTAAAAACATAAGTTTTCTCACAGTCCTGGTTTAGTTAGGGGGCGTGTCAGACTCACCGCTAGTATGGGGGGGGGGGGGGGGGGGGGGGGGGGGTTAAAGTCGGATTGCTGATGAGAAAAGTTCATCACAGACGTGAAAAAAAAAAAAAATCTAAAAACACACGTCTCCTATTAAACGTGTGAATAAAGTTCACATTTAGAAAAAGACAGGAACCCGAGAACCGTCGCTGGATCCACGACACGTTGATGCACAAACATCCAGCTCAACACAAACATGCATCGTGATGCCAGGAACCCCGCCCCCCCCCCTTACGTGCACCAGCTGCTCCTGCGTGTCGTACTCGTTGCTGCAGCCCTCCCAGTGGCAGTTGGTCTCGTAAACGGCCTCTGGCTCCTGTTTGCAGTCGTCTCGGTCGGCGTCGTCCTTCAGGTCCAACAAGCTGCCGTGGTGGTTCTGCGGAGGGAGCATATGTTCACCTGATGCGACAGTTACTTTAATTTCTCTCGTTCATTTTCTCCACTGACTCGTCTGCGGTTCTCTTCCTCTGAGGCTGAGTTTGCGGCGAGCGCACGTGGAACAGTTTACCGCCTCCAGCTGTTAAGAATCACATTCAGCCGGTTGTTCGAGTGTTTGACCTCCTGCGCTCCGGGGACGGAGAGGTACAGATTAAAGAGCGCACGATTCCCATCATGCAACACTGAAGTTACAGAGGCCGGAGTCACATTTGTTTTGACAACTTCAGCCACAAACGCACACACGTGACTTCTGTTTACAGCGTGAACCCAAACCAACCAAACACAAAAGTACCACAACGTGAACTCTGTGAGGGCGTGACCACACCGGAGGTCAGGCTGCAGGGTGGGGACTCTGTCAACAGGGGGCAGCACTGCTACTGAAGAATCTCTGCTCCACACGTGGAACACGAGATGAAGAGAAACGTGCGTCTCTACGAACGAGTCTGAAACCTCCTCGTTTTCAAAAACACTGGTTTCAAAAAATGTCCAATTTAAAAATAATTGTTTTCAATCAGATTCGATTTTAAAAGAATCAAAACGTAAAATGTTTTAAATTTTTCAGGCGATTTCCTCAAGTTCAATATTTAAAAAAATAAAAATCCCATTTTTAATAATAGTCCACTAAAGTTCCTCTCTTTGTCTTCATTTTGAATTCGATGAGATTCTCACTCTGTTTTAATCATCGTTCTGAAAAGAACCAGACGTTCTAAAAACCTCTTCTCTTTCTCAAACAGTCAGAACTTTCCACAAATGTCTTTTTTCTGAAAATGTCCTGAATCACTTTCCCCAAATTCTGTCCAGACGTTTTACTTTTACTACTTTTCCACAAATGTCTCTCGTTTCTAGAAAAAAAAAAAGTCCTCACGTTTATAAAATACATTTTTACGATGGTTGAAATTTCCTGGCTTTTAAAACGTCCTCATGCAAAATGTCCAAACCTCAGAGCGTCCTCAGGGAGACGGTTGTTAAAAAGTGCACGTGCATGTTTTAAGAAACTGACACACGGCTCGTCCCGGCCTGGCTCCCGTACGCCTCCACACACACACACACACACACACACACACTGGTGTACACAACGTGCTGACTGCAGCATGTTTGTCGCTGCCCCACGATCTTCATCAATTCTGCCGGCCCCAGGACGACGGCGCGCTCCGCCGTCCCCATGCATCAAGCCCCAACCTGCCGCGCCGTCGGAGCGCGGCCGCAAATTTGTCAAAGGAAAGAGAAGAGGCTCCTCAGACGAGCTCGACTATAATTCATGAAAATGAAGTGCTGTGGCTCAGTTTACAGGGGGGGGGGGGCAAAGCTCTTATCATGTGGAGTTTTTCTTTATCACACGCGTGTTTACAGGAGGGGGGGGGAGGGGGGGAGGGGCTGTGGCTCCCTGGGGCACGGACACGGAGCGGGACTCAAACTCAAGAAATAAAGATTCTTTACAAACTGTCCTCACTTTAACAAACTGTCCTCTGTCCTCACTTTAACAAACTGTCCTCACATTAACAAACTGTCCTCACATTAACAAACTGTCCTCTGTCCTCACATTAACAAACTGTCCTCACTTTAACAAACTGTCCTCACTTTAACAAACTGTCCTCACTTTAACAAACTGTCCTCTGTCCTCACTTTAATAATCTGTCCTCACTTCACAATCTGTCCTCACTTTAACAAACTGTCCTCTGTCCTCACTTCACAATCTGTCCTCACTTTAACAAACTGTCCTCTGTCCTCACTTTAACAAACTGTCCTCACTTCGCAAACTGTCCTCTGTCCTCACTTTAATAATCTGTCCTCACTTCACAATCTGTCCTCACTTTAACAAACTGTCCTCACTTTAACAAACTGTCCTCTGTCCTCACTTTAACAAACTGTCCTCACTTCGCAAACTGTCCTCACTTTAACAAACTGTCCTCTGTCCTCACTTTAACAAACTGTCCTCACTTCGCAAACTGTCCTCTGTCCTCACTTTAATAATCTGTCCTCACTTCACAATCTGTCCTCACTTTAACAAACTGTCCTCACTTTAACAAACTGTCCTCTGTCCTCACTTTAACAAACTGTCCTCACTTCGCAAACTGTCCTCACTTTAACAAACTGTCCTCTGTCCTCACTTTAACAAACTGTCCTCACTTCGCAAACTGTCCTCACTTTAACAAACTGTCCTCACTTCACAATCTGTCCTCACTTTAACAAACTGTCCTCACTTTAACAAACTGTCCTCTGTCCTCACTTTAACAAACTGTCCTCACTTCGCAAACTGTCCTCACTTTAACAAACTGTCCTCTGTCCTCACTTTAACAAACTGTCCTCACTTCGCAAACTGTCCTCACTTCAACAAACTGTCCTCACTTCACAAACTGTCCTCACTTCACAAACTGTCCTCACTTTAACAAACTGTCCCGTCCTCACTTTAACAAACTGTCCTCTGTCCTCACTTCACAAACTGTCCTCACTTTAACAAACTGTCCCGTCCTCACTTTAACAAACTGTCCTCTGTCCTCACTTCACAAACTGTCCTCACTTTAACAAACTGTCCTCTGTCCTCACTTTAACAAACTGTCCTCACATTGACAAACTGTCATCACTTCACAAACTGTCCTCTGTCCTCACTTTAACAAACTGTCCTCACTTCACAAACTGTCCTCACTTTAACAAACTGTCCTCACTTCACAAACTGTCCTCTGTCCTCACTTCACAAACTGTCCTCACTTAAACAAACTGTCCTCACTTTAACAAACTGTCCTCACTTCACAAACTGTCCTCACTTAAACAAACTGTCCTCACTTTAACAAACTGTCCTCACTTTAACAAACTGTCCTCACTTTAACAAACTGTCCTCTGTCCTCACTTTAACAAACTGTCCTCTGTCCTCACTTTAACAAACTGTCC
The DNA here is from genome assembly GCF_024713975.1 of Paralichthys olivaceus. Taxonomy (NCBI): domain Eukaryota; kingdom Metazoa; phylum Chordata; class Actinopteri; order Pleuronectiformes; family Paralichthyidae; genus Paralichthys; species Paralichthys olivaceus. Next base: position 14,010,818 of record NC_091116.1, read on the forward strand.
TCACTTCAGTGAGACCATAAAGAACGTGTCCATGCAGTGGAGCATGAATGAAGCTGAGTATAATTTGTCTCACCGGTGAACACGGAGACAAAGGCCTCAGTCCCTCTGCCTCGCTCTTGACCTTTGACCTCTTGGTGGTCATGGGGTCGACCGTGCTGCTGACGGCCGAGTCGCCGCCGTGGTTCTGAGGAGAGACAAACTTTGATGGAATCTCTAAAAACATGTAGACAAGGGAAAATGTTTCTGAGCGTCTCACGGATCTGTCACTGACGGGCGTGTTTACCTTTGACGTCAGGTCGTTGTGGGCGGACGCCGGCAGCGAGGACAGGCCGAGGCCCGGCTGGCGGCCGGAGTAGGCGGGCGGCGGCTGGATGAGGGGCGGAGTGTGTCCGAAGGCGCTGAGCCCTCGCTGCTGGGAGAGGAGCTGCTGGTAGGCCATGGGGTTGATGGGATGTGGGAAAGGAAAGGACGGACTGCGAGGAGAACACGTGACCATGAGGTTCAAACATCACGTCTTCTGTTGACAGTGTGTTGATGCTGTGTCTGCAGGGAGCTACCTGAGTCCTCCCACCGACAGGTGTCCGTACGAGCTGCTGGCGGCCGAGCTGGAGCGCGAGTTGTTGATGTACGCCACAAGCGAGTTGGGCGAGGTGCGGATCATCGTCTGCAGGTCGATGCTGGCGTCTGACAGCGGAGAGATGGACAGAGCTCTCTTCCTGCTCAGCCGGGGCGTCAGTCTGGGGCTGGAGAACCGGGACACTGTGGACGCAGGTGAGTCCAAAGGTCATTTCACTGTGGACGAACTCACGATTCACCACAACAGTTCATGTGACGGAAGAAAATAATGTTTGGATTTAAAGGAAACAAACTGAACTTACTTTATGAAAAGTCCAAAATTGATTTATGAGTTAAATGAGTGAATTTCTTAAACATAACTTTTGCGTATTCCCTGAGATAAATGTAGTAAAATATACTAATACAGACTAAATTTACAAAATCAAACTCGGATATTCAGTTTGCAGATACAAACAGGTTCCACGTGTTCAAGAGAAACGATCGTTGAAAGTTCTCTGAGATTTACGAGCTGAAACCTTTCGCGTCGTGTGGCTTCACTCGATTCCCAGGCTCCTCCCCCTGAAGGCGATCGACCGGATCACGTTTCACTCTCACACAACGATTCCTGAAATCTAAGCGGCCGCTCGTCTCCGCTCGTCTCAAACTAAATTCACTAAACCTCTTGTTAACGTTTCATCTGTGTTTGTGTTCAACCGCTGGTTTTGCTCGGGGACTGATTCTCGGCAGCAGAGCGTCGCTGCGTGAACGACTCCGCTCTGAGCTGCTGAAGTTTACAGAAGAATTCTTCCAGGTTTGGTTCCCGACCTTCAAACCCTCTTCACACGTGCCCTTGAGCAAGATGCTGCACTCGACTAAACAGTTGTGATGTTTGAAAACCAGAGGATCTGTGACGTCTGCCCACATGTGGCGACCCCATTAAGATTCAGACACGACTAATCAATCTCCCCGCAATAATTCCCCACGATCGCTTGAGATAAACATCTGTGGGTCGGACGTCACCGTGTTAAATGAGGGCAATTTACACAGAATTGATTTGGACTGCGAGGGAGCGTACGCAGAGCGACGTGATCGATCCTCAGCTCTGAGATGTAAATTCTTCTTCCAGAGGTTCAATGGCTCCGAACTCTCTGATCGGTCATTCCACCAAATATCCAGAAACACCCACGCCTGGTGTTCTAGAGCGAGACGTCTGGAAATGTTTCAAATGAAATGAAATCCTCTGTTATTTAAGAGAAACTGATCATTTATTGTTAAATTGATAATCGTTGGAATGTTTACAGTCCTCACTCACTTCCTGTCTTAGATTTCGTTTTGTTCTTTAAATTCTCTTTCGTTCCAGAAATATTATCCTTAATTCTTGATTCTCAGCAGCGCTCCGTCGAGTTTCTCGTCCGTCATCGGTCGTAAAGACTTTTATAAATGTTTATTTAGTTTATTTATTTAAGACGTTGAAACGTGTTTTCTCGTCCGTGCGGCTGCTGATCGCCCTCCTGACTCCTCCCTCACTTTGGATTTTGCAGCAGCTGCTCTGGAAACATTTGTCCGTCGTGTTGAATCCGTGTGTTTTCCTGCACAAAGCGAAACACGGTTGTATTTTCCTTTTTTATCTGAGGAGAGTTTCTGTTTTCAAAAAGCAGCTGTGGCATCGTTTGAACCTGAAACCGTCCGATTCCTCACACACACACACACACACAGTCTAAATCACTCCACACACTCCTCCGTCCCGTCCAGGCCTCCCGGTGGCGGCTGCTGCTATAAATTACAATAGTGTGGGGGGGGGGGGGGGACCCAGGCTTTTCCATTGGTCCATTTATCAGGGGAAGTGGCACATTAATAAACACATCTCCCCAGAGGTGAGAGGAAGTAACAGAGATGAATACGTCTGCCAGTCCTGAACGGCTCCATCCAATCACATTTCAAATAAAATAAAAAACACCTGATCCTCTGCACCCCCCCCGCCCCGTCCCCCGCCCCGTCCCCCGTCCCCCATCAGACCGAGCCACGTCTCGACTTTACCTGGTTAAATGTGCAAATTAACGTCCCGCGACACCAGTCCCACAAACGGTAATGTCCTCTGAGCGCAGACGTCCCGCGAGAAAACAACATGTTTTTCTCGTCTGTGGATTTTCCTTCAATGTCCCAAGATAAAGACCCCCCCCCCCCCCCCCCCCCCCGTCTCTTCTACACAGAGAACACATGTTGGACTGAACCTCTGAGCCTCCGTCGTTAACGATTGGATGGTCGCACGCACAATAAGCTCCATGTCGGACATGTTGGTTTCCAGAGACAGGACAGGAAGTGGAGGTTGGATCCTCGTTGACTTGAATTTAATTAACGAGTTCCTGTGTTTTATTTAACAACATAGTCACCTGATTCATTTTAATCTAAGGAACTTGATTCTACACAAACATGTTTTAGTCGGTGTGTAGGATTTACTGGCATCTTGTGGTGAGGATGCAGATTGCAGCCAGGCTCACGTTTCCTGTGTTTGGTTTAATCGACTGTAAATGAAACATCTGGAGCCCCCTGGTGGCTGGCTGCAGTATAGGTCACAAACGTTAAATAGATGAATGAAGTTCTTCTCTCACTGAGTTATCGGAGTTAATCGGTTGATTGATGATGTAAAGCGTTCGGAGGCGTCATGATTGACAGCTGAGACGGACTCGTCCATCTTTATCTACAGTCTGTGAACACAACCCTGATTATCTGAGAATAATGAGGGTTTTTGTTTCAGCAGCAAACGTCTCTTGTGTTTTCAAAGTTGCAAACATCAACAACCTCCTTCCTCCTCTCCGGACCGGTGCAAATATTATTCCTCACTTTAATCCTCGGGCTCAAATCACCGAGCACACGCTGCTCTCGGCAGCTCAGAGGATTCCTCCTGCTCGCTCCCTCGCAGCAGCTCCACTAAATAACTGAACGTCCACATTTAGTGGAGACGAAGCCAAAGGTTCTCTCCGTTTGTTTTGGCCTCGGCGCCTGCTCAGTGTTCGGGGACGTCTGGAAACGGAGCTGTGACAGCTTTAGTGAGGTTCGGCTTCACGCTGCTGGCAGCCGGCCGCCGCTCTCGGCAGTTTGGCCTCCGACACCACAACACAGCCGGCTCATTCACAACGCTGAGCCGAGTGTGCCGAGCCTGCGGGGAAGAGTTTAACCCCGACCGACCGCTCGTCTGTGTGCACGTGGTCCAGGGTTCGATATCAGTTCACATTCAATGAGCTGAACTTTCTCATTCTGAGACGGGGGTTGAATTTGTCTTTGTCACATGACTTCCCTGCTCGCTCCTTCCTGTCGATGTATAAACTCTGTCTCACGTCATGACGGAGCGTTTCCTCCCCTCTGCTCTCACGTGTTCATGTTTTCACGAAACAGAGGAAACACGAGGAGGAACCGTGAGAACGGAATCACAGAGACGACGGATGAGAAGAAGTGAAACCTGCAGAAACAGTTTTTATCATGTAGATTTATGGTATTTACATTATTACGAGCGGAGCGTCACTTTTTCCTGGAGGAGGAATAGAGATGATGTGGACGGACGACGTTACGCTCTTCATCATCAGGACCCCCCGCCCCTCCCCCCCTCAGACCCTTTTAAGGTGCCGAGCAAAGTGCCGGATCAAAGCAGGCATTCATTACGTTAAATATACCTGCCGCGACCTAACGTGCACTGGAAATGTCACCGCGACACAATAAGTCCTGGATGTTTATGGAAACGTGCTGGCGGAGGCTCGGCAGGGGGGGATGGGGGAGGGGAGGGGGGGGATATAGTGCAGCACCTGAAGGCCCTCGGCCGTTTGAAGTACTTTGACATGAAAAATGTATACAAGGCTTTTTTTATTTATACGCCTCCACTGTGATCTTTGTTTCATCATCCGCCTGAACCCGACGCCCTGATAGGAATTTCATTCTCCTTAATCAGTGTCAACGCCGCTCGGTGGACACGGAGACGTGGACCCGCCTGTAACCAGCTGACCTGGACCCAGCCGACCTGGACCCAGCCGCCCGGTCAGCTGCTGCTGAACGGTGCATCGTGCTTTGGTGCTGCTCGTGTGTGAGAACGTTCACTCACCGACTCTCGCTGCTTTTTATTTACGGCTTTAGTTTGAATGTTTTCATTTAACATCTGCAGCAGGAAGCAGTTTTTACTTTGACCTCAATTCTGCGTTTAACCTTTTGACCAAATAACAAATTTAGCAGAAGAGAAAAAGATCGATGATGAAGATGATGATGATGATGAAGATGATGATTGTTGTTGCATCTAACAGACTAAATGACGATGGACGAGAACGTGGCCAGTATCGGGTACGAGCTGCCATCTTCAGCGATCCCGTATCTGTATCTGTCCACGAGCTCGACCAATCATGAGTCAGTCTGAGCTGTCAATCATGACAGTGAATGTTTGATATCAGCCCCTCCCCCGTGTTGGAACCTGTTACTCACCGTCGATGGGGGTGATGTAGTTGGACAGGTGGGCCCCCGCCGTGGCCCCGGCCCCTTGCATGAGCAGCTCGCTGTAGGGGCTGCGGTGGCTGGCCATCAGGTGGTAATACTCCGCCGGACTGGCCCCCGGAGGAGGGGGGGGGGAGGCCGAACAGCCCGCGCTCCTTCAGATGCTCGTGGGCCACTGTGGAGGGGGGGGGGTGGGGGGGAGGAATAAAGGGAGGAGAGAAGGAAGCAAGGATGAAGGAACAAGGGGGTGAATTCCTGCTCCTCCCACCTCACGCTGAGAATCTGTTTGAATGGAGTGAGGGGGCCGGCAGGGCGGGGCCAGTGATGTGCAGCGGCCCATGTAGGCGTCACCACCCCACCCCCTCCCCCCACCCCCCCACGGCTCCCTCAGTCCCACGATGAGAAAAAGCAGAAATGTATTTTCTTCACAAAGACGCTGGAGGAGAATTTGGTGAGAAGTTGTTCCTCTGTCATGATGTTTCGGTGTTAGCTCCTCCTCTCGCTCACTGGTTGGACGATTCTTACACAAATGAAAACGAGTTTACAAGAAGTTAATTCAACGTGAGTTTAGTTTTTTGAATCCACTGAACCAGCGTCGGGAGTTTGAGTTTGGGTTTCACATTGTAATCTTCCTCCTGAAAGAGTTTCTGATGGACGAGGACGGAGATGAAGAGTTCGCCTGAGCGACAGAGAGAGAGAGAGAGAGAAACTCCTCAAATCAGTGCTAATGGGAAGAAGCTAAACCTCAGGTGAAGCTGGCGTCACGTGTCAGATGTTGTGAAAAGAACGAGGTCGTCTGAAACGCATGAAACCCGACGGCCTCCGTTTCCAAACCCAACTTCTCGTGTTTCAACGAGCTATTTGTGCACCCCCCCCCCCCCCGCGCTCCGTCCTTCCTGCCCTCGCTCGCCGTTATCTCGGCCAGATCTCAGACGCTTGTTTAAGTTTAAAGGCGCTGCCACATTACCGCTGACAGACTGTAACGGAAGATTTATACGCCGTCCCACCGCCGCGCTCCAATCTGTTATTGTAATTCACCGCTGAACAAAGAGGCGTCGTCACGTCCCGGTGAATTTGGATTGTGGGGGGGGGGGTCAGAGTATTTACCTGAGCTGTTGTTGCTTCTATGGTTTCATTCAAAGTGTCTCCTCAGGGAATTTAAACACGTGGGAGCACAGGTCGACACGTGTTCAAACCAGAAAACTCTTCATTCATGAGGTTCTGATTTCAAAACACGAGAAATCCTGTTCCACTCTGAAACGAGTCCGTTTGAAACGAGACGCAGCGAAAAGGATAAAACACATTTACAGAAAAGACGCTTGGAAATAAAAGAGGGACACTTTGTGAATCCTTATTGTCAGATTATTAAAAAACCTGCAGAGGTTAGAAGACTTCAGAGAAGAGTTTAAATCATCATGTGACTTCTCGTCAACCTTCACCCTGAAGAAAGACTCAGAAGGTGTCCAGAGAAATTCAGTTCAAGCAGAGAGACGTCTTATTATTTCTGCTCACATGTAAATGATAGAAATCTGACGGTCACACAAAGAGTTAAGTGGTAAAAAGTTTTTTTCTAATTGAACATTTTCCCTAAACATACAAATAAAACAATCACTGTGTATTTGAGCTGCTCAGAAATCTTTTCTAAAGGATCCACTTCCAAACTTTTTTACTCTTTGTGTCACAAACAAAAACATCTTTGAGTTTTTTAAAAACCCAGCTGCTGCTCGTCACAGGTTAGAAACCCGGTGGTACTCACGGTCGGCCGGGCTGAGTCCCCTGGCGGCAGCGATCATGGACAGCGTGGGGCTGCCGTGCACGGAGCGCAGGTAGTGCTCCATGTGAGGGTTGACGTAGGGGTGAGGGGCGCTGAACGGGGAGTCGCCGGTCGCCACGGCAGCAGGCGAGAGGCGGATGAGGGAGATGTCGGAGACGACGGGGCTGCCGGTCAAACCCGCGGGGCTGCAGGAGACAGAGAAACGTTAGGATGCATTAAAGCTGCCGAGGTGCCTTCGAGCAAGGAACGCAGGAACGTTTTCATATTTCTCATCACGTCAGATTCAACAAACGCTTCTCTTCTCAGAGAAGAGAGGAAATGAGTTGCATTCACCGATGACCTCACTTTGAGTCACACACACACACACACACACACACACTCCTCCGGCGAGCGTCTTCAGTAATCCACCCTCGAACCTGATCCTCGCAGCTCCACCTCAGCGTGTACACACAGCGTGAGATCACGTCTGACACGGTTCCGCTGTCGAGCTTTTGATCTGCGGGCGTCGCAGGAAGGGGTGAGAGAGGGGTCACGGAGATGAGCTGACGAGAGTGTGTGTGTGGCGAGTAACCACGGGGCATTGTGGGTGTCGTTTATCGCGTTGGCTCGTCTGGAGAGAAAAGTTGAGGGTGGATCACGAGATGAGTCCGATCAAAGATGTGATGAAGAGCGTCTGTGACTCATCAGACGCTTTGTGACATCACACACATCCCCGTGTTCAACAAGCCTTCATCTGCCTGATGGTCGCGTTCGTCTCACACTTTAAGTTTGAAGAACGTGACTGAAGTATTTTCACTTTTCGTCTCTTTTATGAGTCAAGCTCCAGAAAACGATTCCTGCCCTCGTGTGGAGAACCTGAATGTGTCTCCGGATCTTTGTTCTGCACAAAGGAGACGCCGCACTCCAGGAAGTGATGGAGTCGTGTAAGGTCCAGATACTCAGAGAGGGGTCCGAACACAATGCTCGACCCTCGGAGCGTGACGCGGTGCGGCGCCGGGCAGCGGGATGAAACGGGAGGAGCCGTGGTGGAGGGGCGGAGTGAAGTCACACATTTAACTTCTTTATTCTGTTTTACACATGTTGTTTATAGTATTTCTAATTCGATCTATTTACTCTTCTCACTTACTCCATTTTTGAGCTGCAGCTCTTCTCGTATTTTATCTCTGTTATTGATCCTTTATCTTATTTTAATGAAACGTGCAGTGTTAGAGAATTCCACTAGAGGGCAGTAAGTGTGGACGAGGTTAGCCTTTGGTTTCGTCCGACATCTTCGTAGACGTTTGTGAGACCCTCCCACCTGCGGCAGGCGCAGGATTCTCGAGGTGTTTACACGTAATTCAGGTCAACGAGTTTTGTTTTTTAAATTAGCGATTCATTTTTTTATAGGTTTTTTTTTTTTTAAAAACAGAAAACTATGAATCTTCTCACAGGACGAGCTGGAAATTTAAATTTTATGTAAATAACTGTTTAATGGTCCAGTGAGCGGATGTGAGAATGTTCCACATACATGAGAAGAGTGTTTGTTTTTGTTTTCTGTGTGTGTGTGAGTCTGTGTGTGTGTGAGTCTGTGTGTGTGTGTGTGTGAGTCTGTGTGTGTGTGTGTGTGTGTGTGTGTGTGTCTGTGTGTGTGAGTCTGTGTGTGTGTGAGTGTGTGTGTGACACCAGAGATGAATTACAGTGTGACGTTGACTCTCGTCTCCGGTGTCGGGGCTCAGGGAGCTCTCTGATTTAGATAAATCACGTCGTCCGGTGCGCGGCTGAATAAACTCCCACTGTTGGTTTATGAGTCGACTGCGTGAAACGGACGCCTCAAACTTAACAGGCAACCCCCCCCCCCCTACACATCCCCCACCCCCCCCACCCCATCCACGAAACCCCCGAACGCCCTCCTCCCTCCTGCAGAGGAAGAAGTGACCTACATACAAACAAACAGATCACAGCGCCGCAAATCATGGCCTCCTTAAAAAGTCATTTCATCATCTCGTCCTCGGAGCTGGACGCAGCAGAACTTCTCTTACACAGTCTGAATTTTTCATGTCACCTCCCGCGCTGAATCCGAAAACACGCTTCTGTTTGATTCGGGGCGAGAGCTTCACAGGCAGCGTCGACTCTCTGACGTCCAGAGATCTGTCGGCTCCGGTTCCTTTTCACTCTGAGCCGACGTGTCAGAGATTGAGTCCAAACCAGCAGCGAGCAGCTCGTGATGTCAGAGATGTTTTCAATCTGTGAGAATTAACACAGAACTGCAGCAAAATCAGATATTTAATTCTTTGTGTGGAGGACGTCCCAACGTTCAGAGCAGAGGACGTCACCCACGGGTTTGTGAGCGTGAAGCAAAGAGTGCTGATGGACGCTGTCCACGGTGTCAGATGTTACAAGATGTTTAAAGCTGAGCTGCTGTTGTTTCTCTGTTGACGTCTCCTCAGAGTTTGAAGCTCCGACAGAAGTTTCAGGAGTTCTTCTGAACTTCACTGCAGGAAGCTGCACACGGTGACTCTGCTGTTTGTACAGAGCTCGAAGGGAAACGTAGAGACACCCGAGCTGAGGACACGGCCAGAGAGAGAGAGTCTCCATGCACTTTGTATTCAGTGTCAGTGAAGAGCGTGGAGCTGAGGAGATTCAGGGAATCCATCGTGTTTGAAACAGTTTAACGTTTAATTCCAAACTCTGGAGTAAAGACACTCAGACCCTGACTCCTCCATCTGTCTCCTGCAGGTCTTGAGTTTCACCCACAACTGGAACAGAGGACGATCTCGCTCCGTCGTCCGAGGAGGAAGTTGTTCCTCTTTCTGTAACTTCCTCGCCTCGCTGTCATTTCCCGGCGAGGGAAGACAAACCGTCCCCGGCATCCGGCAGAAGAAGGAAGAATAAAGAGGCTTCCCCTCGGCCGCTCTTCATGACAGGCTTGACAAAATAACCAGCGCTCTCATTACGGTATATGCAAACAATGATAAAGGGGACGGCGTGGAGGTGTCATGTTAGACAATCAAGGAGGGGGACCTCTGACACGCTGCCACGAGTGGATAATAAAGTGCCGCACCAGGCGACAAATGACACCGCACTTAATTTGCTGCGCAATGTTCCTGTAATTAGGTGAATTTGGCACAGGCAGGGGGGAGCGACAGCTAGATCAAGGTCTTGATGAATTAGGGGTCCACTGTCAAGATCAAATCACATTAATCAAGGTGGCCGAGTCCGCAGACAGCCGCCCCCCCTCCTCCCCCGCCCTCCACTCTCCCAGCCGGCGTGATGAATAGCCCTGCTTCCGCCAGGCGCAAAGTATGCATCACCATCAAATCTGTGAATTTAAATGTAAGAGACTATTTGGAGAATTCTATTGACTTTTTTTGTCCGGGCGCCAGTTTTTTTTTTTCTCTTTGGTGATAAAGTAACTTTGAGCCGCAGCAGGAGCCTCGTCGCTCAGGTTGAGACGTGCAGCGACTCTGCTGCGCTCACACATCCACACCTTTCTATATATTTAGATCCTGTCCACAGCTTCGTCTTTGAAAACAAACTTTTCCCCGAGCAGGAATTAAAATAGTGATGGAAGCTTTGGAACGTCGACATGTTCCAGAACAAAAGTCTCATTTCTCCAGATTTATAAGCTTGAACTTTCTCTCGGGAGCTTTTTCTGGAGCTCTCAGTCGTGTCACACTTTGCGTATATGTGTGATATCATCAAAAGCTCCAGAAAATCATCTGAGAGAGGCGACAATATATATTTTCAAAGTTCCTCCTCAGAGGCAGAAATCGGGGTCGGGGTTTAAATCAGAGAGAAAGTGGATCCCAGCAGACGAAAGCTTCACGACACGAATAACAAATGTGTGAGTTTGAGTCTTGAATGGAACAAAACCCGATTTTCTTTCCTCTGCCTCAGCAAAATAAATGGGTTCGCGTCTCGTATTGAACCCTCAGCAGCCGCGTAGCTGGACTCACCACCGGCGCTGCAGCCGTGACCTCCACACACCGGGAGTTTAATTACCGCACTGGCTCGGGGGCAGCACGGCCTGCGCCACACAGATTAGTCCACACAACAAGCCATTAATGGATATCAAGAGGTGCTGCGTATTATGTCATCGGTGATGGATCCGGCCCGGCACTCCGCTGCTAATGGAGCCGGTCAACTGAGATCCATTTATTTATTTCACCTCTTCATTTACTCCGGGACGGAAAGTAATCGAGTACATGTACTCCAGTTACGTAAAGCAGGGGGCGGTTCAACCCTCGGGACACATCGAGTTCCTCCAAAGGTTCTGGGCTGAAATAAAGCTCGACGAGAATATACGATAATAAAATAATAAAATAACCCTGAGCCAGAGTTCAGAGTTCTGTTCCCAGCTCCTTTAACCTCAGAAGAAGAGAACAAACATCTGATTCAATGAAGATCTCAGTTATTAAACCGAACCCTGAAAGATCTCAGAACGTTTTCCTCTCTCTCACATTCACAGTCTCTCAGTGGTGCCTTGCTCAGTGGCAGAGGAAGATCAGACTCCTCAGTGCGTCTCGAGGGTTTCGTCCCCAGATGGTCGGAGGTTTGCCCACATAGTCAACCAGGGGAGTGTGTGTGTGTGTGTGTGGGGGGGGGGGGCTTCAGAACCAGCCCTGATTATTCACTTTGGACGTCAGCGTGTTGTCATCTGCTTTTCATACTGAACTTGGCAAACGTTCAGCTCTCATCAGCGCTGGAGAAAACACGCGCTCGCAGAGCAAATCCCCCGAAGTTAAAACAGGAAGAAACACCGTCTGTAACTGGATGTGAAAGAACCACTTGAATCAAAACTCACACGTGACGGTTTAAAGAGAACTCGGCCACCTACCCGTGCATGGCGTGCAGAGCGTGAGGCTCGTAGTGGTACCGTCCCTCGTGGTGGCGCATGTCAATGGGGATCGGCGTGTGGAAGGTGGGGAACATGTGGTGGGGGGCTGCGAGGAGAGAAAAGCAAAGAAGAAGAGAGTTAGAGGGGGAGAGAAGGAGGGAGGGAGGGAGGGAGCCTTGTCTTTCATAACAAAAAAGAGAGAAATTTCAAACAGGCTACGATAAAGCAACATGAGTTTCAGAGCGAGCCGAGCACTTTGGTGTAAAATATCGACACGATCACACGAGAGAAGTGGAATAAATAAATAATCAAAGTCGTCCGAAGAAATCCGAAGAAATCCTAAGAAATCCTACATCTTCAACATAAAAGATTTCCAACCAGGCTTCAGACAAAGACCTGCAGCTCCACACGCTTTGAACCGGGCGGGATGATGATGGACTGTGTGGAGGGAAGCTGCAGCAGCGACTCAAACCAGGACCGACAGCGCCGGCAGCAGCTTCCTCCTCCTTCCTCTTCACGCAGCGGACAGACGTTGAGCGTTTTGCAGCATTGTTCCCAGTTGTTATGCTAAGCTAAGCTAAGCTAAGCTAAGCACGTCCCGGCTGCGGCTCCTCACTGACCACAATGAAGAACCAACAGAGGACGAGCAGAAAATATTTTAGTTGTATATTGAAAATAAAAAGAAAAGGCCATGTTTTATTAGTTTGGTCCATGTCCCTTCTGCTAACATGGTGGAGGCAGTGTTCATGATGTACTGCAGCCCACCACCAGGGGGCAAACCGCACGTCTGGTCCCCCCGCCGCGTTGTGCCTGCGTCCTGAGAAGACGGAGCTCGGGCTCTGTTTCTGATTTAGCGGCTGAGCTTTAACGAGCTCTGTGTTTCCGTGGTGCGTCGCTCTAATGGCTCCTCGTTCTTCGTCTCAGCCTGTTTTTCTTCGTGGATTCTTCTCGGATGTGGGAAGTTTTTACCCGAAACATCAGAAGTAATTAGCTGCTGCGAGAACTCGAACCCACCGAACATGTCGTGTCTTCATTCAGCGCTGTATAAACGCAGCCTCGGGCTCTCTCACTCTTTTATGGAGTTATGTTTCTTGTTAACATTTTTCTCAGGTTTTTATTTTGGAAAAGCTCCATGAGGGCATCGCCTCACCCCCCCCCCCCCCATCTGTCTCTCTCTCTCTCCACAGCTCCGTCATTGTGTCCTCCCTCGCTCGCCCTCGCTGCAGTGCTCGGATCCCGTTAATTGTAACCTGGTGTCGAGCAGCCGGATGAAGACGAGAGGAAGAAAAAGACGGAGAGAGGAGGGAGAGGTGAGCCACCTGATCTCTGGACTGCATTAAAATTCTTCACCAGTCTCACACACACACACACACACACACACACACACACTGTCGGGGGAATCTTGCAGGGTGACCTGGGATTTTCTCAGCGGGGGTCAGGGCCACGGATCATTATCTGCTCTCGGCTGAGCGTCGAGAGGGGAGGATATCGGGGCCTCCCGGGGCCCCCGGGGGCCCGGGACCTGAGTGAGTCAGCATTCCGGGCCCATTCCTCTCACTCTGCACCCTGACAGTGTGACAGACGGGCCCGCTCCCTGAACGCCCACAGAAATAGTTCTTTTATTTCGCTTTCGGTCTGCGCAGCGGCACCGAGGCCTGATGGGACGAGGCCGGAGTCCTTCAGCTCCCTTTCCACGCCGCCAACAATTTCTGTCTGTGGCGAACGGCGTCCGAGAGGCTCCTGTTCGGACGGGGACGTCTTCCATCGACCTGGAGGAACCGAAATAAATGAAACCTCACGTTCTCCAACAAAGAGACAAACTAAGAATCTGACATTAGACGTTTGATCATCAACAACTGAGAGCTGAGATAAACGTTAACCTCACGAGCCATCGTTTAAATGTCCTGACTCCAAATGACTCGTTTCGGAGAAAAGGTTATTTCAGTGTGAAACCAGATTCTGTGTCCTGTGATTGAAGTTTGTTCATAAAGCTCGAGTGTTGTTTGCTCCGTGTTCTCAGAGTGTTGTCATGGAAAAATCCTCCTTTTTATTTGATCCGACAGTTTAATGAAATAAAAAACACCTGAGGTTGGAACGTGTCGGAGCAGCAGCTGCTCGCTTCACTTCACACTACACAGAATATTTTCAATCTTTATTTTCACGATGTTTTTCAGTCAGATCCAGTGTTTTTATGTTTTAAAGTGTGAAACGATGTTTTCTGAGTGTTTAACACAAATGAGTGAGATTCAGTGAATTTATTGAAATGCTCATGAAACGTGTTCCAGAGGAGTTCGTCTCCTCCACGACGACTCGTCTGGTTCAGACATGTTGAACCTGGAGGAAATAATCCGGCCTGTCGTCTTCAGCCTGTCATCCCGGCCGAGGGCCCCTCTGCGGGCCCCGGCCTCCGGCCAGTCAGCCCGGGCCGGGGGATTGACCGCGCAGGCTTATTCCATCACCGAGACAGCCCCATTGTTCTGCCGCCACATGAAAGAACAAAAGGCGAGCGCTCATGAGAGTTCATCGGGCGCGTTTACCTGAATCTCCGGGCCTCCAGCCCCCCTGGGCGTACGCAGCGTCAGAGGCGCTGCCGCGGCCCCGCTCAGGCTGCAGCCATCTATTAGTCTTTGCTTGATAACATTTGTTTTAGCGTCTGGTGGAGCGCTCCCGTTGGCCGACCACAGTTTTTCAAAGTCAAACCCCCCCCTCCCCCCCCATCCCGTACGCGCTCAGCAGAAAACGTGTTTCCCTCGCTGCGGAGCGTTGGCGTGAAGTTTGGTGGGGAACTTAATTTAGGCCGAAGAGCACAAAGACAATGAGCTGGTGCATATTTTAAAAGTTCAGTTCAAAGATTCGGAGAAGCTGCAGGAACATTTCAGAGTTTGACCGGTTGGTTTTGATTGAGACTTTAAACACACGAAGAAGACCTGGGGGGGGGGGTCTACGTCCAGCGTTTGGATTGGTCGCAGTCGTTGGTGACGTTAGCTGGTGACACGAAACCCTCAGGTCCCAGAAACGAGCTGCAGTTTGTGATGTTTCATGAATCTGACTCCTGGAGGAATTTACTGGAACATATTTATATTATAATATATTATTATATTATATATTATATATTATATATTATTATATTAGATATTATATATTAGATATTATACAAGTATTAAAATTGATTTTCTTCTCCATCTGGTCTGAAGCTCTGTGATGTCATCTGTGACTCATCACCTGGACCAGGTGCTGGAGCTGTTTGATCCCTCCCTCCTCTGTCCTCCCTCCATCCATCCATCCATCCCTCCATCCATCCCTCCATCCCTCCATCCCTCCATCCATCCCTCCTCCCATCCTCCCCTTCCCCCCTCCCTCCCTCCCTCCAGTGTAGCTGTAGTGGTTTCCCCCCCGAGGCAGAGTCCCTGTCCTGTTATCAGTGTTGGACAGCTGGTCTCAGACCACATGTTAATAACCTCCATGCATCATTGGGCTGAAGGTGAACGCGGTGGCGGTGGCGGCGGCGGCGGCGGCGGCGGCTGGCATTAACCAAACGAGTCAGGCGGCGGCGGCGCGGCAGCGCTGCTGATGGGCCTCCTCCGCTCGCCGTGTCAGCAGCGGCGTGTTGTTAGCATGCTGTTTGTGTAATTTAGGTACTTAAAGGACTGCGAGGGTTCAAAGACTGATTGCACCGTCGAGTAATCAGCCACCTCCAATGCACGGCTGATTTATCACCCTCTCGCTTAATAGCACTGCTTAACACACAGGTTTGTCCAGATTAAGTAATTACCTTAAAGCAAAAGTTTATTATCTCCTCCGACGGGCCGTGATAAAGGTTCGCTGTCGCAGGGAAGCAAAGAAAGGGCTTGTAGCTGGTGAATGAGAGCGATAATTAAAATACAATGAATTAAATTGTCGCTTCTGGGGCTGTCACCGTGCTCCCCAGCTAACATCCATATTACCCCCGCTGGCACCCTTTCCAGGGGGGCGCCTGGGATTATGCCTGGGCCCGGACTCGTGCAGCAGCTGAGTGGGAAATTACTCCAATGGGCCTTCAGTAAATTAAACAAAGACCTAGTTCTTCTCCAAAATGAGGAAGGAGGGTGAGGAGAGGGGAGACGAGCGGAGCTAAGAATAACACCTGAGCGCACATTAGCTCTGGAAGCGTCTCGTTGTGATGTCGTAATGAGGCGGCGGCCTCTGCAGATACAGATGTTGGACGAGAGAGGCGACGAACACAGGGGACCCTTTTGAGGGATGCACCTCTTCCTCTTCGTCCTCTTCCTCCCGGTGGTGATGAATGCATCGCAGGTGGAAGCAGAAGACGTTTTTCCTGCTTCCCACCTCACCGGTCGTCACCGGGGGGGCCCGGACCTCCGCTTGGATGTACAGAAATAGATCTCCTCTGTGGCGTCAGCACTCCGTCGCCTCCCGTGTCGATAAACACTCGGCTGCTCGCCCGACTCGATCTGCTGAAGCGGGACCGACTCTATTGTCCTGACCCCGCTGCTCTCTCCTCGCGGGCTTCACGTTACCGTCGGCCATGTTTGTTTGACATCGTGATGGAGCGCAGGTCCCTGTCGGCCTCCCCCCCCCCCCCCCCCCACGGCCTTTGTCCTCACGCTGTGGACTCGGCACAAAGCCCGTCGTCTTCTCACACACTTCAAAATGACCTTTCCCAACAACCCTCAGTCCTCTGCTGAAGAGAAGCTGGTGGGCGACGGCTTGAGAGGAAACAATAGAGAGACGGAGACAGAGCCAAAGAGAACTGACTTTCTAATCCTCATCAGCACTTTCCCACTGAGGACGTCTCTGTGGTGCAAACATCAGAGACCGGGCAGGAGCTTCAAGCTCTTTTCAAAGTGTTTTACCAACATAAGATATTTTAATTTCACTTTTCATCCCAAGTGCATCAGGAAACTGAATCTGCTCCTAAAACTGAGTTTACAGGACGGAGAGCTCGAGATCTACAATCTCTTTCTCTGTGTTCCTGAGAGAGGAGCTGAAATTACAAGACCTGGAGTCTGATTTGTTTTGACGTCTCTCGTCGCTGAGCTCCCTGCCCCCGCTGCGATGACACGTTATAAAAACTGTCCCGTAAACAGCCTCTGGAGTTCACCTCGGTTTGGTCGTGAGACCTCGGCTGCCTTGTAATCGAGCCCGGTGAACCCGAGCGTTTCATAAACACTGAGCTCTGCCGCTGACGTTCAAACAGGAGGAAAAAGCGACTGTAGGTGAGATTACAGCCTCGGAGAGTCGGAGCAGCTCTGACTCAGGTTTCTTATGAGAGACACGTCTCCAGCTGTGTCCTCGGACCACGTCCACACTGAAGACACCACTCTGACACTGCAGCCACATCTGCACTGGATTTATGTCTCCTTCCACGACAGTTCAACATCTCGTCCACCACTGATCTGTCTCTGTTCAAATGTCGCTTGAATATCGTTCAGTTCGAGGTTAAAGATATTTTAAAAACGTAACAACAACCACTGACCTTCTGGGTCTGACCTGAGATTTCCCTCAGAAATATAATGAATGAGATGAGTTGGAGTTACAAGATGAAAACTGAGGGAACAGAGATAAACTGATGGTACAAAGTTTAAATGTCCAGTTGTGTGAATCCAGCAGGTTTTTATTTCAGTCGAAGAACAAACAGCTCAACCACAAGAGCTTGAAACAGCTGCACGGACCAATCCAGAGCCAAGCACAAACTAAACACTGAACAGGATTTCCAGGAGCAGCGTCTGAGTCTGTTGTTTCCATCGCTGCCAAAACACCAGATCCTGCTGTCATGAAGCTGTGAGTGAAGACAGGAGGAGCAGAGGAGGAGGAAGAGGAGGAGCAGAGGAGGAGCAGCTTTACCAGGTTCAAGAGGAGAGCTCTGGGTTAAACATTTGCTCTGGACACATTTTCTTAAGTGAAGGAAGCGATTATCCAAACTCCTCTTCCTCAAACCATCACGTCACCAGGATCTGAGACGATGAAGATGATGGTTCTTCTTCCTCCTTTATAGAAATCTTTTTAGAATCCCCCCCCCCCCCCCGGTTCCAGATTCTCAATAAATAAATTGTAGATTAAACTTATATTTAATAAACTCCTCACATTTTTATATGTGAAAGAAGGAAAGCTTTTTGAAGTAGATCACAGCTTAACGTCTCACTGAGGGAATCAAACCTGTGACCGAGCTGCAGTAACAGTGGTGTGCAGTATCAGCTCTGGATGAGGAGGGGGGTCGGCCGCTCTCCCTCAGTGGGCCACCTCTGACCTGCACAATTCAGCTGCTGAATGGGGACGGCGAGGACCACAAAGCCGGCAAACACTGCAGAGTGTAATGATAAAGTGCTCTGCTGGGGAGGGAGGAGGAGCAGGAGGAGGAGGAGGAGGAGGAGCAGGAGGAGGAGGCCTCACACAATGAGAGCATGGCGCACAATTAAATGCTGACTCTCACCTCGTCGGGTGTCAGCGAATCAGAGCGAGACAAAGAGCAGCAGAGAAAACGATTTGAAGCGAAGACTCGGTTTGCGACATTAAATCGGAGCCTCCTCTTCCTCCTCCTCCGTCTGCGCAGCATCGTCACGGTGATTAATATTTAAAGTCTAACGAGTTATTAGCAAAGACACGGTGTAAACGGGAGCAGCGTTAATACACGTGTTCCCTGACCTTGTTTCGTGGCCTCGTTCGCCGGATAATTAGCTCGAGCAAACAATCGCCACAAAGACAAAGCACACGAGGACAATGATTCGTCTGAGGAGTCGTTAACTCCAGAGAGAATCTGAGGCTCCGAGGATCAGATAACGAGCTCTGTGGCGTCACCGCTACGAGGAAGCTACGTCACGATTTCTGAGAAATGATGATCTGTGTTTTAATAATTATAAAACACAAGTATCTAAGAAACTGCAGAGAGAAAACTGAATCCACGTCTTTCATCAGGTTATTCTATAAAACACATATTTGATGATTGATATTTGAGTTATGAGGGAAAGGTTCAGTGATTCTGATTATTTTAATTTACTCGGTTATTTCCCATAACTACAGAAGTTCCTCCTCTCGAGAACATGATGATGATGGAACGTAACGAGGAGGTAAAAGTACTGTGAGTATAAACACGATGAAAGTACAAAGTCTACAGAACGAACAGAGTCAAACTCGACTACGGTGAAAATCAAGTTTTGTAAAACCAACTTGATTACGTGTGATTGTCGTGATCCTTCATCACTAATGTCTCAGCGTGACGGAGCTCGGAGTCGGAGGGGAAACCCTTGATGAGGAAACCAGAGCTCGGCTGGTGGGGGGGGGGGCGGCCCAGTGTGAACGGGGGCAGGAGGCCGCCTGCCGAGGTTTCTCCTCGTGTCGGCTCAGGCTCGTGTTACCGTGGGGGGGGGGGGGGGGGTCCAGTTTCTCGGTTCCACCCACGTCCTGATGCTTCAACCACATTCTGCTGAACTGACGCTGCCTGTCAATCATCAATCTCTGTCTCTGATCTCAGCTTCCACAGGAACAGGACGTGACCATTGAGTTCAGTTTTAAAGACGTTCAGTGGAAATAGAGAATTGATGAGAGATTTAAAAGTGATGGAAATAGAGATTCTCTTTGTGATTCCACAGAAACAAGTATCAGCAGATACGACAGGTCGATGAGTTCAAAGCTTTCACTTCAGCTTGTTGACGTTTTCACTGGTTTAGAAACTTTGTGTTTACTTTGAATTTCACTAGTTAAACATCTCGACCTTTTCTGATCTTGATCCACGCGAGAAACTTTTTCAACTCGGTCCAGTGTCTGTGATTTCCAGCTCGGACTCTTGACTCTGCGTCTCCGATCACTCGCTGCGTGTCGGACGTGAGGCGTCTGACGGGGAACCACTTACCTCAGCGTGTTTATGAGGGAAAAT
Organism: Paralichthys olivaceus; assembly: GCF_024713975.1. Lineage (NCBI taxonomy): Eukaryota > Metazoa > Chordata > Actinopteri > Pleuronectiformes > Paralichthyidae > Paralichthys > Paralichthys olivaceus. Next base: position 14,030,303 of record NC_091116.1, read on the forward strand.
GTTCCTCAGTCGGGAGCTCAGCGTTTTAACGGTTGCTGTGGGCCGCTGGCGTCGCGGCTCCGAAACTCGACGCCGGTCACCGGAGCTTTTAAAACCCAGAACGTGACGAGTCGACGCTTCGTAAAGACTCATAATTGGCGGACAAACGCGGCGCTGTGTGTTTACCCTCACGTGCGAGCTTTGATTTCCACTGTAGCCGAGCTAATTAGCTGTTATTGCTAATCTCCAGCTGCTTTCTGTGATACTTACAAGGCAATTAGTCTGCCTCTTCTCATCTCAGCCTTTCCTCAGTTAACGTGTTGTGGCGCTCAGACGGCAGCTGTGCGGCGTTCCGCAGGGCGGAGGTTCTCGCCTCGGGCCTGTCACTACCTCACTCTGCGTCCGCTTGACGTGTTTGGAAGAGAATTAGAGAAAAGAAACATGGAATCTGTGAGTTTTCTTTGGAAGCAAGAACAAAAACAAGCCGTGTCTTTTTATAAGTTCCAGCCCTGTTGATCTGACCTCGACCTCCTCGTCCTCCGCAAAGACAACACTGGAATTATGAACGACTAATTGAATCCCAGTTTAGAGATTTGTTTTGGACAAATGTCCAGACGCAGATTTTCCTCCTCAGATTCATTTGTTGCTGTTTTCAGACATTTTCCAGAAGCAGAAGTTGTTTATGTCAGAACCGACGCCGCCTCTGCTGTTTGTTGTTTTAGGTTTAGTGACGGGAAATGTTTACGAGACGACGACACAGTTTTTCTTAGTTTGAGCTTTAACTGCTTTTATGTCCTCGTGTCCTCTTCTTCTTCTGAAGTCGTGAAATGGTTCAACTTATTTATTTTCTATTAACACTCGTGGACGGAAACGCACAAGAATTCATTTTGTCTCTGGACCATTTTCTGGATGTTTGGTTGAAAGTACAAATTTAATGACATCACCATACTTAGGATATACTATATAATATTACTATATATTACTATATACTATATAATATTACTATATAATATTAGTATATACTATATAATATTACTATAAACTCTTAGTTCTCAGGCTTCAGGACAGAGAACTGGAGCAGGAGGAGGTGGAGAGAGAACGAACCTGAGCTGATGAGAGGAAGTGTTTATGTTGGGGGGGAGGGGGGGGGGGGGGGGGCGTTACTTTATGTGGTTGGTATTTGGACGGCGAGACGTCGGGGGATTTCCATCAGCTGGCAGAGTGAGGAGGAAGAGGAGCACTGTCCTTCGTCTGGACTCTTCCAGTCCGTCTCTCTGGTGTGTGGCCTCGCTCTCCGTGCTCGTCCCGGTTCAAACCTCGACGAGCTGCGAGGTTGGAAGTTCCTCGTTTGTCTGAGTTCCGGGAGTCCGAGCGAGAGCGAAGGGATCAGAGTCGCTGTCGGTCGGATGCACATCAGATCAGAGGCACATGAGTAGTTCGAGCGTGAGCGTTGCCTCGTTGTGTCGACGAGGGGTCGAGAGTGAAAACCTTTAAAACGAGTTTGAATTAACGAGAAGCTGCTGAGATTCGTTCAATAATAAGATAAAGTTTGTTCTTCAGGACGTCAAAGTCTCGTGTCGGAACGACGGACGGACTCAGAATAAAAAGTTCTCTCAGCCACATCTTGAAAAACTTTTCTATCTCTGAACATTCGAACAGTCTCTACTTTAATCACACTCCCTCAGAGTTTCTCTCCTGTTGATGCTGTGAGTTTGAAATGATCCTAAAACAATGAGACACTTTCACCAAACAACCGTTTCACTCACGTCTGAATGTTGAGCGTTAAACAGAGAGAGAGAGAGAGAGAGAGGGAGGGAGAAAGAGAGAGAGAGAGAGAGAGAGAGAGAGGGAGGCTCGAACACATGAAGTCACAGTTTGTTTTCATTCACCTGCAGCGTCTCGTTCTGCTACAAACACGCGTGTGACCGTTTATTTAATCCTCTGGTCCGTGAGCTCATTACGATCTGGCCTCCGCAGCGACACACACACTGATCCCTGTGTTTGCTCAGTGGGTCACAAGTTAAACCAACACACACACACACACACACACACACACTCAGCGTTTCCACATGTGCACTGTTTTCATTCGGACTCGTGCACGTTCGTCTGGGCAAAAAAATAAAAGTGGGTGGTACCAGGCGGAGTCCCACGGCCCCGAGCTGTTTACACAAGACGCTGCCCCCCCCCCCCCCCCCTGTGTTTATTATATGTAAGGCTGCGTTCAGACGCTGACCTGAGAGGAAACGCTTCAGAACAGTTTGACGTGACGACTGCACGGACACAACGTGGTGATGTCACGTGGTGGTGATGTCACGTGCTGATGATGTCATCACTTATAAACCAATTAACTCAACAAAGCTTTTAACTTGAAAACCATCTTTTGATCTCACGCAGACATTCTGAGTTACTGAGTCCTTCACATCTTTTTCATCATCACGTGAATAAAACCTCTCGAAGCTCAAACACCTCAACACGTCCTGACTTTCAGAACGTGTTGAGGTGTTTGTCAGAACTTCACCGCTCTGGAATGAGACGCTCGGAGCAGCGTCGGTGTGAAGTGAGATGACGTCATGCGGACGACGTGATTTAACTGCAGCTACGCAACGTTTTCCTGCAAACGCTGATGTCAGAGGCTGATTAAAAAGAAAAGTCGCGGAGGTGACAAAGCACGTAGCTCACGTTAGATCTGAGTCTCAGAGAAAAACAACAGCTGCTGATTGAAACAGACGATTCTGGAGCGAGAGGACGAATGACTCACGTTTGAATACGTGTGAGTGACTCAGACGCTGTTAAATCAAACTGTGGAGACGTTCTGCTCGTGTCCAGGTTCATACGATGGAACAGAGCAGCAACACGCTCAGTTTCTGTGGCGAAGCGAGTCGTCCTTTGTGAAAACCAGGTCGAGGAGAGGAACCCGCTTCACGTTTCACTTCTTAACTTTGACACTCTAGTAAGGGGAGAAGCAGTGAGAAACCCTCACGTGTCTTTTCAACCCGCAGCCTGTGAACGCACCGTTAGCGTCTCGCTCCCCCGGCTGAACCCAGACAAACCGGGGAGCTGCCCTCAGACCTGAGAGGCCACCTCTCCGGAGGGGCGGGGGGGCGGGGGGGGCTCATTTGCAGTCCAGGAAAGGAGGGATACCAAAGAGAAAAGAGGAGGTGGGGGAGTTTTGGCTTAATCCTCTAAAACATCCATATATCGCTCGCTCCCCACAGTTGTAAATCTCCAGGAATGTAGCCGGTTGTTTTTGGAATCAGTGCCGGCAAAACCTTAACGGCTCGGAGAGATTGATGTGTGCAGACGTAGCCTGAAGCCTGCGGTTGCATATTTCAGCGCCGGGATGCTTCAGTCAACAGAGAAACCTCACTTTGATCCCGAGGCCTGGTGAGAACTCAGACACCAACGTCTTCATGGTGACCGAGACAAACCACGAGGACGTCCACTTTCTGGGACTCTAGATACCGGAGAGGGACACCGTAATAAAGTAACGTCCTGTAGAATAAAGTTCACACCTCCACCACTGAAACCAAACCTTTCCCCTTCGTCCAGATCTGCACCAACATGAAGTTTCTTGACTCCTGAAAAGTTCTGGAGCGTCTGAACGTGAGAACTAATTAATTCCACACGTCGACTCTTCACATGCAGATGTGTTTCCATGTTTGACTGAATATCTGGGTCATTTTACAAGTTTCCCTCACGACTTCCTCTCCAGCCTGAAAACGAGCGACTGAGCAGAGCGTCGTCCACAAACACAACAAATATGAAGGAAACGCTTTCTTCTTCCCTCAGCGAGGCTTCAGACAAACCAGAGGGCATCTTGGGAAGTCATCAAGCTAAATGTTTGCAAAGAGCCACGGAGTGCGTGGAAACCCCGTTAGTGCCTCGAGTGTGTTGTTGAGTCTGTTTCCTGTTAACGCTGCTGTGACACGCCTCGATACAGTGATGTCACAATACACTGAGGGTAGTGATGTCACAATACACTGTACTGTGATGTCATAACACGATGTGTAGTGATGTCACAGTGCTGGGATGTAGCCAGTGTTTTTTTACCACGTCTGTCAGTCTAAAGTCTTTTCAAAATAAAAGTCTAAAGCTGACGCTCTCTGTTTTCCTGCTCAGGCCTGATGGAGGCCTCCCCGATCAGGGCCTCATTCAGACCGAGGCAGGAAGGAGAAAAGAGCCGCCCCCTCCTCCTCCTCCTCCTCCTCCTCCTCCTCGTCCTCCTCCTCTTCTCAGGAAGATTAGTGGCCGTCCTCTCGGAGTAGGAGTTGGACTCTTTTTTCGGACCCATTTTTCTCTGCCAGCGGGCCTGACCCCCTGAGTGCTCCCTGTGCAGCTCGCTGGTTCAATTACTCACTGTCCGCCGGCCGCTGATAAAGAAATCCGTTGTTATCACTAACCCGCCTCTCTTAAATACTATTTACACAGCCTGGTCCCATTCACCTAGAGGGCTCCGCTCCGCAGCGTCCCTCCTAACCAATGCACTCAGCTCAGGTCCGAAGAAACAGCTGTGCAATTTATTCACTAAACCCTGGAAACATGACTGCAGGAAATACACAGGTCCCATCAGGACGGTCAGGACCCGTCTAAACGCTGGAAAGCAGCAGTGATGTTTCGTTTAGTTTTCAATCCTCCGATAACTCCACGAATGAAAGAGTCTGATTTCCCCTGAAAGCATCACGCTCTGGTTTGATTATATTCAAGCCTCCTCCACACCCCCACTCTATCATTATTATTATTATATATTCTGATTTAATATCAAACTTCATTAATCTAAAGCTTCTTTCACACTCATCCTTCAAAATCACAGATATTTGCAGAAGCAGTAAGAATTGATGTGTGACGTTTGAATTCATTATATTTATTACAACATTAATAAATAAATTATATGTCATCAATAAAATAACCAAACTGATCGATAGTTTAATTACAGAATCATATGATCGAAATATTAAAAACACTTAAAATCTTATTTGTTAAATTAAAAAAACTGAAACCTAATTGATTTTTTCGATATTTGATTTTTGCCAATTAAATAAATTATTGATTTATTAATTAACACCTCAGCCGATGAGGTCATGTCTTCGTCTGCGTTTATTAATCAGCAGGATTACACAAAAAAACCACAAGACGGGTTTCCACAGAACGAGGAGGAAGGATTCGGTTTGTAAATAAAAATCTGGATCTGAAGAATTCAAACGTTTCATTGCGGTGTGAGTTTTTCAAAGAGGAGTTTTAACGTGAGGCGACCGTGGAGATATGAGCTCTACTTAGTGACACGGGTGTAAAAACACCGAGAATGAAAAATGGGAGATCTACCAGTGAATACTAAGCCCCCTCGACCCCCCCACCCAGGGTGCCCCGGGGTGGCCGAGGAGGTCCTAAGTACTCAGGGTCCCTCCCTGCGGACCCGCCGCTCTCTGCAGAAAGACCTGGGAGGCTGCGGGGAGCGATGGAGGGAGGAACCCGGGGAGGGAGTCGGGGGAGTCGGGGGCGTCGGGCCGCTGAGCACCGCACATCAATCTCCCTCGCAAATGACAAACTCACTCTGGGCAAGATGTATGTCATGAGCCTCCACAGCCAGTTAATCAAATCATTAGCGGCACCCAGTCGTTTCCTGTGGCCTAGTTTACAGACACAGACGGAGAGAGGGACGCACGGCGAGCGGGGGAATATTCACTGAGAGAGCTCTGCTCCGTGACGGGTCGAAGGCCACGGAGTCCGCAGAGTAAACCTCGCCACATTAAAAGTACACAAACACAGCGAGGACGCACGGACGTCCACTTCTCTCTGAGCGCCGGAGCGTCTCCTCGCCGAGGTTCAGAGATCAGAGAGAGGACGGCTGCTGAGGATCATGTGACGTGACCGACAGCTTTAGAATATCTGCTCAATGGACCTCGGAGCCAGATCGTTTCCAGGGTCACGGGTGACCTTTGACCTCGACTCCTGAAAGAGCTCGTGAAGAAATCCAGCTTCACAAAGCTGATGAAGACCATGTGGGAAAAGCTCCAGAACCATTAACTCTACCAGACTCTTGTGTCTATTCATTTATAAAACCTGAGGACTGTTCGTCCATGTCTGTCCCTGATTGGACGGATGTCGGGGACGCTGCGAGCCAACGAGGATCGAGTTTGTCTCCGAGCTGTTTCCTGGGATTGAGCTGAAAGAAAAAAGAATTTCTGAAGAGGCAATAACTCTAAATTTAACCAATCCAACGCAAATCAGATTCCATCCGAGGCGTGGTGACAACACAGGGAGGTTCTCTCCTCAATAAAGGGGCGAGTCCTCCGAGGGTCGGGATCTGAAACTGACACGTGCATCAATAACCGGCGTCGGATTCTTTCGTGGTTTCCGTGAATTTCTCTCCGATATTTTGGTTTAAATACCTTCGGTTATTACGGATGGATTTAAAATCATCAAGGTCCCGGAGACGGTGTAAATCTGAAGGCTGAGGCCCGGCCGCCATGAGCAGACAGATGTGTGCTGTCACAGGAAATACAGGCGCTCATTTGAATCTATTAACCGGGCAGCAGCGGCGCCCGGGGCTCGGCCAGGGGAGGAGGGGGAGGGGCGGGACCCGGCAGCACCGAGGCCAATTCTTAGTAAACCGCAACGACGCTTGTGTCCAGAAGAGTTTAGTTTTATTTTAAAGTTCCTTCACCTCCAGAAAACAAGCCGGCGTGGGGACGGACGCTCGGAGGAGGAGGAGGCGGCGGGCCCCTCGTCACGCCGCCGCAGATAGCGGGAGCACCTGGGTCCATTCTAATTGTATCCACGTTTTAAACAAAGTGACTCGCACTTGAGCTTCATTATACGCGCACCCCATTTCCATAGGCCTCTGGGAACGGGACCTGGGCTGCTCACGTTAAACAAATGGCCGCTCCATGATAAATGGTTCTATTAGCAATCCAGATTGTTAAACTGTGATATAACAGATCGGAGAGCGGCGCCGGGGCCCATTCATTTTCCTCCCTGCTGCACACACGCACGGCTGTAAATAGCTTGTTTTTATGTGTGAATAACGTATTAAAACTCGGCATTAGCCGCGTCCTTTGATAGAGAGGAAATTGTTGTGAATAAATAACGCGGGACGGGAATATAAAACAGGGCGGGCTGTTACGGAGGCGGCGTGGCGGCTCAGAGGTGGGCATGACTTAGGTGACAGGGAGCGTGCGGCCGACAGTAAACCATGCGCTGACAATAAAAGGTGCGGAGCAGCGGCCGTATATTAGAGTGGGCGTGTTTGGGAATAAGCTCTCAGGTTCAAGGACCTTGTCTCAGCTGCACATTCACTTATCAGGAGCTGGCAACTGGAATAATAATGCATATTACTGCCATAAGTAATTGCTCTGTCTCCACGCTGTGGCAGACGCTCGTGGTTTTTCGCGCTCACGCTCGCCGCCGATATCTGATTGGTCGGGACGGAAGCGGGTGGCGGCCGTGAATCGCGGCGTCTTGTTTGTTTAAGATTAAAATACGGCGCTGCTCCGCAGAGCCGATAGGGAGGAAGAGTTATGGAGTCACTTTTTTTTTTATTTTAGCTGCGAGGAGATTAAAGTCAGCAGCTGACGTCGAGAGCGGTCACGTGTGAATCTGCAGAATAAAGACGAACGACAGGGCGTGGAAGTTAAAGTGAGGTTCAGTGTCGGGTCGAAGAAACACGCCGACCAATCGGGTTCCAGGAAATGTGGTCACAATCTCCACCTCTGTTCCTGACGCCGATTATTCCTCCTCTGCTTTTCTTCTGAATTTATAATAAATGAAAAACAAGCGTCTGGCAGCTTTGTTCAAATATTGACGAAGGCCGAGTAAAGAAAGTCTCCGGCTCCGCATGTTAAACCGTCCTACAGTGATTTTCTCTAATGAGCCATTAATGCTCCATTTCTTCATCATGGCAGGACACCGACTTCTTCATTAAAGAGCCGAGACGCCGCCGCTGGATTTCCATTTCAAAAGTGACCCGTCACTCTGCATCAGTCGCTGTGACGCCGCGTCGCCTTTTTATCCCTCGCTCGCTCACACCTTTCATGCCGGAGGTCCTTTAACCTCATTACACTGAGCTTTCATCACACGTGCACGCTGACATCATAAAACAGGCGTCGCTCACCTCGTCCTCCGCTCATCTCACCTGAACACGCCTCAGCAGCTTTCACCAGCAGATTAAATGTGGGTCACGGCTTGTTTTAATTCTGATCGGTAGATTATTAATAAAATGTAGTAATAGTAGAGCAACAGATTGTGTCTAATGACACAGAGGTACTAATACTGCAAATCAAAAACTGAACTCGGTGCAACAATTTCAATGTGTTGGTTTAAATCATCAGGTTTGCTCGTCTGCAGCTCGAAGAACAAGGGAGTTGTGAGAAAAACACATTTCTGCTTGTGTTTGTTGAGCTGGAAGATTTATTTCTGTAAAATCCTGGATTCTGTTGCCAAAAATAATTTCTTTCTGCAACATCTGCACATTTGTGTTCGTAAGCAAGTTTCCTACAAAAAACCCATTTTTGTTCACCGAGTTCAGCAGCAGAGAAAAGTCCCTTAGAGGACCGAGGACTGTGACAACTTTATGTCCACTCCACTGAAGACACGTTTCCTTTTGTCCCCTTTGTTTGAGATCGTGGACAAAAAGACCAGAACCTTCCTTTAAATCCAAGTTATTTTCTGGCGAGTTGTTCGAGTTCCCGTCTTTGTTCCTTCCTCATCAATTAATGAGTGTTTCTTTCTAATGGCCGGCCACCAAGTCCTTCATTAATGTGGAAAAATGTCACTAAATCACACGTTTAATTTCCATTTCAAGGGCAGCCCATCACTCTGCATCTTTGTCAGCCTCTGAAGCTGCGAGTCGTCCTCTCCTCCACCGGCCCCTGACGCGTTTTCATTCCGGGGCCTTTATACTCTGGAGGTAAGAACAAGGTCTTTCGGCCTCATTATACGGAGCTTTCATCACACGTTGGCTGACATCTTTAAAACATGTACTCTCTCTTTCTGCCTGTCCGTCCCCGGCGAGAGCGGATCGCTGCTACTCTTCATTTAGTTCAACAACACAAACACTGGTTCTCACCTGCCGCAGCCCCCCCCCCCCCCCCCCCCCCCCTCTTGTCATGTTACCTATTCATCAGCGTTTACCAGCTCAAGCGGCGCCACGCTGCTCGTCCGGCCTGATCCGGGAGAGCGAGGCGCTCCGCATTAACGATGCTGTTTTAAGGCCCCGGCTCGATTACGGATTCCTGTCAGACTTCTACTGTAAGTCACCTCTGACTGCCGCTCGCTTCTTATCAGGCCTGAGGAGCGCCACGAGCAGCGGCTCCCCCGATGACACGTTATCTCTGAGATGCATATTTCATCGGTCCGGTTGGTTTCCCCTCTGACCCGTGGCTCAGCACCTGCGAGCCCTCCGCACGCGCTCGACACACGCCCGACTCTTTCACATCAGCCGCTCTGGAGGAAGTTTGAAAAAAGCGCGTTACCTCTCGTCTCCAGCAGGGACGGCTTCTTCGGGAGGTCTCCGAACCCGCAACCATCCATTTTGTCTTTTTTCTCTCTGGACGCCGAGGTCTCCATGGCCGACGAGTCTGGAAGAGAAGGAACACAAAAGGAGTCGTTAATTAGCGGAGGAGTGGAGAGCACTCAGAGGAGAGGAAGAGTTTGGGATGAGGACACTCAGGACTCGCTCAGGACTCAAGGAGAGGACGTTAGATTCTTTCAGAGGTCTCGTCAGAGCTCCTTCACATTTCATCTTACTGAGTTTGTTGATTTCACTTCCATTGAAAGACAGAGGAAGTCTTTTGTCCCAGAGGTCATGAGACACTTGAACGCCTCGCAGTAATGGCCGATTCACCCCAACATCTAATGAGCTCACAACACATCCGTCCCCCAGGGTCCACGGTGACGTGTCCCACAGTTCGACACGAACAACAAAACAAACCGAGAAGAAGACGTGATGTCGTTGGTGGAGGGAAAATATCTGAGGTTGTCTTCGCAGTAAAAGTTTACGTTGAGCTCAATTACAGGGCTTTTATTCTGAAAGGTTGTGAACTCGGGTCTAAGATGGTGTCGACGTTTAACAAACAGAACATTTTCATTTCCGACTCTAACTCCGCCTTCTCTCCCTCGGAGCTTCCAGCAGCCGTCGTCAATTTAACAAATATCTTCTGCATCTCTGAGGAAATAAATCTCATTTGTCCTCCTCTGTCCTGTGGAAGTCTAATTTCCCAGCGTCCCCTCGGGGCTCTGACCCTGTTTGTCTTTCCTGGTTCTGTGAGTTTATCCTGAAGCAAACATGTCGGAGGATTCTGTCATGAAAGAAAACTTCTCCGTGCGTGGGGGAGGGGGGGGAGGGGGGGGCTTCCTGTCTTCCCGCGAACCACCGACCATTCACGACTCAATTTGCTTTCTGACAGCGAGGCTGCGGGGGTCGTCGGGGGGGGGTCTGGGGGTTAAAGGGGACGGGGGATGAAGAGGTGGGGGTCTCAGCGAAGTTTATTTGACTATTGACCTTTTCGTCAGCTCCATTCAGACGAGCTCTGTGGATCCGACCGGCGGAACAATACCAGTTTATCTTCAAAGCTCAAACGATGAAGAGACTTTTCCTCTTCTTCAGATTCTGTCGTCAACACTTCAAACGTGTGGAACCAGATTTTCTCTCAGGACAGATTCAAAGAACCAGATCGGCTCAACCGGTCCGGAGCCATCGGCCGCATGTGATGCAAACAGGAAGTAGATTCTCTCCTCGGCAGTATTTGTGTTTGACAGTGTCAAAACATTTAACCGCTAATAATAAATAAATGAATGAATTTTTCTATTTGAATGTTGAATAAGAGACGTTTTTTGATGATGTCACAACTTCCTGGACGCACAAATCCGACGTTAAATATCTAAACCGTCGCCAGTTTTTACAATTTCCTGTTTTTAGTTTTCAGCATAAAATCAAAAACCAGGTAGAGAACATGGAAGTTTTTTCAAAATAAAATGAGTTCAGCTGCGTTTACAGTCTCGGATGGACGACGGGTCAAAACAAATCCGATGTGTTTGTTTCCCGATGGTTGAAAGTTGAGTTATTATTTGTCAGTGACACGTTAACGAGCTTCACCTTCATGCTCACGTCTTCGGCCGGACGTGTGAACAGCTGTTGAGCTGTCACCGTCTTCAGGACCTCGTGGGTTCAGGTCGGACCCTCGTGAGAACACGGCTCAGACGGCCGCAGGTCACACGCTCCGGTTTGTAAACGAGCCAACGCGCTTCACTGCGTGTTTAACCCGGGCCTGTGACTGACGGCTCGGCCTGCGGTCTTTACTGCTGCGGATGAATCAGGGCAACAGGTGTGAGAGGCCGGGAGTGAAGCCTCATGGGAAGTCACCACACACACAGAAGCCCCTGCAGCGGAGGTGATATATGAGGCACATAATGGTGGTCTTTCACGCCTGCACTCCTCTGATCTGTCCCCACAAATCATCATTAGTCAGGCTCAACATTTGCTGTTCGCACGTTTAGCGGCTCTGCGATCGGTGTTTGTGCTGCGGCCTGAGATCGTTTCCACGACGAGGCCACGAAACAAAGTGTGAAGTAGGTGAGATCAGCACGGAGCCAGAGAACGAGAGAGCTCGTGATCTGTTTGTTTCCTGCTCGAGACGACTTCACTCCGAAGACGTCTGAATGTAAAGATCACAAAGGAAATCAGAGAGAAGCGAGGTCTCACTCATCAGACTAAATAAAAGCACAATAAAATGTGATAATTATTGATATCGACAGCTCTGCTCTTTTTAAATAGAAATAAAACGTCCTCATAGTTTTTAAATTAAATGTAAAGTATCCTACACTTGAATGTATTTCACATTTCTGCTCCATCAGTGTAAATACAAAGGGAAGGTTCCTGGAGATAATGTTTGTGGAGTGAGTCTCTGCAGCAGGTCGGCCGGAGTAATTAAGCGTGTCCCCCCCGCTCCCCTCTGTCGGCTCCTTTCAGGGGCCTCACAATGATTCATTTGAGTATAATGGTCGACAAAGACTTCCTTACAATAAGGTTATTTAAGGGAACTACTTCAGAGCTCGGACCCCCCCCCCCCCCCCCCAGCTTTCTGTTGAGTCATTGTTCTGTTTATTCTGTCGAGTCATCCCTTCCCCCGCTCTCTTTAAAAGCACAGAAACACGTTTGTTCAGAAAACACATTTTACTTTTCACCTCTGAATAATTTGATTCAGGATCAGATTTAAAACTTTGTCGTCAAAGTTTGGTTTTGTTGAAATTAGAATTTTTTCACTTTAACTCAACGATTGAAAACATTTAATTTTCCGCCGCCGGGGACGTGGAAATAAAAACAAGGGATCATGGGAAATCCTAAGGAAGTCACATATTACCTTTTTTATTTCAAACATAACATGAGTTTGTTGACGTGGTGAAGCAGCGTGGGATCATGGGAGCTGTAGTCTTTTTTTTGCTGAATTACAAAATAAAGCAATAATATAAGAAGGAAACAATATAAACTGAGGACTGATGATTTTAGATCGACCTCCTCTGTTCTCTGATTTAAGTTATTTCTCTCTTCACGCTGTGAACGAACCACACGTTCTTCCTGCAGAGGGCCGCGGCGCGCAGGAATCAAACGGCGTGCGGGCGAGAGAGGGTTTCCCCCGCGTCAGGGAAACAAATGCCTCTGCCTCGGAGGTGTCTTCGGCTTCCAGGGGCCCCGCTTGGCTCATCACCGGATATTACCGGCAGCCACTGTCCCGCTGAATTATGAGAGCCGCTCTTGTCAAGCAAACAAACGACTCTGTCTCGACTCAAAAGGTCACAGCGCACCGGAGTGAAATCACCGTCAATTCCTCGCCGCGCTGCCTCTTTCCAAGGGCCACTTGCTGGAATTTATGGTCGGGCCCCGCACCTATTCTCCTTTGAATAATAGCTATCCCATAAAAGAAGCCCGGGTCGGTGGCGAGTCGGAAATAGAATGCAGCTTGGGCCGAGCGGGGGTTGTTTATAGTGCGCGTGGCGAATGCACAAATAGAGGCTAACAGTGACATTTGAATTTATTTATCCGACTTCCAGAGACTTGTTCCTCTTAACTTCAGGGGAAGAGGCAGCGAGACCCAAAATCTCCTGGAGCTAAAAGAGGAGCAGGAGGGAGAGAGGACGCCCCCCCCCCCCCCGAGGGACGACGTGATGAAGATGAAGTTTCTGTCCTCTACTTTTATATTTCTGTCTTTTCAATGATAACAAGTTCCAGCCTCTCACTCGCTCTCTGCGCCTGGACGTTCAATATCCTGTGGCTGATCTCACACAACAGCTACCAGATGTGGCGGCGGAGTCGAGAGGACGACTCTCCGCTGCGGGAGGGTTTGACCCGGACGGAGCGGAGAACGCCTCCCACCTGAGTGCAGCAGATAACCCCGACCCTGCTTGTCTGTCTGTGCAGTGGCAGCTCGCACAGGTTGGATTAAGAAACTCACACGTTTGTTCTCACTCGCAGAACACGCCAGGAACACGTCAGGAACACGTCAGACTTCAGTTCACGTCTGAAAACAACTTCATCGAACAGCTGGAAATCAATCACGTGACATTCTGATCCAAACTTTGTCTGGTTCAAACGTTTGAAACTAAATGTTTGCGTCGACTAATAAACAGTTCATAAACAATCAGAATAATAATTAACTTGATAGAGTCGTTGCATTTAAACCTGTGAGGTCGCAGGTTTGATTCCCGCAGCGTCCAGTTAAAAGCCTAACACGTGATCTCTGTTCTCTCTGCAGTTGTCTGGACTCTTCACCACACGTCCCTCATGTCCCTCCTCTTCCTCCTCCTGCTCCTCCTGCTCCTCCTGCTCTGACCACTTTGACCCCTCGGCCAAATGCTCCGGCTCCAGCGCGGCCACTCGCTGTTTTACAGCTGCAGTTTGGATCCACGACTTCCTCCTCACGTGAATTCATCGACACCCACAGTGAGTCCTGCTGTTTGTCCACTGTCCTGTTTGTCCTCTGTCCCTGCTGTTTGTCCACTGTCCCTGCGGAGAGTTTCACTGTGTCACACCAACAGAACAGCCACTGCCTCCCTTCACTCTTTTGATCCTCGTTCAATCGGTAATATTCTCCATTTAAAACAGGTCTGAGTTTAAAAACTTCAGAACCGAGTGGTTCAGAGAGAAATCCTGAGTTTTACAAAGTTTACGATGTCCAGGAAACTACACAATCAAATGTGAGACGTACGAGCAGAGACTTTGAACCGAGTTTACAACGAGCTGGAAGTTTTTCTGTTTCCTAAATGAACCGATGATGTTTCTCAACACGGACGGATTTCAAGTTTAGTTTTCTGAGTGTTTCCAGGTGAAATCAGCCTCATGTCATCACGTCGAGATGAGGCGTTCAGGGAAACTCCCTCTTAGTCACGGCTGCAGTGTGTGTGTGTGTGTGTGTGTGTGTGTGTGTGTGTGTGTGTGTGTGTGTGTGCGTGTGTGCGTGTGTGTGTGCGTGCGTCTACAAGGCAAATACATGACGTGTGTGAACACCTGCAGACAGAAGTACCTTGAATTATACACATCCTGTACTACATTACTGCAGTTTACTACATCAGTGCTTCCCACAGTTCATTCAGTCGGCCGTGAGCGTGCACGTGCATGAATGTTGCTCTCACGTGCACCAGAGTCTGAGTGACAGGTTCACAGCTCTGAGCCTGCAGCTGCAGCACGAGAGTGCGTCGGCGTGGACGGTGAAAACTTAACGGACGATAGCGTGAGCGTGCACGTGGTTGTGCACGCAGCTTCACAATGACTGCAGCCCAGATAATTAATGAAAGATCTTAATATTTGATCCACGTGTCCTCACGAAGACGTGAGACAATAAGACAGAGTAAAGACAAGAGACATCTCTGATCGATGGGCGGGAACTTTAACCCTCGAGAGGAGGAGCTAAACTGAGATCACGTTAATATGAAATATCTGAGAAATCAACTTGTACTTGTACTTGTACTTCGAGTATTTGTTTTACATCCCGTCACTAAAGCTAAACTCCGCCTCCTTCACGTCACCTCGTCAGTAAAAAGACTCAGAGTCAGAATTTAAAAGTTTTAGGTTCAGATTCACTCTGAGGAAAATCTGTTTCGATAAAGTTTTGAATTCGGGACGTTGAAGAGTTTCCTGTGTCGGTCCTCAGCTGTCAAACAGCATCAGGGGCCACAGGCTCCTGGACTCAGAGCTAATGTCCGCTGACATGGTGGAACCTGCAGGGGCCCCGTCACTAACAGCGTGTCACAGAGCCTCCGGGGGAGCGAGGGGCCCCGGGACGGAGTCTGTCCCCGGTCCCCGACGGGAACCCTCCCTTCCTGGAGGGAGGAAAGAAGAAGAAGAAGAAGCGAGGGGGCCTCCGGGGGCCAAACGCATTCCTCCTGACCTCCAGGTCTGATTGAGCTCACGGAAAGACGAGGTCGGAGGTGGGGGGGGCTGATTGCTAAAGAATACCACATGGCCCCGCAGGGACGCCACATGGGGAAGGATTTTGTGGAAAGAGAAAAAAAAAAGGCAACAGAGCTGTTTTCCCGTTTGCGGCGGCGGATGGTTGATGCGTCTGCGGCCTGGCAGCTTCCACGCAGAGGAAGCGACCGAGGCCCTTCATCAAGGAGCCGCCAGGCAGCGCCGGCGCCGCAGGAGGCGAGCGCGGAACACGAGGACGCCATCAGACGAGGAGATAACCGGCCTGTGAGGACCAAACACGGCCGAGAGACCAGAGACAGACAAACTTCTCCCAGATCATTCGTTTTTCACATCGTGTCAAAGTGTCATCGCCGGCGTCTCTGTGCACAGCGAGGGGCCTCCTTCACATCCTCACACACACACACACACTCACTCACACACACACACACACACTCTCTCACTCTCGGCTGTCAGGCCTGAACGAGGCGTTGCTGCCGTCCCTTCAGGAGTTAATTAACAGATGCATCAAAGCTCGTCCTGATGAGCTCGATGTCCACAGAGGAAGAACCACCGGCCCCAGAGGCCCCTGGACCTTTGATTTGTGTGTGTGTGTGTGTGTGTGTGTGTGATCGCTGCTTCTCTCCGTCAGAGGACGTTTGTGAGAAGTGATAATAAATAATTAGGCGTCAGGTTTGTGTGAGAACAGTTTGATCCTGGTTGAACTTTGAACCGGATCAGAGGACGACAGAACATCTGGAACAGCTGGGACACAAACTGAGAGGGATTTAAATTCACCAGAGATTTATTTCTGCTTCTTCTTCTTCTTCTTCATGGATTCATTCGTTTAAAGCTTCTGATTCCTTATTCTGTTTAATTCTTTTTCTCTCGGACGTCCACGTCCCTCCTCTCGCTCCTCTCGCTCCTCTCGTTCCTCTCGTTCCTCTCGTTCCTCGTTTAAAGAGGAGTTCTCCACCAGGTATATTTTAAAACTTTAAAACACTCTGAAATTCATGAGTCAATATTTAAAAAATAAAATGTGAGAATTAAAGGTTTTAAAAACCTGGAGATTCTTATTATGATTTAATTTAGAATATTCACATTAAAGAGAAGAAACAGAAGAAGAAGAAGAAGATTAGAGGACGAAGAAGAAAGTGAAAATGTGAATCGAGCAGTTTGTTGGTGAATTGTCCGAAGAGGAGTCAGATGTTGATGATGTCACTCTGATCTCTGGTGTTTATTTAAATCCGAGTCTGACGGCGTCTCTGGAGGTTTTAGTTTGAAAAGTCTTTCTCTCTGCGTCTCCAGGATTTTCTGTAAAAACCCTCTGAAGCGTCTTTTCTCCTCTGAACCCACCAGCAACAACGGCCCCGGGGCCACGCGGCGTAATTGGTGTGGACTTGTTGTTTTGTGGGATAAGAGACTTTTGAGTCCTCACAGCGGGACGCTCTACTCACTTCCAATTCATCCCCCCCCCCCCCCCCCCCCTCCCGCAACCGCCTTCCTCCTCCTCACAGTCCATCACGTCCCCCGGCCTCTCCGAACGATGTCCCCTCCGGTCGCTCTGTCCCCGGGGCCGTTAATGGACGAGGTCTGTGTGAGGGGAAGGCCGGCCGGCGCTCGGCTCAGGATGAAAGTGACGTCCCCGTCACAGGTTTTCGGGAAGCCCCCATGTCACGGTGAATAATGTGAGGGGCCCCATTATCCCCCCCCCCCCCGCTCCCTGACTGCTGGAACTCTTCATTCTGCACAAAAGCAAATGCACTAAAACTTTTCTTCTGATGCAAATGAATGCACCCGGCCATTCACTATTAAAAATAGTGAGCAGGCAGAGAGAGGGAGCGAGCTGCTTTATCTCAGTCGAGGAGGAGAACACGTCCGGCCTCCTCCTCCTGCTGCTGCTCCTCCTGCTGCTCCTCCTGCTGCAGATTCAAACTCTCCTGTCGTTTGTTTTCTACCAGAGGAGATAAAACTAAACACCAGCGTTTAAAGAAGATCCAAACCAGAACCACTTCCTGTAAACCTGGTGTTTAAACCTGGTGTTTAAACCTGGTGTTTCACGGAGAACATCCTCAACACGAGAGAAAACCAACGTCTCAAATTAAAATCAACTTCTCCTCAAACTCAACTCCTCGTTTCACCAGAGATCAGCTCCAATGAGACAGAAGTTTGATTCCAGCTGCAGTTTGAAACCAGTCTGACTGAAGTCGATGCAGCGGCGGCTCTTGAAGCGTGTGTCACCGACGAGCATCTCAAATATCAGGTTGCAAATTCCTCAGATTCCAGAATCAGAGTTAAACTCCAGCGAGAGTTTGTTCCCAAAGGAGATTTAACACATCAATACGATTCAATAAGATTTAATACGATTCAATAAGATTTAATACGATTTAATATAATTTAATAAGATTTAATACGATTCAATAGATGAATAATAAAAAGTTAATGCTGAAGTGAATCTGAGGCAGATTTAAGAAAAGAATGTTAATAATGAAACTAAATGAAGAGACGGGAAAGAGAAGGATGATGAAGATGAGGATGAAGATAGAGAGACTTTGTGGAGCACATGGTTCAACTCACCAACTGTCTCCTCCGCGTCCTGAGCGACTCTTCCTCCTCCTCCTCCTCTTCTTCAGTCTAACTCTGCTCCTCTTCGTCAGACCTCAGGATCTTCATCGGATCCGTCACAGGGAAAGAAAAGCGTCAAATCCCGTCTGCGCTGCTCGGAGCGCTGCGCGTCCACCTCGAGACGTATTCCAGACACTGAGGCGCGTGCGTGCGTGCGTCCGGAGCGCGGCCACGACAAACTCCACGAGGAGGGAAAGTTTCTCTCGTGAACCCGCGACACGCGCCCGAGGGAAAGACGCACGAAGGTCCCGAGAAGAAGAAGAAGAAGAAGTTAGAGGAGGAGAAGAAGATGAGGAGGGTCAGTCCACTCCTCCTTCTCTCTCTCTCTGTTTCACTCTCTCTCTCTCTCTCTCTGTTTCTGTCAACCCCCCCCCTCTCTCCTCTCTCTCCTCTCTCTCTCTCTCTCTCTCCTCTCTCTCTCTCTCTCCTCTTCCTCCTCTCAGACCCGTCCCATCATCCCTCCATCATTAAACCACACGTCTTCATATTAAGTCCACACAGTTGATTGATAATCTAAAGAATATTCCTCCTGAGCTACAGTTAATACTTTATTCTATAGATTGAATTATAGTTAGTTTGAACTAGATTTAATTCTGTTAGACAAACTAAAATGATTTTTATTATTCTATAGATTTAATTATTGTTAGTTTGAACTATATTTAATTCTGTTAGACAAACTAAAATGATTTTTATTATTCTATAGATTTAATTATTGTTAGTTTGAACTATATTTGATTCTGTTAAACAAAGTTTGAATTATTTTTTATTCTATAGATTTGAAGTTAAATGATTTTTTAATCTATAGATTTAATTATAGTTTGAACTATATTTGATTCTGTTAAAGTGAAATAATTTTTTATTCTATACATTTAATTATAGTTTGAACTATATTTGATTCTGTTAAAGTTAAATTATTTTTTATTCTATAGATTTAATTATAGTTTGAACTATATTTGATTCTGTTAAATGATTTAAATTGGTTCTCATCGATCGGTTCCCTGTGATTAGTTTAAAACACGATCAGGATTATTTCCAGTCGATGTTTGAGACTCACTCACTTTCTATCGAGTGAACAAGATAAAATGTGAGACATGTTTGGGAACAGCTGGTTTCACAGATTCAATTAAAGAAGATGATGAATCATCATAAAATGAATTTAGAATAAAGTTCTAATAATAAATCGATGATGTTTTCAACCTGTGATCATCAACTGACTTTACAAACTATAAAGTCACATCAGCAGAACTACATTAATATAATATAATTACTCCAACGATTTAAATCAGAATGACATTTCAACAGTAATTAACTTTGAGTCTCGAGCTTCACGTTCATTTCAAATGAAACAACGACACCTAGTGGCAGCTGCTGTCCACTGCATGTGGACGTCCTGATGTTTAGAGTTGTGGTACAGATGTTGTACAGATGTTCTTTACTTTATTCTCAGTCTTTAATCTTATTTTTGTATTTTATTTTCGGACACAGGTTTTGTTGAGGTGTTAATGACCCGTCGCTCGCTCTCGTCGTCTTCATCAAATAAACAGAAATATATTTAAAGATTTAAAATCCTGGTCTGGTTGATCTGTAAACATTTAATTTAAACCAGTGGAGGAACATGGAGACAATTTGTTTGAATAAATAATCTGTGTCGAACAGAGCTGATGTCAGTCATTAATAAAAGTTTAATAAGAAGAAAAGATCGAAGTCGTATTTAAAAATGAAGCAGTCAGTGAATTAAACTGTTTATTTAAAACTTTAACTTATGGTTGAATTGCTGATTTAAAATGTTCACACACAAGAAAAACTAAAACAAGGTGTTCTCATCAATGTTCATCATGTAAACCTTTAACATTTATATTAATGAATTAAAAACACAGTGGGATCAGGTGCTTTAAATATATTTAGATGATAAAACTAAAAAACAATCGGTAATAAAACTTAAGAATAAACCACATTATTCGGACTCACTGTGTTTTTGTATTTCATAAATATATCATGTAAAGTTCAGAAGTTTTATTTTCAGGTTTTTCTCTCTGGCTGAAAAAAACCTTTAGAAGAGAAAAGAGTAAATGATCCATTAGCGCCACCTGCTGGTGTGAGGTGAGGCCTACTGCAGCGACAAAACGTTTTTCTGATCACAAACCTGGAGCCTCAGATTATTTCAGAATAAAAGCTGAGACACGTGTGAGTGTTTTCTTGAAGGAGGGATGAGGAAGAATATAAAGAGAAGGAAAAGACTTTTCTATTTCTACACTCTCAGTTTAAATCAATCTCTTATTTCTCTCTTTAGTTTGAACTCACTTCCACTAATTCCAAAATAATCTCACATCTTATGAAATACTTCAAATAAACAATCACTTTCACTTCTCTTCTGACGAACCGACAGAGAATCATCTGTTTCTGGACTAAATCACCGAACCTGTGAATCTTCAGTGGGAATAAAAAACCTTCACGCAGCTGAAACTGACCATCTGCAGCCTGGTCATCGACTTCATCAGCGTCAACAATGAAACAAGTGAAATTAAATGAAAATAAAAGACGTAACTTCTGTTAGAACTCGCAGAGAACGATGGTATCACCGGCGTCGCCGACATGTGGAAATAATTTCAGCCCCGAGCAATAATAATATTGAATATCTTTTAAAACTGTTGCGTGAGAACTCCTTCCCTCATCTCGACATCCGACACTGATGACTTCCACAGAGCTGCGTCCGTATCTGTCCCCACTGTGGGAAAACGAGGGACATCTGTCTTATTGAGCGTTTTAACTACGTCAGAGACAAAGTCCTCAGCTTCAGGTGCAGGAACTCTTCTGGTTCTTATTCTCCGGAGACGCAGAAACGTCTCTTCCTCCTCAGATTGTGAGACGGACTCTGAAACGTTGAGATTTAGACAAAACAACTGGATCCGGGGGGGGGGGAATAAACTCTTCTATCGTCCATCCATCATATAGATAACGCACCCACAACGAGGGGGCGGGACAATGTCTCGCGTCGTCGCTCCTCCTGGTTTTCTATTGGTTGTTGTTGGAGCTGAAGCTGGAGCACAACCGGACATTTGAGCATCACAGAAGGTGACAAACACTCTGAGTGTGTGTGTGTGTCCGTCCCTGATCTGAACCCGTGTACTGCGGAGTCGTGAAAACTGCAGTAGCGTGGAGGTGTTGTGTGTACTCGTGGTCGTACTCGTGGTCGTACTCGTGGTCGTACTCGTACCTGGTGGATCGTGGGTTTTCTGAGCCGCTCCACATCTGTGCCACCTCTGCTGTGACTCATCTGCTTTGGTCTTCAGCGAGTCGGCCTCGGAAAACACATGTGGGACGACCTCTTGACCTTTAATATCCGCTGAGTTTATTTGCTGCGTCCCCCCCGACCTCCCTCTCCGCCCCTGCTCCGTATTAAATCAGATATGCACCTCCTCTCACCTAATCCCCGCTGACCCCAGGTCCTCCTCGCTCTGTGTTCGCTGTGACTGGGGAGCCGCTCTGTTGACCTAAATACAGAGCGGCTCCTTCATGTCCCCCCTCTGGTCAGAGACGTCCTCCACTGAGGTTCTATAGATCTACACTGAGGTTCTGTAGATCTACACTGAGGTTCTATAGATCTACTGAGGTTCTATAGATCTACACTGAGGTTCTATAGATCTACTGAGGTTCTATAGATCTACTGAGGCTCTATAAATCTACTGAGGTTCTATAGATCTACTGAGGTTCTATATATCTACTGAGGTTCTATAGATCTACTGAGGTTCTATAGATCTACACTGAGGTTCTGTAGATCTACACTGAGGTTCTATAGATCTACACTGAGGTTCTATAGATCTACTGAGGTTCTGTAGATCTACACTGAGGTTCTATAGATCTACTGAGGTTCTGTAGATCTACACTGAGGTTCTGTGGATCTACACTGAGGTTCTATAGATCTACTGAGGTTCTATAGATCTACACTGAGGTTCTATAGATCTACTGAGGTTCTATAGATCTACTGAGGCTCTATAAATCTACTGAGGTTCTATAGATCTACTGAGGTTCTATATATCTACTGAGGTTCTGTAGATCTACTGAGGTTCTATATATCTACTGAGGTTCTGTAGATCTACACTGAGGTTCTATAGATCTACACTGAGGTTCTATAGATCTACTGAGGTTCTGTAGATCTACACTGAGGTTCTGTGGATCTACACTGAGGTTCTATAGATCTACTGAGGTTCTATAGATCTACACTGAGGTTCTATAGATCTACTGAGGTTCTATAGATCTACTGAGGCTCTATAAATCTACTGAGGTTCTATAGATCTACTGAGGTTCTATATATCTACTGAGGTTCTGTAGATCTACTGAGGTTCTATATATCTACTGAGGTTCTGTAGATCTACACTGAGGTTCTATAGATCTACACTGAGGTTCTATAGATCTACTGAGGTTCTATAGATCTACTGAGGCTCTATAAATCTACTGAGGTTCTATAGATCTACTGAGGTTCTATATATCTACTGAGGTTCTGTAGATCTACTGAGGTTCTATATATCTACTGAGGTTCTGTAGATCTACACTGAGGTTCTATAGATCTACACTGAGGTTCTATAGATCTACTGAGGTTCTGTAGATCTACACTGAGGTTCTGTGGATCTACACTGAGGTTCTATAGATCTACTGAGGTTCTATAGATCTACACTGAGGTTCTATAGATCTACTGAGGTTCTATAGATCTACTGAGGCTCTATAAATCTACTGAGGTTCTATAGATCTACTGAGGTTCTATATATCTACTGAGGTTCTGTAGATCTACTGAGGTTCTATATATCTACTGAGGTTCTGTAGATCTACACTGAGGTTCTATAGATCTACACTGAGGTTCTATAGATCTACTGAGGTTCTATAGATCTACACTGAGGTTCTATAGATCTACTGAGGTTCTATAGATCTACATCAGTGTAGATCACATTGTAATAAATGATTCACAAAGCTTTATCTTTTAATTTGACAGTCAGCACGTGGACACACGTGGACACACGTGGACACATGTGGACACACGTGGACACACGTGGACACACGTGGACACATCGTCAGTGTTGGTGAGGTCCGTCTCATTGTGGAGGACGAGGAGCAGAGACACCTTCATGTTCCTCAGTCGACGTCAGAGTTCAGATCAGAAGTCCGACGAAGAGAAAACCTTCAAAATAATATGACACATTAACAAACAGGTCGCTCTGTTTCATTTCAAAATAAAAGAGTGTTTGTTTCTCCATTAACCTGCAGGAGACGCCATGTTTGACACTAATATCTGTCCTCCACCTCCGTCCTCCATTCATCCAACCCAGCCGCTCTGCAGGGCGCTGTGTGTGTGTGTGTGTGTGTGTGTGTGTGTGTGTGTGTGTGTGTGTGTGTGTGTGTGTGTGTGTGTGTGTGTGTGTGTGTGTGTGTGTGCGCTGGCTGCAGGCCAACAGAAATCCATCTTTTAGAAACAGCCTCTGTCCCCCGGGACAATAAGAAGTGTCCCTCCAGTCTGAAGAAGCTGATGACAGACTCATTCAGACGCAGCAGGTCTGAGGACGTTGGTCTCGTCTGAGCGTCTCAATGGACGGTTTCACTTCCAGGACGTCTCCGTCCTGAATCAAAACTTGAACTTGTCTTCAGCAGAGGCGTCTTTACGTTTGAACATATTCATCTTATTTTTTAAAGCAGCACTATATCAGCTCCTCGTCTTCATCCTGAGATATTTGTCTTGTTCTAGTGTCTCGTCCGTCAACACGTCCGTCAACACGTCCACTCGCTCACTGAGAAGCTTCCAGACGTTTGTTTTCTCTCATGCAGACGAGACAGTAACAAATTAAAATGGCTGCAGTCGGAGCCGGAGGCCTTTGTGTTTGCATGTTCTTCATACCGTCATTCTTTGTGTAATCCTCCTCCTGGTGCTGATCCGACAGTCTGAAGACTCCGAGGTTAATTAGAGGAGCGGCTCCGCCCTCGTCCTCCTCTGCTTCTTTCTGTTGTGATGTTGGCGTCTCCTCCTCTCGTCCGTCTCCTCACTTTGAACATATCTAACGGTGCCTAACGCTCCGACGAGGGACCTGCAGACATTTAACAAGACATGAGGTCACTTCCTTCAAGACGTTATTAAAAAGTCTAAAGTTACAGGTTCTGAGAAACGCCGTCCACCTCAGGAGACAGATGAAGTTTGAATCATGTGGATCTGTGATCTGTTCTGTTCTTATTTAGAATGATTAATGAACCGATGGACTTCCTGCTGCTCGTCCAGGTTCCGTTCAGTGTTCCGTGTTTAATGATCCAGAATAAATCTCTGAGACTCTGAGTCATTTTCTCACAGTGCAGCTGAGAAACAGGTTTTTAATAGAATTCCTTTTTAAAAGTTTCCCTCACTGGTGTTAGACGCTGCTCCAGTCTGAGTTTGTACCTGCGGAGCGTTTACAAATCATCCTCCAGTGTCACGTCTGCTCGAACACCATTTTGTAATTGGAGTGGACCGACCCGGTGACGTCCCGGCAGCGCGGCCCTCCGGCCTCGGAGATTATCCTGCTCAAGTGTCCTTGAGTGAGACTCCACCTGCACAGATTGTTCTGTTCGAGAGCATCGGCCGCACGCAACGCTTAAAACATGTAAATTCCCCGTTTGGCTCTCGGGGAACGCGAAGACGTCGTCCTCTGCACAAAGCGCCGGCTCCAACGGCCCCTGAGCCGATTGGCAGATAAGTCTCTTTGTGGTTGGCAGCGCCGCAGATGTGTTCAGCTCCGTCCGTTCTCATGTCTGACATCGTGTATGGGAGCACTTGTCTCAGCCGACTGGACGCACGTGGCCCTCTTCAAAACCCGGTGACACGCCAACAATGCATGTCAGCGCCGCCGCCGAGGACACGCTGAGCAAAGCCGAGGGAAAGTCACACTCAAGTGATCTGAGAGGAGATGAATGTCAAGTGCAGAGTGGGGTCCCCTCGTGGAGGTCCCGTCACATCTGACCAGGCCGGAGCCTCGTTCTCACAGGGGCCTGTTCCCGTCGGTCTGGAGAGAGAACCGCTCCAGAGATTAGTTCTGTGTTTACGACAAGATGCAAAATACAGACTTTCATGACAGGAATTAAAGTTCTTATAAAAACCTTGAACTCCTGAAATAAGTCTGAGAGCTTTGTTTCCCCTCAGATAGAAACGTTCCTTCTGTCTGTTTTTAATCACAAACCTAAACCTTCAAGTTTTTTATCTTAATCAGGAAATCTGCTCGAATTTGAACTTGTTAAAAAGTTGTTTAAGAGAATCTTAAAATCTACTTTTATTATCGGGAATATCTGAAAATACGTCAACCGACAGAAAAGTGACAAAAAGTTGAAAAATGTCTAAAATCTCACGTACATCTAACATGTGGCACTTCAGCCACTAGGGGGCGTTTAAACAAAAAGACACTCTCAACAGACCGCCGTGAAGCAGCGTGGGATCATGGGAGTTGCTCGGATCATGTTCACGGATGAGTTCATGTATTACAGTTTTATTTAGGTTACGATGAGACACGCTAACAGGCTAACAGCTAACAGTCGTTTGAAGCTGTAGTGGAGACGCACAACCCCTAACCCTTATATCTTTAAATGTTGGTTCTGTTCCACCGAGGCTGCGTCAGCTGATCTCAGCTACTCGAGCTGGTCACAGGTTTGGATTTCCACGTGACTGACGTCTCATTGGCTCGGCTCCACCTGTGTTTCTTCTTTGTCACAAACGACCACCTCCCTCCAGTCAGCCTCAGCTCGACCAGGACCTGGACTCTGCCGTGTTATTAGCACCATTGTGCCGTCGTGCCGCATGGTGGGCCGCCATTCATCTGGACCCAGGCGGTGAATGAGGGGCCGGAGGGAGGAGGAGGGAGATTAGGGCCCCGGGATGAAGCCGGGTTGGGCCCCATTGTGCTCTGGCGGAGGGAGCGGCTGGATCCGCAGCAGCAGGGCAGCTTCCGCTTGTTGTCGCTCGTGGAGGGGGCTCACGGGGGGGCCGGGGGCCCCACAGCCAAACCTGCCCGTGGATTATTAACACCGGGCGTCCCCTGTCTTTATCGAGGGACAGAGGATGAAGACCTCTGATTCTCACCAGGTCACGGGACGGAGCAGGACGTCCAGGTCCAGTGAGAAGGTTTTCAGAAACACGTTCCCTCTTCGTCTCGACGCTCAGAGCGTTAACGACGGTCATGTTCAGAGAAACGATCAGAACGAACTTTCCCTCCACTTTCCTGGAGAGAAAGTAGTGTGATGCTCAGAGGAGAGGGTGAGGAAGAGGGTGAGGAGAGGGTGAGGAAGAGGAGAGGGTGAGGAGGGGAAGAGGAGGGGAAGAGGAGGGGAAGAGGAGGGGGTGAGGAAGAGGGTGAGGAGAGGAAGAGGAGAGGGTGAGGAGAGGGTGAGGAAGAGGGTGAGGAGGGGAAGAGGAGGGGGTGAGGAAGAGGAGGGGGTGAGGAAGAGGAGGGGGGGACGTGACGCTGCTGCTGAGAGTGTGGCTCAGAATGAAAATCAGTTCAGGAAGATGAACTCAGGATTGACCAGCAGCAGCTCCGGCCACTAGAGGTCAGTAATCAGCTGTGAGGACGACGAACTTGAAAAATCCTGGTCCAAACTTTAACCTGTGAACTTGACTTCACAACATCTGGACTTTGTGTTTCATCATCTGTGAACTGTTCGACAGATGAAGAGAAATATATAGAAATATAACATGTTATACTCACCTCCACGGTGTGTGTGTGTGTGTGTGTGTGTGAGTGTGTGTGTGAGAGTGTGAGTGTGTGTGTGTGTGTGTGTGTGTGTGTGTGTGTGTGTGTGTGTGTGTGTGTGTGTGTGAGAGTGTGTGTGTGTGTGGAGGGGAAGGTGCAGCCTTCACCCCAGGCCACTGTCCTGTGTGTGTGAGTGGGGGGGGTGTATATCACATGGCTGTCTGCCTCATCCATCACTGAAAGGATGTGAGAGTGTGTGTGAGTGTGTGTGTGTGTGTGTTTGTGTGTGTTGTATTAAATATTCAGGAGAAGCTTCTTCTTGAATCTCGTCTCCAGATTTCCACATTTCTTTCGTCCTCGTGTGTCTCTCGTCTTTTCTGATCTCCAGATAAATTAGCGTCCGCTCCTTGTGTGCGTTACAGGTAACTAATAGCAGAAAGGTCAGAGGTCAGCAGAGGTAATGAAATATCCCTGTGACCCTGCGGTGGTCAGGTACGATGCTCGACAGGAAAGAGGAGAAGCTGCGGAGATGGGCGGAGGTGTAGTGATTTGTTTTTTGCTCCTGACAGAGTGAAGTGAATTATCGTCTGTTCTCTGGTTACTGTTCTCGCCGCCGCTCGTTTCTCTGGATGAATTTTTTATCAGGCCTCCTCAAAATTTGGATAAGTTTAAATATTAATGCTACATATCGCTCACCATCAGCCCCGGGGGGGTGGGGGCAGGGCCCTGCTCGTCAGACTACAACATGTCCGACCCGCTCTCACACACGAACGCCGACCTTTGTTTTAATCCGGATCACGTTAAAGGTGTTGAACGAATTAACGGGCTGATCACAGGAGGATGAAGCAGCGTTAATTAAAAAACAGTCTTTGTGTCCATTTCAATCTCTTAGTTTTCAGTTGTTCATCGTCGAGGAAAAGAAGAAGAAGTTTCCTTGGATTCTGATTTAAACGTTTACATCAACGCACACATGATGTTTAACACAGAGACGATGGACTCAGCTGCTGACGTCTTCATGTGTCGGAACAAAAATCTATATTTAACATTTATTCAGCATCATTTTCCTTCTTGTTATCAACACATGATTTTTCTCTCCCTGATCTCGAGCACATCGTCGTTTACAGAGAAGACGAATGAAGAAATAATGACGACAGTTTGACTAAACACGATTACAAAACAGACAAATAAACCTGTGTTGCTTCACGACGAGCTGATTCACTTTGACATTTTAAAAAGATTGTGAAACAAACCACTTCCTCCTCTTCTGGTCAGACGTCCTGGTAACAACTGACGACACCAAGTTTCACTGGAACAGGTTCCTTTAAATTTCTGTGTAAACACCTACATCCTCCGTCAGCGTCACCCTCAGGTGCTTCCTCCGCCACCGCCGGTCCGAGTGCCCTCGGGCAAGACACTGAGCCCGCTGACGAGCCTGTGGCTCTCCGACTGGCGCCTGCGCCGCTCCCGGCCCCGCCGTGTTTCGCTCGGGCCTTTTGTTCAGGAGCAGCTGACTGGCCGCCGCGAGATCCGTGATATTTCCAGTCTTTGTGTTCACTGTAACACGACTGGAGGGGGAACGTGAGAAGAGTGTGTGTGTGTGTGTGTGTGTGTGTGTGGAAGGACGACATATCATCGTGTGATATCAGACGTTGTTCTCACCTGGACTGAAAAAGGAGCGAAGGCGTGAAGTTCAACGCGAGGACACTTGTTTTTATCTGCATGTTTTCCGTCCGTCCCACTCTTGTGAACACGACACCTCAACAACGCCTCGAGGGAATTTCTTCAAATCCAGTGCAAACGTTCACTTGGATCCAAAGATGAACTGATTAGAATTTGGTGGCCCTGCCCTGAAGAGATGGAGGTATTTCCTGTGTGACGGTGTCAGGTGTGCACGCAGGGAAACAAAGGTTCCGGCGGTGCACGTCTGGGAGACGGGCCCGTCAGGAGCTTTCTGACCGCGGTGTCTCGTGCACACGCTGACCTGCAGAATTCTTGATTGTCGTTGAAGTTTGGTTTCCTTACGTAGAATCTGTTCTTTCACTCGTGACGAGTGGTTGGGTGTAATTAGAAGCAGGTGCCTGTGAATATTAAAAATCTTATTTTAATTCCAGCATGAAAACCATTTTTCCTTCCAAGCTGCAGACTGAGTCAAAAGCCTCCAGACTGTTTCCAGGACGAACCAGAGGAGACAAATGGGAATTCCATCTCATTTTGTAAATATCACTGCACCAGATTCACAAAGTCCTGTTTTCACAGATGGAGCCGAGTTGATTAGAAGAGTGTTTGTGCGCGAGCGTGTTTGAGGATCCGACCCTGATACCGAGAGAAACCGCAGAACAGCCTTAAATTCCTAAATCGACATTGTTACAAGCAATTTGTGAAGGTCAGAGGTCGCAGCACTTTGACGGATGACGTATGACCCCGAAGCAGCCGCGAGGAAGCGGAGAAAAGTGACGAGTGAGGAAAAGATTTATTGCAGCTCCGACCAGAGGGACTGGAGAGCATTAATATGGGAATAATTAGGAAACGCTGGCAGCAGACCAAGTCCGCAAATATTTAGGCTCTGAAGTTCTTCCTCAGCAGCCGCAGCTCGGAGCTGGATCACAAACAAGCGCTCGGCTTCTGGTCAGCGCTGACGTCTCTGTGCAGCGTCCTGACCGACACACCAGGAAGTTGTCCAACACGTCTCCTGCTGAGTCATGTGTTTCTCCGTCGTATAAATACAGACGCTCGGTAAACACACACACACCCTCGACGATTAAAGATCATCTTTATCTGGGACACTTGACCCCACAGCTGTCCCGTTAGCAGCCCGCCGTCTGAGCCCCGCGAGACGCTTCCTCTGCATTCCAGCCGCAGAGAGGAATCTCTGTCTGAGGACCATCGTCCAATAGAGTGCGGCGCACATGTTTGTGTAAGGAGAGAGGAACCGCCATCATCCATCCACCTGGACGTCTGCACCAGTTGGCCGCGTGCAGTCTCAGGCGGGGGAACGTGTCTGTTCCAGGCTCCAGATGCGTCCGACCCCGCTCCATAATTCAGCACAGGCCTCGCAGATCAAGGCATTTCCTCTGAACCCCCCCCCCCGACATCCATCCCAACTTTCATTAAAGCCCCGGTACAGCAGAGAGCGAGGGCGCTGGCGGCTGAGTCGCTCGGCGGCAGCGTCGCTCGGTTTGACATGTGCTCGCGTCTGCGGGACCAGGCTGGAATTCCTCGCCATCTGGGGTCGAGGAAATGAGGCAGCGGGACCCCGAGCTGAGAAAAGATTGTAATAAGCACAGAGGCCGAACACAGCGCCGCGATAACGGAGACGTATTGACTCCGGACACAAACAAATCAAACTCAGTAATGAGCTGGGAGAGGAAGCGATGGTGCAGTGAACATTTCAGCCTGTGAGGGACGCTGTCACAGCTTCGGACGGTTGTGTTGACGTTACGTCTCTTTGTGGAGGAGGTGTGTGTGTGTGTGTGTGTGTGTGTGTGTGTGTGTGTGTGTGTGTGGAGGGAAAGGTCAGAGCGTTTCCTTTGTTTTCTCTCTCCCCTCATCTTTTTCTTCTGTTCCCACGCCGCGGCTGATGAATCACAATCACGCCATCTCACTTTGAACCTCAGCGGCAGGCGGCCGGCCCTCTCGCCCTCCTCTCAGATAGATGCATTTGATGACAAGCGGCGCTCCGTTGCGTCTGAGACGCGGCGCTCTGACATGTCATCGACGTCTGGCCGGCGGCCTGCCTGCCCGCCCGCCCGCCCTGTCATTCAACCAGCGGCGGACGCGAGGCCTGCCGCTTCCTGACTGGTGGCTCCGTGCTCCGGGTCTAAAGGTCACAGCGGCATTTTTTTCGAGCGGCGATAAGCTGCTGTTTGACCTTATCGCTGCAGCGGCTTAGACTGAGCTTTGTGACATATGATATGAAAGCCGCAGGATGAAAGAGTCTCCTCCACACGTCAGAGCCTCCGTCCACCACAACAACGTATGCATTACATCACCTGCACGGCCGAGGGGACGGCTCCGGCTCTAATCCTCAGCTTCTCAGCTTCTGAACCCAAACGCTCTCATTGAAACCTGAAGATGAAACAAGGATCAAAAACTCCAACATCTGTGACATCAGTCCTCTCAGTGTTGTTCATCAACGGAACTTCTCAGCAGTTTGGATTGGATCGAAATCTCTCTCCGTCCGGGAATCACTTTCTTTTTTCCTTTGCACTTTGGAAACTGAACCTCGGAGCTCCAGGAAGTTTCTCAAACAAAGAGGATCGAGCTCGGAGTGGAGCCGCCGCTGGGTCCAACTGGACGCCATCGGCTGGACGTTTTCCAGACAATTCTAAAGAGACCGTGAACGTGCAGATGGTCCCCTGAGGAATGTCCTCCAGCAGGAACCTGTGGATGAGCAGAGGGACGTCTGTCCCTGCAGCGGCCGGGGAGAGACGGGTTCTGTGGCGGCGTCAGGACCTGGAGGTGCAGAACAGGTGCAGAGCTGCAGGGACGGACCTGGAACACACTGACACTCTTTGATCCAGGAGAGAAGAACCCGATCCAACAGCTTGGATTCTGAGCATCAGCTCGGCGGAAACGTTTTAGAGTCGCTTTTTATTTACCCATCGTTTCTAAAAACTCAGAAAACAAGTCAGAACTCGAGTCGGTTCTCCAGCTGCTCATTGTTTGCATCTTGCTGTAAGTGGTTTCCTGAAGTTCAGGGGAGTTGAAAGGTCAGAGGTCATTGAGGCGATGGAGAACACTTCCTGTCGTGTCCCGAGCTCGGTGAAGAATAAAAACCGTCCAATAAAACTGAAGGAAACTGGTTCTCGACACAACGAGGCTTTACGACACCTTTTAAACACAGACACCGAGGGGTCGCCTTTCAAAGACAGCAGCTTCTTCTGCTGCGGCTCTTTCATGTCTGGACGCCGCTCAAGTCCACGTCCAAGGCTGCGGCGGGCGGGGGCGGGGGCGGGGGTGTCCAAACAAGCCTGAGTAACCTGAGAGCGCTGACCTGGGCGATCGAGGGGGGGGGGGGGCGGGGGATCAGCCCTCATCAGGGGCGGGGTTATCGCTCCACATCTCTGGACCTTTTCCAGCCCACTCCGCCTCTGCTTGACCCCCCCGACCTCGCTGCTTCATGTGCCGCCGCTGTCCTCGCTCTGTTCTCTGTCTGTGTGTGTTAATGTGTGTTTGTGTGTGTGTGTGTGAGTGTGTGTCTGTGTGTGTGTGTGTGTGTGTGTGAGTGTGTGATGTTTTAATAGATTAAACTCATGAAATACACAAATGAAACCTTGAAAGTACACGTGAGGATAAAAGTTATTTTAAAGAACGTAATAAAACTTTTTTTCTGTTAGAATGAGAAGAAGCAGAAGAGCTGCTGCTGAAACAAACTGTTCAGATTCTTCATGTTTTAAAGTTTCTGCTGAACACTGGAGATAAACTCTGGTTGTTAAGAACTGATCTCAGTTCAGCTTCACTCTTCACCTGGAGCTGATGGAGACTCTCAGTCACTTGTTCTCTGAGGAGATGAACCCACTCAGCAGAGAGAGAGAACAGACGCTCAGCGAGCGAAGGAGGAAACGTTCTCCACCTTCACACATCACATTTATTTGTCTCACCTCTTCTGTGTGTGTGTGTGTGTGTGTGTGTGTGTGTGTGTGTGTGTGTGTGTGTGAGCCCTGAGGCCGGACGATTCACAAATATCATCGATAAAGTTGTTTATCTGATGCAAAAGCTGCTGACGTCAGAAACCCGTGTGGACGAGGGGAAAGTGTGAAGCTGCGGAAATTCTTCAGATTCAGTCGGTGCTCGTCAGAGTCCTCCCCCCCGACACTGGATCCGCTCCCCTGAGTTTACTCTGGACGGTTACGTCCTCTCATTGGCTCTTTATGATCATTTTTACGGGAATAGAAACCTCTCCCTCTGCTTATTTTACCCACGACCCCCCGTGACCTCCCCTCGCCGCGCAGGAGTCGGCCGGCCGCGCTTCCACCGCGCCTCCCGGGAGGGCTGGCAGGGATTCACAGAGCCGCCTGTCACAGTGTTGATGCTAAACGTACAAATGTTCGGCTCCAGAGTGACTTTAAAAGGGAAACATGTGTTTGGGCCCAGGCAGGAATGATGAGGTGGCGCAGACGTGCACTCAGCTCCGTGAGGACACAAACGTCCAGCGTAAGAATGTCAAGTATTCTCTTCCACGCTGTAAACAGAGCGGGCCTCGGCGTGTCGATGTCCGGGAGCTGCAGCGGTTCAGAGCTGGCCGCGGCTGACGTTTTGCTTTTTAAGCGTTTGGGCTGAAGCTGCTGCGCAGGTCGGCTCGGAGCGAGAGCGAGATTACAATCCCAGCTGGGAGCAGAGATCCGAGCTTCACCGCTGACGGAACCAGAGGAACTGAGCTGCTTCTGAAAACTGACGAGGAGGATGGGAGGATAGGTTGAATTGGCTTGGTCGCTATGGTTACGCCTGGCGTTGCTCTTACTCTACTTCCTGTTTACGCCTCACGACCAGAGCCGGTGAAACACTCGGAGGCTGTTTTAGTTTGAAGGTCAAACCCTGACGCCTCAGTTGTTCCTTCTATTTTCATAACGTCCTAAATATTCAAACGCGCCCTCAGTTTATTTCACTTGTCCAAAGAAAATAATCTGAAGGAGAGACATTACCTGTTGACGTGGACGTTATTGCGTTGAAACGCGATATCTCCGTCTTATTAACTTCAGGTTCTGTCTGTTACCGAACACTAAATGTTGTTTTTTAATAAAGCAAAGTGAAAAAAATCCGTCCGCAGCTTAAGATCGCGTTAACGATTCGTTATCTTCTAAATTTCAGACGTTGACGGACGATCTCGTCTCTGTGTGAGACAGACAACGTGGTTTCATGTGATGAGCGGACACATTAGTTGATTTAAACCTGTAGATGCAGAGTTCATGTATTTATTTCTTTTGTTTTCAGGGACGCTCAGCGACGATGAGTTAAAAAGGGAGGGAGTGGATGAATCAGACATTTTTGCAGTTTGAGTGGATGACGACACATTAAGACAGAAATGTCTCAGGACTTGAGCTTTTAAATGAGAAATACATGGAGATGAAAAGAATCTGTTCCCGTCCTGCGTTTCCTCCCGAACAGCCCGAGTCCTCTGACAAGGTGAAAAGGTCATTTTTCATTTGCTCGTGAGGTCAGAGCGGCGCGGCCGAGGCCACTTGTCTCACACGACGTCCCACTCCATCAAATCAGCAGCGGTCGTTGAGTTTAGTGTTCGAGAGTTAACACGACGGTTTGAAGTGGGGAGGGCAGAGGCCGCAGCGACGCCGGGTCTAAAGGACGGCGGGTTCAGCTTTGAGGTTTGGGCGTCAGGGTCTGAGAGGCGGGATTAAATGAAGGGTCCGGAGCCTCGCTGGGGGGTTGAGACGGACTTGAGAGCGTCTGCTCCCCTCTCGAGTGGCGGGCAGCTGCAGCAGGAATTCCTCCTGTTACAGCCCCGTCAGCCGGCACCTCTTAAAACCGGACGGGACGATTGCGAGCGGCACGCCCGGGCCTCAACCTCGGCTCGGCCCGGCTCGGAGAGGGACCGGCTCTTTACCACCACTCACCCCATGGATCACTTTAACTGCGCCGCTGACAAGGTTTTAGGCCGACGAGCAGTCGGAGCTCAGAGATGTGTGCGATGCGGCCACCTCACTCTGCTCAGGTTTGATGCGGAGGAGGCGAAGGGTCCGTACTTCCTGTTTGGTTCCGAGCTGTGTAACCTTCTTCTGATTGAACTCTTCATCACGTGATCGTTGGAACAGATTCAGCTTCTGTCTCAAACCATGACAGTGCAGGTTTGCAGACGTAACTTCTCTGGTTTTTCTTCTCTTCGTGACGACGATGGAATTTCCTGGTTCTCAATTCTTTTTTAAGATTCTCGGTATCTTTGTTCTTCTTTTTGTGTCGTTCATTAGAAACCTACATTTGAACTTCCTGAGGTTGTGGGATTTTCTCCCACTGAAGTTCAGTGAATCCTCCTCGTAATATTTAGGAAGCCACATCTTGTGTCTTGCTCAGTGGTTTCTCTGAGGTCGGGAGGACAGAGAGAGAGACGGACAGACAGAGAGGACAGACAGAGACGGAGGACAGACAGAGTTTCACAGCTCAACTTTCTCACAGTCTAATGGGATTCCTCCAGATTTACGCTCACTAAGCCTGGAGACAGAGTCCAGCGCCTGACGAAGAGGAGGAAATAAAACCAGTTCAATGAATGAGTGAATGATCGTCTCTCTTCCTCCCTTGCATCACCTCCTCATCTCCGTCCCCTCTGCTTCTTGTACATCTTCTCTCTTCTTCTCACCTCCTCCTCCTCCTCACCCTGTTTGCTGTGCTGATCTTCATTAATGTTTCTATGATTCTTTATTTTATTTCCATAAACAGTTCATCCTCCGTCTTTAATAAATTTATAGAAAAAGACGAAATGACAAATTAAATAAATTGAATAAAGCGAAAAATGAACAAAGTAAAGACAATGAAGACCAAACTAGAGAGGGGGGAGGAGGGGGGAGGAGGGGGGATGTGTTTGTAGAGGAGGAGTGTGTGTGTGTGTGTGTGGGGGGGGGGGGGTCTTTGATGAATTGCTCCAGGGGTCAAGTTCACGAGGTTGGCGTGCGTAGAAATCCGCGAGGCTTATCTCTCTAAAGAGACACGACGCAGATAGAGAGGGGGGGGGGGCGCTGTGCGTCCATCTGGTACCGAGGGGTGGGGCGGGGGGGCAGAGGGAGGAGGAGGTGACAGATTCTGTAATCAGGTGAATTTAAAACTTAATTTTATAAAAGTTTTCTTTCCTCCTCCATGAAAATATTGAATCCACTCGTGACCATCGGAGTCTTTTAAAGAAATGAGGACGTTTGATGTTTGCTGAACTTTTATTGGACAAACTTTATTGGTTGTCGGAGACGAGGTTCAAACAGAAGACGTTATTCAAACTTCATATTAAAAACCACAGAACTACTTTTGAATAAAGATGGAGGTAAGAAACATTCAGGAAGTTCTTCTCCTGACATTAAATCAAGAGTTAAGATTAAAAGAGTGAAACAGGAACTGAAATCAATATTTCTTTCCTCTATTGATTCCTGATTTTATTTTGTTAGTCACGTTGTGTTAAAACAGGACGTGAAACTCATGCGTCATCCTGCGTCGTGTGTGTAGCTGAAGACTCTTCGATGAAGTAACAGTGGGCGTTCATGTGTCCCTGCAGAGTCTGGACGTGTGGACGCCTGGACGCCAGCTCACTGCGTCTCCATCAGTGGAAGTTTTTCACAGCGTCACAGCTTCAGTGTCGTGGAAGAATCATCTCTAACTCGTGTGATCGTTCCTCCGTCATGTCTCCATGTCTCCATGTCTCCATGTCTTCATGTCTCCATGTCTTCATGTCTCCATGTCTCCATGTTCTCTGATCTGATGATCCTCCTGGTTTCCCTTTTTAAAAAGACGTTGAAGGAAACAGGATGAGGACGTGGACGGAGCTCGGTTCAGTGTTTGACTTGTTTCTCAGTTCTGTCCGTGGAAGCATCCGTTCTGCTGAAGTTCCCCTGAGCATGACGCTCCAGCACCCCCCCACCACCTCTGACCTCTGACCTCTGACCTCCCTACAGGAGGAGCTGCAGCGGTTTGATTTACAGAAGAATTCATCTTCTGAATCTTCCTTCGTTACTGAACTAGAGAAAGTAATCAGTTACTCTCGTAGCTGCTTTGATCCCTCGAGCTTCATCTCTCCGTCTCTGTGAAACGACCTCTGATCGTATGAACTGTGTGGTTTTGCACGTTCGTTACCGATGATGTCGGACGCTCTGCCTCCTCGGTGACGGGTCACATGACCTTCAGATGATCAGACGGTTGTCTTGATGTGCAGCGTCTCCTGACGGGGGGGAAACCACAGCTCGGTTTGAGGCGGCGGACGTTAACCGAGTCCAGCTGCGTCGCTCACACAGCCGCACGGTGTCAAAGACAAATTGAATCCTCCTGATCCGGGACGTCCCCTCGTCTGAGTGCGGCGCTCTGTGCTGCGGCGTGGCGGTTCGAGCCTCGCAGGAAATGAACCGCAGCTCTGAGTGAATGATGGATGAGGGTTCTGTTCTCAGCAGGTTGAGTTATAGAGAAGAAGAATGGTTCAGTTTAGTGAGTCCAACGAAACCCTGTCACATTTCAGCTCTTCAAGAAATGTACGAACCACGCAGAGCATCCAGAGCTGCAACGTGTCCCTCCGCCCAGCTGCACATGGTAGATCTCAGAGGAAGAAACAGGAAGTGTCAGTGATTCATTGGAAAACTCATGAACCGTTTAATCTTTAACGGTTTTCACACACTATCAGATATGTCGTCACTTGTCATCTTCCGACCCTGACGTCTGTTTGTCCTGACGGTGAAGTGATGGTCCATCTCTTCAGAGTCCTCCTGGTCCCGTGTCCTCCTGGTCCCGTGTCCTCCTGGTCCCGTGTCTTCCTGGTCCCGTGTCCTCCTGGTCCCATGTCCTCCTGGTCCCATGTCCTCCTGGTGTCCAGCTCAGTTTTTCCGTCCTCGTGTACCACGTTTGGACTTTGACCCTGTCGTCCTCTGCGTGTCTCCGTCCGTCCCACGCTCTCAAGGTTTTCCAGTTTCTCGAGGGACACTCACACTTCACTGTCTGTCTGTTTGTCCCCGTGGAGACGAGAATCTAATGGGATCCAGTCCGCGGCCGTGGAGGACGCGGCGACACCATTACCGAGCTCTCGGAGAGGACGTTTGATGAGGGCGCGATGGCTTTCATGGTGCAGGGAGGGGGGCGGGCTTTAAACATGTGGCCAACGTGTGGCTTGAACTCTCTCTGAACCCCCCTCGCCACCGCGCCGCTGCATGGGAGTCATTAGCCAGTGTGCAGGGAGGCGGAGGGAGGGTGTTTACGTCGCTGGCGTGCAGTCGTACGCTGCGGTGTGTGAACACGGACGGAACACGAGGGGTTTGGCGACTTCAA
This sequence comes from Paralichthys olivaceus, assembly GCF_024713975.1. Taxonomy (NCBI): domain Eukaryota; kingdom Metazoa; phylum Chordata; class Actinopteri; order Pleuronectiformes; family Paralichthyidae; genus Paralichthys; species Paralichthys olivaceus. Next base: position 14,067,944 of record NC_091116.1, read on the forward strand.
AGACGTCCGAGAGGGTTGGACTGTGTTTGCCTGCTGCTCGGAGGCTGATGGACGAGGCCTGTGGCTGCGTCGAATCAAACGACTCCTAATTTATTTTATTGCTTTCTTATTTCATTTAAAGGCTTCAAGGAGAATTAGGCCTTTTTACAACTTGGGTTTTATGTCTTTGAGACTTTTGATGATTTCCCCTCTTGATCTGACGTCGTGTTGCTTCATATAAATCAGTCACGTTGCTTTTAATATATCATCCTGTGGGTTTTTAATCTTCAGAGTTACAACGTTTTCTCCAGAAAGAAACAGAAAAACAAATAACGTCGCACAGGAAACCACAAAAAGCTTCAGTCACCGATGACTCACAGTGAAATAGTTGAATTCTAATGCTTTCATTTAAAGCAGCCAACCTCATTCCAACCTCATTCTGTTAAACACAACATTTAAATCTGGCTCCGCTTGCTGACGACTGGTCAGTCTGCTGTAACCATAGAAACAGCGATGAGGCCGGAAACAGAAGTAAAGCAGGAGACTCTGCTGAAACGATTTGAGCCGCAGAGGATCAGAAGTAAAGATCTCTGGATATTTCAGGTTCTGGAAGTTTTGTTGATTCCAGTTTTAAGCCGGAGGCTCGTCCTGTTTCCTCGTCCACATCAAACCTTGACGAAGCAGAATCTCGGTTGTTAAGTTGTTTGTGTTTTTCCTCGTTCGGTTTCCTCCCCCGACGGGCCTCCCTTTTGTTTTCATTCGCGCCGTTAATCGATTTACGCTAATCAGCTAATGAATCGTTTAATCCACCAACAGATTACAGGAGGCTGGCGGGGGAGGCAGCCGCTGTCGTGGCTCTGATGCGACGACTCACTCGTCTGCTTCTCAGCGACACCTCGTGGGAGCGGGCGGCCGCTCGCTGCCAGACGCCTCGTCGCTGGTTCAGAAAGAAGAAGAAGTAGAAGCTGAGCGGAGAAGCTGCAGTAATCGTGCTGTAGCGCAGACAGCTGGCACGTCTGATCCCCACAGATTGGTTTTAGTGGCACAAATAAAGCTGATTAGCACCATGTCGCTAGTCCCACTAACCTGTCACAGACACCGCTGCCCTCGGAACGCCGCGTCACCGTGTGTGAGAGGACGAACGTGTAAATATATATTTCACGGTTTCACGCACATCACCTCTGTTCTCGTGTCCCGGTCCTTCGGTTTCCTCGGACGCAGCTTTGGGCTGAAGCTGCGTGACGCCAGCGTTTGTTTTGCACTTGAACCCGTCCTCGCCGTCCCTCGAGTTCCCGCCCAAAAAAGGCGTCTCGTACTGAGCTGAGCGCTGAGGGGGGATGAGCTCTTGTGAAAGCGGCGTGGGCGGAGGACAGACACGGCGTCAATTAGCTGGAGGTAAACACAGATGGGGGGTTTTCTTCCAGTGGCAGGTGGGAAGGCTCAGGACGTCCCCTCGGGGGGGTCGGCCGGGGTCACACCCTCGTTTTTTCCGACGCCTCGCCGAGCTGGACTTCCTGTAACTTTGAATTTATTCATGAAAAGCTTTTGACGGGAGAGTCGGACCTGAGGTGGGCGGAGCTCAGTGTGAAGGGGTAAGGACGTGAGACAAGGTCGTTTTTAAAAGTCGTGAAACTGGTCCCAGACTTTTGATCCGTTCGGAGTTTGACAGAATTGAATGTGTTCAGGAAAAACACTTGTTGCTCCAGAGACACGAAGTTTGTCTCCGTTAAGATGAGTGAGTGAAGGAGTGAGTGAAGGAGTGAGTGAAGGAGTGAGTGAGTGAAGGAGTGAGTGAAGGAGTGAGTGAGTGAAGGAGTGAGTGAAGGAGTGAGGTCATCTTCTAGATGAGATGAGGAACTGCTCTCGTCCTCGAGCTGCAGCTGGAACCTGAGAAAACAAACGTCTCCTTTGGTTTGAAGACGTCGATGGACACTTACGTCTTTTAGTTTAAAGTCTGAGGGACGAGTGGACGCAGCGCTCAAACATAAAACCTGTTTTCTCTGGTTCTGGATTCTGATTCAAAGTGTGTAGACGTGTGAGAAGTAAGAGTTGGACTGAATGTGTCTGCAGGTCCAACGTCAGAGCTTCAGTTCCTCTTTCTGTCAGGAAGCCGCCGCACGTCCTCAAGAGTTTGTGAGAAGTCATTTTACCCTGAGAGCAGAAAAAAGACTCATGACGACAGACGTGTGTGCTCAGTTTTTTTGAAGTGCACAAACGCTCTGAAGTGGCGTTCTAATCTGGCGGCCTGGTGGTCGCACCAGTTGCATCCCGACCACATCTGAAGCGCCGCGCGGCAGCTCGGGATGATTTCTCACCGATCAGATTACAGGGTTGGACGTTCCTGCAGTGATCTGTTGGCCCAACACACACAACGTCCCGATCCGCCTTACAGACGGACGCAGCGTCGCCTGAGAAGCTCTTCCAGGATCGGAATATTTGGGGAGCTACGACTGGAGCGCTGTGCGACCCTGTGTCGTGTTTCTCCCTCTGCTCGTGTTCAAAAAGCTGGAGAAAGAAAGTTTGTCCTCAAACTAAACGCAGTGAAAAGGCAGGTATCTGGTGTCCTCACTTAAAAGGTGAAAATCAACCTCTGTGGCTTCAACAGAGCTGCCCATTGTCTGACGCTCTACAAAAGCCACCTTCCGAAGACAGAGTTTAAAGCAGCCAGTCCAGATTGAGTTACGATGTATCTGCCGCGCCGCTGCCAAGTTTTCAATTGTGTTTCATGTCGGTTTTCAGAATGAACAAAGCCGGCTACAGTTGAACTGCGGGTTAAGAAGAGAGCGGAAGGGAACTGCAGAGATGTACAGTCCGATATTTTCCTGCCGCATTCTTCACCGCTATGAAAGTAATCTCTGATCAAACACACAAAAGTGACTGGAAGGTGCGTCCTGCGGCGGCGGCGGCGGCTCCGCCAGCCTCCGCCCACTTCCCTCGATGACTGGTGACGTGGAACAGGACTTAATCCTCGAGTCCTCCGGTCCTCAGGGAGACGCACTGAAATATAGAGGAAAGAGGAGGCTGGAGACAAATACGTGTTCACCCGTCTGAGAAAGAGACGCTTTTTGGCGTCGTCACGTGCCGCCGCCATCACCTCTTTGTAAGACGGTCACCGAAGCACAATGAATCCTGGGAATTGTTTACAGTTGAAGGAGCGTTCAACGGGAACAGTCTTGCTGCTGTTAACAGAAGTTTTAAATCTGAAACATTCACACTTTGTTTAATCCCAAAGACACGAAGATGAGTTTCAAACACTTTTCATTTGTTCTCAAGTTGACGAGTCGGCCAAAGTCAGAATTGATCAAAAGTCCTTTTGAAAGTTTCTGAGCTTCTGAAGCAGCTAAAAGTTTAAACTCCTGCGACTGTCAAACGTCTGCTCACAGAATCACTTCCTGATGTGGCTCCACCTGAGTCTGACACGAAAACTGGAGAATAAAACACAACAGGAGTTCAAATTTATCTATTTATATAAATATATGTATTTATATAAATATATGTATTTATATATGAGGGGGCGTGAAGGATGACCGTCTCGTCTCTGCACAGACTGACGCCACCGTGGCTAATGCTAATCAGGACTTAGCAGCAGAATGAATTCCTTGATAGATGATTAATCTGTGATAAGATTTTAATGGCTTAATGTTCCTTCAGTCATTAATCTGCTAAGAAGCGTCTTTGTACTGATTTGATCAGCAGGACCGACGCATCACTTTAATTAATCACCCCGGGGGTGTTGTCCTGCAGCCATATGACCGCGGAGGACGTCCTGGACACGCCGCCGTCCCCCCCACACGGACACATCTCAAACTGAGCCACCTCCATGTCCTCGACTGGGACTTGAGTTCATTTCATGTCTGAAAAACCAGAATCATACAAAACCTTTATTTGGTTTTTCTAAAATGAACTTTTTATTTATTTTAAGTGTTAAATGGTAAATATCGTAAATATTTATTTTAGTGAAACGTAACTCGTCCGACCACAGAAGACGCTTTGACTCGTTTTGAGTCGGAGCCAGCGTTGAGGAAGCCGATGTATTGGATGTGCAGTAATCTGGGCCACGGCATTAACCAGCGAGGATTATCTGCATCCGACGACTCCGCTGCTTTCACACATGACAACAACCGGCACCAGCAAATAAACAAACAAACAACGAGTGCAGACGAGATTAAATCCCCCGTCTGTGTTTAACGTACACTTCAGCGTCTTATGTCCGCGCTGTCTGCGGCTGATCTCCGAGGGATTTATCTGAAAATGAAACCAAAACAAACCTTTGATCGTGTTCTGGAGTCGCGTCTCCGAGACGCTCCGAGATGATCCGAGTAAACGTCTGAGGTCGATCCTTAGTGAATCAGTGAATTTACGGTGGAGCCTCGTTGAGCGCTCCACGTTCAGAAAAGGTTTTTTAAATGACGACTTGATTTAAATGACGAACTTGAACCTGAGTTAATTTGAGTTCCGATTATCTGAAGCTTCAGTTTACGTCAAAGTGAAACGATATGAATCCAGTTTGTGAAAGTGTGACTTCAGTTTACAGAAGCAGACATTGTGTTGACGTAGTGTCGGCTTTAAGTGTGTGTGTGTGTGTGTGTGTGTGTGTGTGTGTGTGTCCACGGTGAGATAAAGACCCCTTCGTGCGGAGCGAGTCGCCTCAGGCCCAACAAAAGCCTCTAATGCAGATTTAGATTTTCAATCCTGCTCCACAATTCTGTTTGTGTTGACAGGTCAACAAGCATCCAACAATCTGTTCCTCCTCCGATCACTCCTCACCTCGGAGGGAGGAGGAGAAGGGAGGAGGAGGAGAAGGGAGGAAGAGAGAGCCAGGTGATACTGAGGAGAGGACAGAGGAGGATGGAGAGAGGTGAAGGAGACAAGTCTGAATGAAGGATGAGGAGAGCAGAGAGGGAGGAGGAGAGAGACCAGGTGATACTGAGGAGGATGAGGGAGGGAGGAGCGGGTGAGGAGCAGCAGTGCTGGTCTTGTTGTGGTAATTACTGCAGCCTGCAGACTGTAACTAATCCTTCATGCTCCTCACTGTGCTCAGGCAGCTTCTTTAGATCTGCAACCAACCCACTGCAGGTCGTCGGTTTGATTCCCAAGAATTACTTAGACTCAACTTAGAGTTCAAATGAAAATGAAAGACTCTGTTAAATAAATTGTGGATTTAAATCAAACCCCTGAGGTCAGAGTTTCAGATCCAAATCATGATTTAGGACTCAAATGATAAAATATCGTCATTTTCTGGATCTCAGATTACCTGACGTGTTCTCTGGGATTAGCACATGATGCTAAATGATGCTAAAGGCTAAAGCGTGGACGAGCTTCCTCAGTGAACGGGATCGAACGTGCGAACGTCACTCAGGTGTCTGGAAACATGGCGGCTGATCATGTGGCCGTGATCTCACAGCGCAGCAGGACTGAATGTCTCCGGATGTTTTATTAACGGGTGATTGGCGTTTCTCCCCCCTGCTCCTCCGTCCTCCTCCCTGACCTCTCGGCCGCCTCCTGACTCGTCGTGCGCGGTGATTAAAAATGTCGATAATCCCTTTTTTCTGCTTGTGGAGTTAATTTCAAAGACGTGTCTGAAGCTCGGAGCCTCTGACCTGCGTTTAAAACACGAGCGCCGCCGCTCTGTGACGTTTCCTCTCTAACCTGAAATGCCCGAGTGTTATGAATGAAAATGAGATTATAGCATCAGTGAGCCGGCGCTTCTTAAGCCCTCCCTTCCCTGCTCGGGCCCGAGGGGCCCCGCGGAGCCCCTGTCATTCCCACCTGGGGAGAACAATATCCGAAGATCATCTTAGTGTGCTTCCCAAAGGCTTTGGTTAACAGATGGTTCCTCAATCCCCTGGTTTCCTCCCAGCTTGAACATGTGTTTGTGTGATCCTGCCCTAAAAACCACAAGAATAGACTTGTGTTTTGGTTTCTGCATCCCGTCCTCGCGTCCTCTCGTCCTGACCTTCCACTTTGGTTTTGCGGTTCGCTGTTCACAGACGAGGACACGATCAGTTTCAGACGCTAAGTGATGTACTTTTTTTAGGAGGGGCGGGGGGGGGGGGTGAATAAAAGGGGAAGCTGGTTTCGTCCAACAAAGAAGCATCTGATGACAAATTTGCCGTCATTCTTCAGTATCCTCCGTGACCTCTGAGGCCAGATCAAACGCTGAGGTTTCATGGTTAGTGACTTGGAGAGACCATCGATCGTTAACAGTCGGGGGGGGGGGGGGGGCTGTCTTTACTCATCTCTTCAAAAAGGAAACTGACAACAAAGAAGAAAGAACCCGATGCCAGATTCCGACTCTTCTCCTCCTCCTGGCTCGTCAGTCGACCCGCGGGAGAATCCTGCATAATCGTACATCACGTCTATTGTTGGTGCGCTCGCGGCTCATGATATCACATTTTGAACTGGCTGCCAGATCCCCCCCCCCCCCCCCCCCCACACCGCCGCGGCCTCCAATTATGATAATTCAAACTCCCGGCTCGTTGGAATTTGACTTTGTCTGCCCAGTTTCCCACAATTCACCTCTGCTCTCAGGCCAACACGCAACGTATTGTGCAGCCTGTTTGTTGCTGTTCTCCAGAAACATAAGCTCCGCGTTTCTCTCGTGTTGTGTATTCTCTCTGCTAATGGACGTTTGGCAGCAGTTCACTACACGACCGCTCTAATGGGAAACTGCTGCGAGCAAATCCAACGACGGAGAATTCAAAACTGTCACTGACACGTCTCACGAAGCAGCTTTTAATAGACACGTAGATAAACACACATTTAGAAAAGACGTATCTGACGAGTTGGTGTTTAGGCCAGAGACCAAATCAATGTCTCCACACAAAGAACTCAAAATATACAAATATATGTACACAGAATATACGACAGCTGCCATCCTGTGTATTTACAGTCATAGTGGGGCGGGGCTGTGGCATCGAGGTCCCGCCCATACATGCTCTCGACCAATTACAAGTCAGTCTCAGCTGTCAATCATGACGTCTCCGCCTGTTTTTATACATCATCAAATAACTAATTAAAAACCAAAGTGATCAGAAACAGTGACATGGTCCCATCTGCTAACATGGAGGAGGCAGCGTTCATGTCCTACACTGCGGGGGGAGGTTTATTTATAACATCCTGAGCTTCCTCCTCACGCTACACGCTACACGCTGCCTGGGAACCATGTGAGTGGCGTGTGTGTGTGTACACACATGTGCCTAATGAGCAGCGATCAGGGACAAAACACGGCAGGTTGTTGATGATAACTCGATGACGACATCTCCGTCAGTGAATACCTCCATTGTTCCCGCTGACGACTTGAGAGGCAAAAGTTGCCATTGTGCGTTTTTCCAGGTCACTTCCTCCGTATTTACCGAAGAGGCTGCGAGAAACAAAGGCTCCTGATTATCTGCTCGCCGCCTTATTAGACTAATTGTGTTGGGTGTTGGCTGTGTGGTGATAAGCCCCTCCCCCCACATCCCTCCCACCTCTCGCAGCCAATTATTTCATTATCAGCGCAGGGGAACGCCACCCACGCTGCCGCCGCCGCCGCCGCCGCCGTGCTTCAGTTTTCCAGAAACACAAACAGAACATCAATCAAACAAAACACTCGGGTGTTTTCAAGATGCAGAATGAAAACCAGAGTGAATTTGACGATGTCGCATGATGTCAGAGATTAACGCGTGTTTCCACCATATTAAGACCGAGGATCACTCGTCGCTGTGAAGGAAACTTCTCAGAATTTATTTTTCCTCAGAACGTCTCAACCACGTGTTTCCATGTGAGGTTCAGGAAACTGTGATAAATCTTCACGTTCTGGTGAATTTCATCTGTTTATTACATTTGTGGTTTGTAGAAGTGTTGACGTGAATAAATCGTCTGGGATTTTTAAAAAAAACGAAGCTCAGGATTTACGTGCTCCCGCTGAACGTAGCTGCGAGCCTCTGAGGACCAGAGTGAGTTACTGATCGATTCAGACGCTTCGCTCCCGATCGCCGAACTCAGACGTCCAGACAGGAAGTCACATGTCAGCGTGGGGCGCCAGGAGTTTGAGATCCGTGGTGTTGTGATGACGCTCAGACTCAGGTCGTAGATATTTCTGAATATGAAAGATGATAAGAGATCATTTCATCAGGTGGAGCTCCATCGTGCTCTGGAGCCGCTCCTCTCAGGTTCCGTACTTCAGAGCGTGAAGTTCACTTCAGGCAAATATCAACACGCCTCCTTCTTGTCCTGTTGTGAAACGGACGGGTGGAGCGTGGCGGTGCTGTCAGCGCGGCGCGGTCACAGCCTGCTCCGCCTGTATCTTTTATCACGGCCGCGTATGAAAAGCGATACAGCAGAAGCATCAGCGTGAAGGGAGAGACGTCGCAGGTGTTCTGTCATCCCTGACGTCTCCACACCTGCGGGGGCAGCGACGCCCTGCTCACCTTTTCAGCGGCCGAGGCCTTTTCAAAAGCTGCGCTGCTCCGTCCCGACATCAGCTATTGTTCGACACGTCCCACCTATTCAAAGCAGGGGGGGAGGGGGGGGCGCCATTAATAACAACTCTGTCAGACGGCCTCTCCGCCACTTCCTCCAGAGGTGGGACGCAACATATAGAGTTCAACCTACGACCTTATGTGGAGGTGAAAGGGAGGAGCGACCAGCTGTAGAACTAGAGACGAGAGACAGAGGAGGAGACAGAGGAGGAGACAGAGGAGGAGACAGACGTGTCCTCCTTCTATGTCTACGTTTGTAAAAGAAGTTTCATATACGTATATTTACATAATCCAGAATACAGCAGAGTGGAGCAGCTGACCAATCAGAGCAGCCTGGGCCTTCTCACCGGGGGGGGGGGGGGGGGGGTCTTAAAGAGACAGGTGTGTTTGAGACAGAGGCTGAAAAGAGGAGCTGCAGCGAGAAGACTGTCTCCTTCAATGGATTTAATCAGGAGACAGGAGACGTCTTCAGGAATCGAACCGGTGACGTGAGGAAATATCTAGTTTCAAGTGCAGACACCGAATCAAACAGAAGCCGAGGGAGGAGGAGAACATCAACCGCCTGGATTCAAGCCGCAGCGTCTCGATGTCCCCGATCGTTTACAGCGAGTGCAGCTCAGACAGGAAACGGGAGCGGGAACATCGATGACATCGTCCGTACGACTCAAAGGAACAACAACCAGAGCCACAGCGGCGAACCCCCGAGTGTTCCGCCACAACAAAGACGTGTTCCGTCCTCTGTGAAAGCCGCTGAGAACAGGCCAACATGTTGCGCTTGGCCGAGGCCTCGTGTCCGCAGAGACAGAAATTAGTTTTCCGCAGCGCCGCGCGACTCGAGCGTGGCCCTTTGTGCGCCCTGCTGCGCGTCACCCCAAAAGGCTCGAGCTGTCAAAAAACGTTATATCTCTAAGAGGAGTTTGGCCTGCGCTCCGCTTTTTGCTGCTTGTGAATGTCGGTGGCCGGTGCCAGGGAGCGCCGCGCCGGGAGAGCTGCGAGTGCATGCGCCAGTAATTAGATGCAGTTTATTGTCCGCACAGGGTCAGTGGAGTGAGGTTTGGGGCTTTACTGCTGCTTGAGCGCGTCGATTCACCACTGACGCTGATAAGAACCCAGCAGGGGGCCACTCCAGTGACGTGAGTGTGTGTGTGTGTGTGTGTGTGCAGGAGTACATTAAGAGAAAGACCCCTCACACACTCACACACACACACACACACACACATTATTGTGCTCCCAGTCATGCGATGTCCCATCTCACAGCATCACTGAATTGCAGTGTGAAGCCCAGCGGGGGGGCTGTGACATCCTCTGCTGCCCACAAAGCTCATACTCCACACATACATTAAGTGTGTGTGTGTGTGTGTGTGTGTGTGTGTGGTTGTGTGTGTGTGTGTGTGTGTGTGTTTCATACCCAAGTGAGGCAGGAAGTGCTAAAGTGGAGAGCATGTGTGTACGTGTGTTAACGCCCAATGAATGTGCGAGGCCTGAGTGTGTGTGTGTGTGTGTGTGTGTCTCTTCACCTCCTCAAAGTAAAAGCTGGGCGGAGCTCGTCCTCACGTAGCCTCGCCCTCGTCCTCACTTCTCTGTGACATCACGACCTTGAGGAGGAGGGCGTGGCAGCGGCGGCGGAGATGGCGTCAACACAGACAAGCTCCTCCTCCTCTGAGTCTGTGAGGCAGAGTTGTCTTTAGCTACAGGTTCACTGTCACTCTCTCTATAAATACATGTACACATATAAACATATGTGTGTATATATATGTTTATGTATATACATGTATGTATATATACACATGTATGTATATAAACGTTCCTGAGTAGTTTCCAGCTCTTGTACCTTCAGCTCATAAACATGTCTCAGATCTGGGCTCCAACATGAATCGTAGTATTTTCGTGTCTCTGAGGGATCAAATGTCTCTGCTCTGTAACGTAGGGAATCTCCACACAGAGACAATCCCGGACAGTCTTTTGTCCCCGTCTCGTTGTCCCCCTGCGTGCACGCCTGTTTATTACATTGTCCTCCCAATCGCTTATGGAAATTGGCCTTTTCCAAACACAAAGATGAGCCGTGTTGAGTGAAAGCAGCGCTCTCTGCCAGGACCTTTTCATCCCTTTGTGAAGCAGCGAGGGCCAAAGCAGTAACGGTGAAAGAAGTGATTTTTAAGTGCATCTCCGCTGCCCCCCCCCCCCCCCCTCACCAAACTGTCACCGCTGCCACTTCTTTCTTTCTTTCCCTGTTTCTCTAATAAATCAGCAGATAACAGCCGTGACCGCTGCCCGTTGTTTTCCCCGGGTAAACAGTTTAAAATGAATTTTAACTGGCCGGCCTGGGAATACATCTCTTATTATGAATGTCAGCTTTGTACAGAGGCTCAGAAAAGAAAAAAAAAAAGCGGATAGTGGATCGGGGTGTGATGCCAAAGGAGTCCCGGGCAATCAAGTCCTCTCACCGAGCCTGGGGGCCAAACAAAAGCCTGCACACAATCCCGCAGGCGTTAGCTATGCATGCTTTCCAGTTGCCGTGGTTAGGACGGGTCGATCCGGGAGGTGGGGGGGGGGCGGACATGAGGGACGAGTCTCTGAAATGATCTTTGTGTTTGTGACTCTGTTACAGTCTGACATTAAAGTTTCATCCAAACTTTCCCACTTGAGAAACGTCTCAAACAAATGGCAGAGTGAGTGAAGTGAAGGTGCTTCATGTGTCAGAGTCACATCTTTAACTCGAAGCGTTCACTTCCCGGAGCTTTTCACTCCGTGTCTGAAGCAGATGAAGGATTTGAGCGGTCGGACGTCTGGATCTGAAGTTTTCAGAGAAACGAGCTGAGCGAGACGAGTCAGAGAAACTCTGACATGAAGCTGCTGTTTGCTTTGGAGGAGGAGACGCCTGAGGAGAGCCCAGATAAAAAAACTTCCCGAACCACCAAGACTACAACTCCCATCATCCCTCACTGCTGCACCATGACAACAGTGACAGAGGGATGGTCAGGTGACATCATCTTAACTACAGATGCAGGAAACCCAAATGTAAAAAGTTTCTTCAACAGTTTATCTCCAGTGAAACAAGACAAACTGAGCTGAACAAGTTTCTGTCGACTTTAAATGACATGTGCTTCAACGTCCTCCGTCTTTATATATATACCTATATACTTATATATATATATATATATATATACTTCATAAGAAAACAAGCTCAAGTGTAACCTGCTGGATAACTTCCAGCCTCTTTCTCACGTTCGCTCCGCAGAGCAGAGTCAGAGTTCAGCGGCGGGTTGAGTCGCCTGCTGGGCCATTTATTTTTGTCAAATTGTGCTAATTGTGATGTTTGTGCAGCCTATATGATAATTCTGCTTTCCAGAACAATACGGCTAATAACGGGTGTAGAGGGGTCATGGGAAACGCAGGGTCTCCGCCAATTAGTGTGTGTGTGAGTGTTGTGCACGTTTAACCCTGTGTTTTCCACGTATTCTGGACGTGTTGCAGCACCAACCTGAACATTAGACATCATTAGGTGACGCCCGGCGCTGTGGGAGCAGTAAACTTCTAAACCCTGGTTTGTCGAGCGTCGCACAGATAGATTATCTATTCATTGGGCTCTTTATGGTTCTCTTTCATGTCTTGTTTGCCCACATTAAAGCGCAGCAATCAGCACCATGTGACGCTTCATTATAGTTTTGGGGACACTTGAGCGCTTGTTGTTCCTTTCCAGACCATTGCCTCCTGGATCCATTTGAACTCGTGTCGCTGCAGCGCGTTCCTGTAAAAACCACGACAAATAAGTTGTTCCGTACGCGGCATTCCGCGGCGGACATCTGCTCGTATAAACAGGATCGGTGACATGTGCACACGACCTCAGGGTTTGTCCACAAACCTCTGCTGAGTCAGAGACTAACTGCTGTCTGCTGTGGTCCGTGCTGCTCAGGGGTCACCTGCGTGTTTCTGCACACCAGCGTTGGAGTCAAGTCAAGTTTATTTTCATAGAACATTCCACGAGACCAACGCAAATCAAATCAACGGATCGAACTGAATAAGTGAAACGTTCAAATAAATGAAACAAGACGAGAAACGTCATCGACCAGAAGACGGAGATTTAACAAAGTTGTTCAGAGACAAAAGGAAAATGACAGAAATATTAATCCGGCAATAAATAAAATAAAATGAATGCGTCCTCTTTAACCACAGCTTTGAAAACCATGTTATTAAAAGAAGATGCTGCACATGAGGACTTTTAACAGGACTTTGTTCAGTTAGATGTCAGAGCAGTAAATACTAATGAAATGAAGCATTCTGCAGATTGGAACGCTTCCACTCTGAAGGGACCAGTCATTTTATCAGTTTGCAAACAGAGCACACGTGTGAGTGTGTGTTTATGTGGCTGCTCGGAGGTGGAGGAGGTTCGAGAACCTCTGTATCTGCCACAGTGAGGCCCTGCACACAACTGCCCGTCAGGAGACAGTTTATTCTGGTGAGCAGATCTTTATCTACCAGACGCAGAGGATGAAGTTAGTGCAACGTCCACATGAGTGTAAACAGGGCGTCAGTCACATGGATGAGGTGGACGACTCATCACGACTCCTTTCCCTCAACATTCGTAAACAATGACCAGTAAACGCTGGTTTCACAAACTCTCTCCGGCTCTTCTGAATCTACTGCGTGAACAAAGAGTTTGGTTCTGAATTCAAATATGAGAATTCAATCATCAGTTTAACACGATCACTAAGTGTTCCTGAATGTTTTCAAGTTGCTGAACGATCGTCCTCCTCCAGGAGTCTGAGGTGTTGACGAGGAGGTGAAGTCAAACCTCGGCTGTTTCTCTTTAGAGAAGCTTTGTAATATTTAAAAGAAAAGACTCCTCGTCTGAACTCATATTTCTTGTTCTGAGTTCAAATGTCTTTGACCCTATTCTGTCCCTGAACCTGGACTCCAACTGTTTGTTTAGGACGGAACATCATTTGCAGGATTTATGAGTTTGACTGCAGCTCTCTGGAGGTGAAAGACAGATTTAGCAGATAAGGTCCCAGCGGGGCCTCGTAGCTGGATTATCTCCCCTCAGTGTCCACGTGTTGCATGTTCCTGCAGCCTCTCAGTGCTGCACTTTCATTGCACGAGGATTATATTTCCATTTGCAGACAACTTAAACCTTCATGTCATGTGTGTGCTTTTATTTTGGCGGTGTAGCACCGGCCGATTCCTCCCGTGTGGAAACCAGAGGTGCGTCTCCGCGTCCTTGAGATATCGACTGTATCTGTAAACCAGGCCCGTCGCAGCCGGCGCTTTCCCACACCGCAAATGTTTAGACTCCCGGAACTCGTCAACAAGACGCTTTCTCACAAACCGCTGCACATTTTCAGAAACAGATCTCAACACAAAAGGAGCAGAGGCGAGTGTGAGCGTCTCTGCTTCAGCTTTCCTGTGAGAACAAAACGTCTCTGTCTCAGTGAAACACCTGAGCTCCTTCTCTTGTTGATTCTGGATTTGATCTGTTTTCTCCTCCTCCTCTTCCTCCGTCTCTCTCTTCTTCAGTTAAACTCGTCGTTATCTTTCATGTTCTTGTTTTTGATTCGCTCCACATGTTTTCCTCTGCGTCTCCGTCAGTCTCGTATCTCCTCGCTGACACAGAGCGCAGAGTAAAGCCCTCGCAGCGACCAGAATGTCATGTTAATCTTCCGGAAATCTTCCTCCCATCTCAGGATAATTGCTGAGGGGAAACAGGCTGAGTGTCTGCACACACTCGAGCCAACGCTTGTGGTTTGGCTGCGCCTGAATGTGGTGAATCGTTTTGTCTGTTGCCAACAGGTCAGTGATACACTGCAGAATAATCAGGGCCAAAGACAAAGTGGAGAAAAGCTTCTCTTCCACTTTTAATCCCTCGTTCCATTCTTCTTTCAACTTCTCACTTTATGTGTTGAACTCTGACCTCTGCGGCAGCGGCGCTCCTTTTCAACCTGGGGTGAGGTGGTCGAGCATAAATGTCAAGGTCAAATAAATGTGACCTGATAATCATCTACCTTGTGTCCGGCGGCGGCGGTGCCTGGCTGCGTTTAACGAGGAGCGGGGAGGGGCGGGGCCATCCTCCGACCACTCAAAGGCTTTTATTGTTTTGTTTGCAGAGCGAGAGCCTGAAGGACGGAGAGATAACCGGACAAGTCGTGTTTCACTGACCCGCTGATCCACAGATCCGCTGAAGAAGCTTTGATTCTTTAAGTAGATCTCAAGTGATCAATTAAAACAAGCCTGTGTGTTCGGAGGGAGGCGGAGTCTTGAACATATTAACTCCCATCACTCCTCTAACGTCTGAGTATCTGTTCTACCATGAACTTCCTGTGACGTGCTGCTGCCTCACAAACCAAACATGGACGACACGTCTCCACTTCCTCCCGATATCCAGAAATAAAAAATATCTCAGGACTCGAACGTCTCAGCTTGTTTTATATCATCAAATAACTAATTAGAAAACATGTTTGACAAACTTTTATTTTACTTTTTGTTTAGTCCACGTCCCGTCTGCTAACACGGAGGAGGCGGGGCAGCCGTCCTGTCGTCCATCTTTATTTAAAGTCCATGTTCTTGCCGAGGAAACTAAAATCTAGAAACATCGAGTACGATGTGAAATGAGAATCTTGAATACTTCATGTGACACTGGAACATTTCTCGTTTGGCTCAGTTCTCCTCCGGTCCTCGCGTCGGCTCGATGGTCGTCTGTGTCGTGACAGAGCCTGAGAGTGTTTTCGCTGACGCGGGTAGCGATCCTGCAGAGAGTGCACGAGGGCCGGGTCAGGTGAGGCCACTTTGTCTCCATTCAGCCGGGCGATAAAGGCCACCGTGTAAAAGGAGAAAGGCTATCAGATAGTTGGGCCCAGCCACCGTGGCAGAAGTCAAGCGCTCCTGAAAGGCTCCGTCTCCACGCTCTCGTCCTCAGCGTGAGAGAAACCCCGCCGCCCCGACGGGGAGAGATGGCTTTTAAAAAGAGCGCAGATTACGGCGTCATACGGCTCAGAGCCGCCCGGAGATACGCCCGTCTTTTCTTCCCCATTTGTCTCACTTTCAATCGCGTACAACCACTTTCCCGAGCCGTGCTGGGCGCTTCCATGCACAAGCTTGTCAGCTCTTCAATAGCCTTTGTCTCAACAAGATAGGCGGCCTTTGACTCCGTCCCCTGTCTCTCCCTGGATAAATATTTCACCTGTCACAAAGCTGAGCATGCTGGGCCGGCCGCTGTAAGAGCTTTTAAAACAGGGAGCATAAAGCGGGAGGAGACGGGGGGAGACGGGGGGAGACGGGGGGGGGGGGGGGGGGGGGGGGGGGGGGGGGTTATTCAGGTTCAGATGATGCGTCTCTTTCATCCAGAGATGTACACGCTGCAATTTGCATATTCTTTCATTCACTTTCTCAGCCTGAGATCTCCCCGTGCTCGTGGTCATCTATTGTAAAGCCAACGCCAACTTAAAACGGCTCCGCGCACAAAGCTTCCTTTTCAGCACGAGCTCCCTAATGAGTGACGGCCTGAGAGAGCGGAGGCATCGCCTCGTTCCTGCCGCAGATCAAACGCTTTGATATTTCAAAGCTCGTGCGTCAGTAACGCTCGTGTCTCCACAACAACAACAACAGGAACAAGTTCAAGTGCTCCGCTCTGACTCAGGATGATACCTCTGTCTTTAAGCTCTCCCAGGTGCCCCGGAGTCGAGCAGAGCAATGACAGGTGCATTCTGGGAGCAGGTGAGGTTAAAAACCCTGCTTCAGTATCAGAGGAGCGAGAGAGCGAGAGAACATTTGCTCCGTCGATGTTCGTCAGTGACGTCTGGAATCTTTAGTCCGGAACTTAAGGAAATGTGTCGGAGAACATGTTTGATGAAGAAGACGAGGAAACCAGAGAAGAAGAGGGGACACGTTATGACACCGTGCACCATGTGACGCTCTGACTCTTTAAATCTCATCTCTCTAGGAGATCCAGAGTTGGATGAGTTCAGCTGATCAACTTTTCTTATCTGGACTTTTCCTTTAAAAACTAAATCCAGACTCGTTTTACAACCAGGACTGTTTTGTCTCCTCTTGACGGACGAATCTTCTGACCCTGACAGTGGACTGAGGTGGACGGTGGGGGGGGGGGGGACGTTGGCAGAGCTCTCTGCCCTTCAGCCCAGGGCGAGCTTCTTTTCATTACCAGCTTGACTGAGTTACCTGTAGCTCCACCCGTCCCCCGCGTCGACTGACCTCTAAGATCTAAATCCGTCCTGCCTGTCCTCTTTAACTCAGACTTTAGTCACATTGACGTTTTCGTCACGAGTTGATGCTGAAGCTGTTCGATGAAGTGAATTCAGAAGAAATAAGTTTAGATATAAACTAGACTCTTTAAACTCGATCAGTGGAACAGTCTGGATCCAGATTCAGAGTATTTTCTGTGTCTTGTGTTAAACCGGTTTGATTCAGGAGTTTGTGACGTCTGAGGATCAGAACTTGTTCTCGTGTTCTGCTAACGATCAACGTCTCCTGTCGGGCTCCAGCTGCAGACGCCGTCCCTAACGACCCTGACTCACCGTTTCATTCACTCTCTTTCCTGCATTTGCATCTGACTCGCTCAGCCGATGTTATTACAGCGACCTCTCGTTCCCAGATCGGAGTGCTGGGCCGCGGCGGCAGCGGCAGCGGCGTCTGGGTCGCACTCTCAGCGTCCTGACAATAGATCCGGACGATGATTGATGAAAACTGTATGTGCAGCAGAGCCATTCCCAAGCTGGATGTGCTGGGACCGGTTTGGCCCATTGTCTGCAGCCGGAGCAGAGGCCTGTGAGAGTGGAGAGCTGATTGATAATGTTCGTGAAGGACGCTGTGAAGACAGGCAGCTCAGGTCCCCTCAGACGTTCAGCAGCTTGAATGAGACAGACATTATGTACACCCACGAACCTCACAGCTGAAACAATGGAGACGTGCACTCCGACCAGACGTCTCAGAGTGGAGCTGAACACACACAGAGGCAGGAGTCAGCATCTGTGTTCATCCACAGAACATTTAAATACCACATACTTCAAGTTGTGTCTCCAAGATCCAAACAAAGATGGCCGCTGGTTTTTCTGGGGTTCTGGAGACGATGAGACATTTGTCTCCGTCCTCGACCTTTTAGGACCAGTAGACAGTTTGGGACATCTATGATGAAACTAAACCACCTCATCGTCCACATTCAGAGACGTCCCCCCCGTCCTCTCCCGTCCCTCCATGTCCTCAGACACGCTGCTTCAGCTTCAACCTCTGTGTCAGAGGTTCAAACGTCTGGAGGCGAGAAGTCGTTGCTCAGCTTTCAAGTGTTTGTGTTTAGGGTTTTACTAACTTTAACTAAAGTGAGAGACAACATGAGAGACAACATGAGAGACAGTGTGAGAGACAACGTGAGAGACAACGTGAGAGACAACATGAGAGACAGTGTGAGACACTCGACTCCAGACATTTAATCTTCTGTCCTGTTTTTATTTTCTTATGTTTCTGCCAAAGTCCGTTGCTTTTCTCTGAACCCGACAACATGAGTATCAGTGTTGAGCAGAACACGAGGTCGGCTTCTTCCTGAATACTCGGAGACGTCCTCTGGTTGTTTTTCAGGTTGGCAGCAGGTCGGGGTTAATGGGCGTCAGCAGGCTCTTTGCTC
The DNA here is from genome assembly GCF_024713975.1 of Paralichthys olivaceus. Lineage (NCBI taxonomy): Eukaryota > Metazoa > Chordata > Actinopteri > Pleuronectiformes > Paralichthyidae > Paralichthys > Paralichthys olivaceus. Next base: position 14,086,010 of record NC_091116.1, read on the forward strand.
CGAGCAGCACAACAGTGGTCGACCACAGGCAGTCAACAGAGCAGGTCTGGGATCAGTAAGTAACCAAAAGGCACAGACGAGTGGGTGTTTTTATTTGACAGAGCTCTGACCTCTGGTTTCTTCCGTGAGGAGCTTTGGTTCGACTTTAACAACCACACCACAAAACAAACGCCCACGTCTACAAGACCTCTCTAGCTCTGTGAAAACATTCGTCAGGCCTCGCGGAGCCAATCAAACTGTCCCCGACCACATTTAAAACACAAGAGCTGCTGCAATGTGTTGTCATGACGGCGTCCCGTACACAAACACATCTGGACGTTACATTTCAGCATCGGGACGGTGAGAGTGTTGAACTCCGTCATGTCTGCAGGTGGTGGGAAACAAAAAGCCTCCAGCTGAGGGTCGGACCCCAGATCTGGAGCAGAGGAAAACATCAGGGTCCAAAGTGAGATGTTGAGCCGAGGATTAACTTTCTGACTTCATCGCCGCCCACGTTTCGTTTAGAGAAGGCTTTCGTTTCATGCCTCTGTTTTCTCTGCAGCGTCAGTTATAGCCGGGAGCCTCCGCAACGCCGAGACCACCGCAACTAACCCCAACAGAGCATTGGTCACGGCGAGTCGCGTTTCATACCCGCGATCTTACCAGTGTCATGGTACCTGAGGAGAAAACAAGCCTGGCAGAGACATGTGATAGATGTGGACTTAGAGGACAGTTTTGGACACCAGACACACAAACAGGACGCAAACAGGATTGGACACAGTTCAACCGTCCTGAGCTGGAACGTCAACACAGTCCTCTGTGATTTCTATCAGGTTTATTGTTCCACTGCAGCAGAGGAAGGTTTCTCAACACGCCTCAATGGTCTCGGTCATGGCGCTCAGATATTCTCCTGTGTCGGATTATTGTGGAAGTCTGTCCTCTGTCCTGAAACACTCCCACTGCGAGACGACAGTGCTGCCCGCTGCTCCACCGTGCCGCCCAACACAGCATCGCCGAGGACAAATTGTTCTGTCTGCATTTGTAAAACCGCCGGAGTCAGTTTGACGTATAGGTTTCATCACGTGTGCGTTAAGAACGATGTGCAGACCAACATGTCCTGCGAGCAGAATAAACACGGCGGTACATCCACCCGATGTTTATCTTGAGCGTGTTCTCTTTCCCTGCCGAGGTTTTCTCAATAAAGACTCGAGCTGCAACACGACAGACCGCACTTTCCATCCAGATCCAGTCCAACCACGATCATAACCGTGCCCTGTGGCTTCGGGCTGGAGACCTGATCCACCGAGCTGAAAGGTCCGGGTCTGGATTTTCTTCGCTCCAGATGTGGTGCCACGCGGAATCTTCCTGGAAGATCCAATGGAAACTGTTGGGACGCCGTCAAAGTAAGATGAAAATAATGGAGGTGGAAATATTTGGCCGGTGATTAAATGAAGCATCTGTCCGTCAGCGTCTGTCACGGTCTGAGAGAAGAGTGAAAACATCTTTCCCTCAAGTGTCCGTGTTTGACCTGAAACACGTCGTACACCTGAAGCTGCAGACGCTTCTTCATTCATCATTGCACCTGAGTCCGCCCCTCGTCTGATTGGTCCAAGCCTCTGTCGACACACAGGACTAAAGCTTCCAGCTGCTTCTGCCCAGCGATCACAAATAATGCGTTCTGTTGAAAACTCGTGTGGACGGAGCCAAAGCTTGTTAGTTCTCCAATGTCCTGATGATGGACACAGATTGATCCAGCCTCCAAAACACATCCAAGGAAGAACTCAGCGTCCAGCAGCCTCTCTGACGTCCACCGTCAAACATCGTGGAAAAATCACAGTGATCCCAGGAAGCTTCAGGAACAAGGAGAATAAATTCACCTGCTTGGTTTCTGTGATCCAGTCGATCCTGAACAGCTGAAACTCTGGAGGAAAGACCGCAGCCAAACAACCGGCTCTGAAAACTGAAATGACGGACGAAGGTTTCGGAGTCGGTGTGTGAACGTGAGGTTCATATTTATTCTTTAGACTCAAAATGGAATAAATAGTTTTATTTAAATCTAAATCATCTAAAAGTGAAAACGATCTGTACATGAATGATCCTCTTTGTACCTTTACAAACTGTTATCGGAGAAACAGTCTGGACGTCCCAGTTCTCGTCATTCGAGCAGATTGATTTGCTTGTTAGTTTGTAACTTGTTGTTTTTCACGCTCCTCCTCTGACGAGCTCACCTGAACCTCAGACATCAGCTCTGGAGCGAAGACAGAAATCAGGAACACGCATGTGAACCCCAATGATCATGTTTGCTGCTGTCAACACCCGAGGGCTTAGAAATGGGAACTGGACCAGAAAGGCAAAAACACGGGGAGGGGGGAGGGGGGCTACCACCCAGGAATCACGCAAGGGCTGAAGAAAAGGACTGTTCCAAATACGTCACGGTGGGGGAGCGCTCATGTTTGACAGTCGGATGATACCAAGGGGAGACCTCTCCCACCTCCAGCAGCGACGGGGTGAGAGCGGCGGAGTAACGAGTCCTGGCACGACACGCAGCGCTCGTCAAGACCTCCTCAGATCCTCAGCCCCGCCTTTGTTTTAGCTCCTTCATCACGTGTCGGGCGACCGGGTCAGAAACTAGCGTCTTCACGTCGTCATGCAGCTGGAAACAAAGCAACACGTTCAGCTCGTCCTCCTGAACAGAGCGATTTATACGTTTCTCTCCCAACTTCAACAGGAACCAAGCTCAGGCTCATTTCTCTGTGAGTTAAATATAGAATGAAGCTCACGAAGTTCTGGTCCCAGAAGCAAACTGAGATTAAACAACCTGGTTTATTCATTCATCCAGATATCACCAACATTTCCAGCCTCCATCATCCGTTCATCCACTAACTGTTCTCCGTCCCCCCTCCGTCCATCTTCAATCCGTCCTCCGTCCACCCTCCGTCCAGTCTTCCTCCACCGCCCCTGACGTCTGATGCAGATCGACTCGACGCGGCCGCAGCCTGTGGCGACCTCCACCAGCCTCCAGCCCCCGGGTCGCTCTCTCTCAATCAGGGAACAGAGCGGGAGACAAGCATCATGCTGTGGCGTGGAGAAAGATCCCTGAGGGCGCTGTCACCCTGTACGCCCCCCCCCTGTAATCCTCCCTCCTCCATCCATCCCCCCCCCCAGAATCCTGCAGGAGCTTTGGGGACATTATCCTCCACTCAGAGACAATTCAGAATCTTTTTACCCATAATTTATGAAAATCTCTTTTATGGAACAAGTCATTTCACACATGCAGGACATTCCACCTGCTGTGTGGAGCACGGAGGTCACATCAGCATCGAACCGTCGGGCTGAGCTGAAACTGATCTCATTCATCCTGACCCTGAAGTTCAGAATCCCTGATTTAGAGACCTCATCTTTTCACTCGGTCTTTATTCCTCCTCCACAGCCACTGTTGTCTTCCTCCCAGGACAGAAGCTTGTCCTCCAAGACACTTTTCCCTCTGACGCTCGTCCCCTTGTCCTCGGATTTCCGTCTCCGTCTAAACTTTCCGGGCTCTTCTCTGGGCCTCGTTCTGACGTCTGCTCATCAGCCTTCAGAGCTGAATTGACTCATTACGTCTGAGATGAGGCCCTCGGTGGAGAAGACGGGGATCAGCGAGGACTCGTAGCGGCGAGGAGGGGCGGGGGGGGGGCTGTTAGTGGCACTTCATTCATCTGGCTTGAGGCCTGCCTTTGTCTCCATGGCAGGTGCTTCTAATCCCGCTGTCAGAATAAGGCTGGACAAGATGTTTGGACAAGCCCGTGCTTAGAAGCCTGTGTTTCACATAAAACACACACACACACACACACACATCCCCACCCCCGCTCCCACACACATGATATGATCCATACTGCACAGATTCATGCCTGATTATCCTGTGAATGAATCCCGACACGTCGCGCTGCGCAGGCTTCGTTCACATCCGCTGGGTTTTTTAAACATGCAGGAAATCGAGGGAGAAACAAAAACAAGGAGAAACGAAAACATTTCACTTCGCTGGAGCGTTTTCCACACGAAGAATCTGCTGCGATGGAACATTTCTCTTTTCATTGTCTCACTTTTCATTCCTTTAAACCTTTTCATGCCAATCCAGCTGAGCTCGTCTTGTTCTTTGGAAAATATCCAGACACTCGTTTCCTCACACAGGAGCTGAGCGACTCTCATCTTCAGATCCAGAAACACATGATGTCGAATATCAGCCAGATTTGGTCGAATAGGTTTTGAATGAATCGGAACAATCGTCTCTCCTCCTCCTTTCACTCCGTCTGCCCTCGGGCCTCGTTCCTGCGAGGTGCCGCTCCTCGTCCGAGGCGTCGCAGACTCTTTCTATTGACGACATTGTCTGCGTGTCAGCCGGAGATGTGACGGAGTAAAAAGGCCGACTCATCATCGGGCACTTTTACCTCCGCACCCTCTCAAACCTCCGCTGATTGAATGTCATCTCCTTGTTCCCCCTGATAATGACGCCATTGATTTTGCCCTCGAGGGGTCAAACGATGACCTCTAAACCCCCCCCCCCCTTTGTTCCGTCCTCAAGGTTGAAAATCACGTTCTGAGCTCACGCCTCCATCAGACTGAAGCGGAGCCGCAGACCAGGAGGAGACGTGGAGGAGACGTGGAGGAGACGTGGAGGAGACGTGGAGGAGACGTGGAGGAGACGGAACATCCTTGGGAAGTTTTTTCCTCGGTGCTAACCTGGTTTCTGGCTGCTGCCGATCGTGGTCTATTTTTGGGGGGGAAGAGGGGGCCGCTGCTTTATTTTGGATTCCTGGTGGCCCGGCTGCTCAGCCCGAGGTCTCCGATAACCCAATTTGAGTTGACTTTGCCCGTTCAGGGAGAGCCGAGGCCCGGGGCTACGCACTGTTATAATTCAAGAAATACAATGAAGTCAAACAGAACCCCATGTACACACACACACACACACACACACACACACACACACACTCTGTTAATTCAGCTCGTTTCTAAAAGGCTGTTAAGAGCTTCAGGATCGATAAGAAACATCAGCTTCGTTTCTGTCGAGTATGAAAAGAGAACGAGGACAGTTTGTTTTTCTGTCACAGTGAAAAGTTGATTTAAACACTTTGAAAGCTTTTCATGAAGGAGAGAATATGTTTTATTATTATCATTTTAATGGAGGATCCGTCCTTGTTTTATCTTTATATCTGAAAACCTGTGAAAACCCACTGAAATAAACACTCAGATTCAGAGACTTTAACATCATCTATATTTACTGTCACTAACAATCACTCCCATTATTGACTCATCTGTTTCCAGCAATGATTCAGTCTTTATGTAAAGATTGTTTCAAGAAGTTTTATCTCAGAATGTTTCACAGTCCTGAAACCTTGATTTTCCAACAAAGAAAAATAAAATGCAGTGAATCCACAAGAAATCCACGGTTGAGTCAGTTGTGTAAACAGAGCGGAGAGAAAAGAAAAGCTCTGGAGCAGCAAGTAATTATATTATTGTGAAACAAACTGTCGGTAAAGTCTGACCTCAATTGTTCAGGCGGAGTGGCAGAAAACAGACTGACCTATATTTGAGTGTGAGAGTCGTCAGGTCCACGTGCACGAGTTGAAATGAAACTCTGAGTAACGAGGAGCTGAAGCCACATGATGGAGCGACTGTCTGTCTGTGTCCAAGCCAACAGAAGAAATCAGCACGGAGGGCGTTTAACTAAAACAAGCATCAGGACGTGAAAGTAAATATTAACTTTAATCTTAATTCAGCACACACACGCAGCACAGAGTGTTTTTACTTCCAGAGACCGAAACCAATCACTGTTCCTCTCTGAGTAAACCCTGGTTCATAAAGACATGAGGAGACCTGTGGGTCCTCCTCTCAGCCAACGTCTCCGCCAACGTCTCCGCCAACGTCTCCCTCTGGTCAGAAGGTGCAGCGCAGCGTTAGCGTCTTCATTCAGAGGAAGTTCTGTTGAAGGCTCTGGATCTGATCCCTGTCTCCACCATGAGTCGAGTTCAGATTGTCTGCGTGTGATTGATTTAACCTGCGATAGTGCACTCCATCATGTTCACGCCGCTCGTCATCCAACAATGGATCTCCATGCGTGTCCCAGTCAATATTGATTAATATCTTGATTAATCGCCTGCCGGCCCCGGGGACCTGTGTGTGTGTGTGTGTGTGTGTGTTACATGTGTACGAGTGGTTCTGGGGATTTGAGCTGTGGTGTGCTGGGAACTTGATGCTGTATTGAAGGCTGAGATGTGCTTGCTCAGAGCAATAAGCCATTGTTTGACTTGGCACGGCGCGGGGCACCCCGGGGTCTGTGCCATGAAAGGCTTTCTGTTAGATGCCCGAGTGCTTATTGTTGGAAAAATTGTCCCTCAAAAAATTAGCATAGAAGAATCCAAAATGCATAATGTTCTGCAAATGACAGCTGCTTAGCTGAAACAAAGGAAGCAAAATGGCTTTTGGTTGCGCTGCACTTGTTATGGTAATGAACCCCCCCGCCTGCCTCTATGGGCAGCACCATACAAATCATGGGTTCTTTTTATTTTGCATTGTTGTCCTGCACGTTTTGTGAAATTCATCTTTTCTCCTGAAAAAAAAAAAAAAAAACCTGTTGAGAGTTTTGTGACTGAAATCACAGAGAAAAGTTTGATATCTAAAAGATCTGAATCAGGATTTAACACGAGAATCTTTTAAAGTGACGTGAGAACAAGTGATTGAAGAAAATAAAACTTGTTCTTTACTCTGGAAACTTTCAGTCACTGACTCGTATGTAAACTTGACTTCCTGAGAAAAGGTCCCAGCTCGTCTCTCACCGTGCTGCTCGGCCGCTGGTGTTTAGTATGCTAATGTATTCGCTCGGCTAATTCACTGCCGGCCCTGAGAAACAACAACAACAACAAAAAGTGAGCAGTGAAAGGATCGGGTTTCAGCCGCGCTGCGCGGAGCCTGATGACCAGCAGATTAATCACGGACACGTGGAGCGGAGCCGCCGTCAGCGCCGCTGTTGCTCGCAGCTCGAACATCTTGCAGGGCGAGACGTTCAGCCGGTAGGTGGAGGACTGCGTGAAGGAGCAGCACACCCGACACATCTGCACCTCGAAGTCATGCAAAGTGAGAGCGCCGCAGGAAAATCACTTTCAGCGTCTCTGGGTTTGTTCTCGAGTGAGAAGCTGAAGCGTGAGATGTGGTGACGAAGGAGCTGAGCGACGAGGTGAAGTCTGGATTCACAGGCCTTCAGGCTGCGTGAGCAGGAAGCTCGGTGTAGAACCTCCTGGGCGCCTTCGGTGGGAGGAGCCAGAACTCGCTGGACGGACTACATATCCCATCAGGCCTGGGGACGCCTCGGGACACAACCAGGAAAACGTGGCTGAGGAGGAGGAGGTCTGGGAAACCTCACGAGCTCGGAGAGGAGAATGTTCTTCAAATGTTCACACATCAGTGACAAGACTTTCTCAGATTCTTATCAACTCTGTAGCTTGTCAACGCTCCTCAAGTCTCCTCCTGCAGCGGTGAGCAGGTCCAGACTGCAGAGTCTGATAAAAAGCTTCATTATCCAGCTGCAGGACTCTGAAGGACAGAAACAGACGAGTTCAGACGTCAAGAAGCTCAATTAAAAATCCCAACAAGCAAAGAAAACGTCCGGACTGCTGCAAAACCCATCAGGGGACGTCCTGAATGTGAAGTTCAGAGCAGCAGGTGACGGGCACGTCCCAGGATGACGTGGAGCTGCAGGTCAGATCCATCACTGCCATCGCCGGAGTTTCCCTCATCACGCACGGCGGAAAAATCTCCATATGATCAAGTCGTTTCCGCTCGTTAATGACTCGCACATCCTCTCATCTTCTCTGGAGGCCGGCTCACGCTACGCATCGGCAGATACACTCATTTGACACCCGTGCGACCCGACGGCTCACAAGAGTGAATTTAGAATTTCAGCTGCAGTTGAAACATTCCAGTGAACCTCGGCTTCCTGTCCGCTGCCTCGCTGGAATAAAACTGTGGAAGTGAAGTCACGACCTTCACACAAACAGATCCCGACGCGTTCCTCGAGAATTAAAATCAGAGAATTAGCACCACAGAGTTTAGATGCATTAACATTTAATGTGAAACTGACCTCGTGTAAAAAAACAACTCATTTGTTATTACAACCCATAGTTACGTTTTGTCGTCAGCGACCCCTAGTGGTCATAGTACTTATGACGTTAGCATAAAAGGGTCAATGTAAGATTTAAAATGAGATCATCTTATTGTTCTAATTCATCATCATCACTAAAATGACGTGGACGTGAATATTTATATATATGTGTGAATATTATGAGAGAGTGAAGAAGCATAAAAGATCGGAGGAGGAGGTGGAGTAGTTTCAATCTTTTCTTCAAACTATCCGAATCAAACGTAACCGTAGCGACCGCTCCGACTTTGATTTGATGTCGGCCGCTTCAGCTGGAAGAAGCGCTGGATTCTCGTCCAGTTGATCAGGTCGAGCTCTGCAGCAGGTTGCTGTGAAAACTCCGTGGCTCCGTTTCTGCCACGTTCACAATGTGTCTTTATGTCGTGTCGGCCTGTTGCTCAGCGCTGAAAGAAATGGGCAGCGCTCGCTTCTGGCTCTTTGAAAATTAAGCTGCCGTAGCACACCCATCAGCCCATTGTCCGCCGAGCGAGGAGCCAGGCGCTTGGTATTCCCGGCACAGAGTGGCTCTAAACTTTGGCCTTCGCTGTGTGCATTAGGAACCCGGCCCACTGCCATTCCAATTCTCTCCCTCGCCTTTCCAACTCAATCTCGCCCCGTGCCCTCGCCGCTCGCCCCCTCCGTCAGGAAAACCATTTGCCTTTTCGCTGGCGATGGCCCCAGAGGACATCTTGTTCCAGTTATGCTCAGATATGGGAACGTTCCAGCGTCCTGACACATCTCAACTACCGTCCATGTGACCAGAGCAGCACGGAGCTCTCTGATGCTGCTGCCGACGCGTGTTTCTGTGTAGGTGGTCACGATCATCATCAGAGACGCGTCCCACCTGTTTTCTTATGAAACTTCTCTTTCATATCAGCTGCAGCTGGTTCCTGTCCTCGCTCCCAGGCCTGATTAGAAGGCTGCGGCCTGCTCCTGCTGTGTCATTGGGACCTCTGATGGTGATTTATTCCCCCGACATGACATCTCGTCCAGAACGGTGGCGGTCGTGGTCGTGGAAAGCCTCGGCCGCCTGCTCGTGTCTCCTCTGTAATGATGGAGCTCGTTTCGACCTCAACTGAAAACCTGAGGCAAAGAGTTCAGTTTCAAACTCCTGCAGAGACGCTTCCGGAGAGAGATCGTTCTTATCTTCAAACACGGACATGAATCCGTTCCGAGCTGCTCAAAGGTCAGAGGTCCTGGAATCTGCAGGAGATCGTTGTTTGAGTGGATCTAGAATAAAAACCAGAAAGTCGAGTCACGTGAATATGGTCTGAAACATTTTACTCTAGTTCAGGATCAGAAGTGTTTAAATTAAGTTTTATCAAATGTTCAAACTGACAGAACAATGAGCCCTGATTGGCCTCCACCACAGACATAAAAGTTCCCATGAGCCTCGGCTTCTCCTGCAGGAACCGCGAAGCTTTCAGTGACGCCGCGGCTGAACCGACTCTGAGCGTCACGTTTAAGAGCTCGTTTGTCATCAGGAACATTCGGTTCTCCTCTGCTTCGCTCCTCGAAGGTGGAGGAGTGATTATTTTCAGACGCCTGTCGCTCACATTAACGACTCAATAACAAGCGGCTGTGATTGATATGTGCTTAGCTGCTAAAAATAACAGCGTGCACGTTACAGAGTGGCTGCTGTTCACATGTTGTGTTTCCACCGAGCAGATGAAGACATTCATGAAGACGCCCGGACTTGACAGAGCTCCGCTGTGTCACGAAGCCTTCAGTCAGTCATGAGGACGTGTCGGCTGCAGACTGACGGAGGCAGGTCTGTGCACGAAGGGCAGAAAAAAACAGAACGTCTCCAGAGAGCTCAGGATTTCATCAGATAAATGAAGCTGCATGAAGAGTCTGTTGTTCGTCCTCTGGTGTTTTGGGGCTGAAGCTCAAGAGTCGTGTGATCGGATAGAAAACCTGTTTGTTTCTAAACGTGAAGTTAAATGAGACGTCACGATGTTGGAGCTCAGACTCAGAACCTCCTGGATAAATGAGCAGAAATCCATATTTGTATTAATACATATCACTGCTGGTCAAACCGCCTCCTCGTTGGACGGAGATAAAACGTCATAATACATTCAAATGATTCTGTTAAAGGTTTCACATCACGCTCTTGTTTCTCCATCTCGTTCAACTTTCCACGAGGTCAGATTTCAGGGTTATGATTATTTCTTATGAGGCTCATCCACCTCCTTAGATCAGACTCTTTCTAAAACCCGGAGCTGCAGAAGGAGCAGAGAACTTCTCCTCCGTCACTGAGCGGCAGAGAGAAGCTGCTGAATCATGTTGGGGATCGAGCTCCGGCCTCTAATTCACGCACCCGGGGGACGGCCCGGCTCTGACGGACAGCCTGTGAGTGATGGACAGAGCCTGAGGCGGAGACACTGCCTCAGTGTGTCGAGACCACAGCCGCTCTGTTCAGGCCCCACGGGGGGCCACCGGGGCCCCCAGAGCCCCCGCAACAAATCTCCCAATTGTGTTCCCCAACGCTCAGCAGAACACGCCACATGATCCTTATCAGGCGGCCTTTAAAGTAAATATACACCCGACATATATTACCATAAATTATCTCAGTGTGTTAGACCACGATGGTGATTGCAGCTAAACGCTGTATCCATCAACATGCTCAGTGTGTGTGTGTGTGTGTGTGTGTGTGTGTGTGTGTGTGTGTGTGTGTAAAGAGGAACATTCATGCTCCTCGTCGTTGCCAATGTTTGTTCAAGTCCCTCGAATGAGATCTCTGAGATTTGTATGAACACAAGCTGCGGATGATGTCACTCATTGAGCAGCGTCTCACATTCAGAGTAAGCTGCTTTAATAGCTGCCTTCTTGAATCATTGCCATCTCTCCTGGAGGATACTGTGTGTGTGTGTGTGTGTGTGTGACACATGTTAGCACGTGCTATAACCAGGTCCGTCAGAAATGCCCTGAAACGAGCGAGGTTAAATGAGTTCGCTGGATGTTGGCTCGGACGCTTCTTGGCGATGATTCGTTATGCAAATACATTGATGGGTTTTCTTTGTCACTGTGTGGGAGCCGAGAAAACACAAACATCAATATGCAGAATTCACTGGTGTCCATTCACACAACTGTCATGTCTTCATCCTGAAGGAGCTGAAATATCTTCATGATGCTGTTGACCTCCTCGTGTGACGGCCGCTCCTCCACGCCGGTCCGCGGAGGAGTTCAGTAGAACCTCGGCTCCTTCACGTGGATCAGGATTCACCGGGATGCTCCTGGTCTCCTGCTGTCGGAGGAGGCTCAGAGGTCATGACAGACTCTCTCACTGTGATTTCCTCCTCGTTCCACCTACTCGACTGTTTTCACGTAAACCCGTGACAAACAAACAAGCGGGTTACTCACATCACCTCAGCTGACTTTTAAAGAGGATTTGAGTCGGCGCTCTGAGTGGTTTAATGCTCGTTACGTCTCTTGTGATTGATTCAGAGTCAGAACGAGTCTTTTGAACTCTGCTCCTTGTAAATTAAACCTACAAAAGCTAAAACAACCTCCACTTCTTCTCAGAACATTTTATCTTCTCAGTTTGATTCACGCCGTCACACTGGACCTGAGCCAGCCGCCCTCACGTATTCTGAACATCACGGCTCCTGTGATTCCTGGAAAAGACCCACAGCGCTCGTTAATCTTTCAGCTCCTGTTCTTACGCTCGACTTTAAACGTCCAGCCGCCGCCTCGCAGCTATTCAGCCAATAATCTGCTAAGTGTGTGGTTATACTGAAAAATAATTCAACACCAAATCCACGTTAAGACCATAATGGCGTTTTGTTCTCCTGCACAAATTCGTCTAAGCCTCTTAATTATCTGAGTCGTACAGTGTTTTGGCGAGCGCCTTCTGAGCCGATGAAGTCACTCATACCAGGAGATTAACCGACTGGGAGGCCTTGACCTCAGAAATGGCGGGCGGCTCGCTGCCGACCCACGGTGTGAGGTAGCTGAGGTGAGACACGTGGGCCTCAGTCAGAAACCGACACAGCCTGTCCAGTGTGGAGTTCACCACGCTGCGAGCTGAGTCACCGCTAACAACACAGACACAGTGCACGAGACAGAGGAGCGTTTGACGTGAAGGAGGCCTGATGAGAAACAAGCAGTGGGCGGACCAGAGGATTCACCGTGAGCCGCGGAGATCTCACCGGATCAACTCGCTCTTTGAGACGCATCTCGACTGTAACCTGGATCAGATGCACTTCTCCGAGTTTGTCCTGGCGACACGACGAGCAGCAGCAGAAACACACGTGTGCCGGGCGTCATGTCTCCGTCGCTGCTGATGTTCGTGGGCTTTCAAACCAATGAAGCAGGTATCGGAGCCACGCCCCTCCTGAGCTCCAGCGCGGAGGAGGTGCTATCAGCTGATTTGAAGGAGCTGCAGCCAGATTCCATCAGTCCTCCGGCTCGGAGGCCGGGGGAGCCGCGAACCTCAGGGCGACAACAACAGCTCAGTGTGCGCCTCCCCCCACCTCCCCCCACCCCCTTCCTGCTCCGCCAATTCATCAGGCCGGGCATGACACAAGAATTGCAGCCCCCCGAATGTCAAGGCAATCAGAGACTCAATCAGAGCTGCAGAGCACAGTGGGAACCACACTCCCAACACATGTGCACAGGAGTACCCTGAGGGCCCCAAAGCTGCAGAACTAATGAGAGAGAATATATGTGCCCCACAAGTATGTACCCCAGAGAGGCCGAGCGGCAGCACGGGGACCCAGCACCCTTAGAGAGACAGAGGAGGAAAAGTAAATCAGCCTCGACGCCGCTCCGGTAACGACGCCTTAACCCTTTATTCAGAGAGCGCGGCCCTGAAACACGAGCGGACCTGCCCGGACACGAGCGGCGAATCAAGGAGGAGGAAAAATAAACACGGCAATATCTGCCAAGGGCACACGATGGAGGTGCCCCTCTTAAATAATATTGATGTGAGCCTGGAGAGACACGTGGCCTGATTTAGATAATGGATGTGCCTTTTTTTTTTTAGTTTCCTTTAAATTGCTGTCAATTACTCAAAAGAAACATTTCAAGTGAGAACACAAGTGTCCCCCACTGAGCCTCCTGCAACTGGCTTTGTCCTACTTTCCCCGGGCGGCGGCTGCAACAATGGAAATGTCAAATAAAAGGAGACGGAGAAACCTGGGACAGCGAGCGCGTGGACACGTGAAAGACACGCAGGTATGAGACCACGAGTGTCGGTCGGCGGGACGCCGGGGGTCACGGTGTTTTCTTCCCCGTGTCATCAGCCTCGTTCTCGATGCTCTAATGCTCTCGGTATGTCTCCTGACCTAGAAACAGGGATAAGCATCAGGCTTAATCAGGCAACAGAAATGGCAGCTTGCTCACTGTACACTTATGAATGAGCCTCTCATTATGAGGAGGTGCTGCCGGTCGCGGGGGCTCCTTCTCCGCCATTAGATTAGAGCCTCCTCGTGAATATTCATGAGGCCGGCACGTCATTCTCATGAAGCCTCTGTGGTATGAATATTCTAATGAGGCCGGCTCTCCCCCTCTCCCTCTCTCTCTCTCTCTCTCTCTCCCTCCGCAGCTTCTTCCCCTGCTCATGAATATTCATGGCGGCAGGACGCTCGTCGCCGCTCGGGTCAGTTGGACGCAGTGATCCAGCAGCAGCCCCGGCTTAACCAACCATCTGGAGCGTTTAGGGAACACAATGTGCCACACCCCCCGTCAGCGCCCCCAAAAATAAAGTACAAGGAGAATTACATCACCGCCGACCACCGTCTTTAACCTCCCGATAAGACGGCAGCGCTGCGGGCTGGGATCAGAGCGGAGGGGCTCATGTCCGTCTTTGCTTCAACACCCGGTCCCCCCACGCTCACGTCTTTCAGATCCATGTCGGATTTAACTCCAGTCTCATCAGAGGAGAAAAATAAAAACCACTCTGAAGCTCAGCAGCTTGAAGCTGAAGATGTTAAACGTCACTGCGTGTTCACTTCGTCATCATTGTCTGAGTCCCACCTGCAGCTCGGACTAATCCGGGCGGACTTGTTGCCGTGATTTCAGAAACCGCGGTTTCTCGTGAATTTCTAAGACCTTGAGACTGTGACTCATATCGCGCTGTGATATCTGGAAGTGTTTTTGGGGCGAGACAGCAGTGAGCCCTGGTGCCCTGAAGACCAGAGACAGCGGGTGAATGCCTGAAGCGTGAGTCAGGAGGCGTCTGAACAACAACAACAAGACAGAGCCTCTGGGAGGAAGAGGCGAGTGAATTAACGCCTGAGCTGCTAAAACACTGAAACTGTCCAGTGAAGAAGAAGTCACGAGATCTGATCGGACGATCCGTCTGCTTTTTAAACGCTTTCACTTTATTTTGATCGCCGCTCTCGTTTTGTTCCTCGTGGTCCGAAAAATTATTAAAAGCAGCCGGAACTTATTATTTTCATCCGAATGTTTTATTTCTTTCTCCTCGAAATGAAACGTGATGAAAGTGTAGCTCAGTTGGTTTATAAGGAAGAAACCAGATAATAATGAATTTCACAGATTTAAAACTCCTCACTATGTTTTAATGATGTGAAGTGAAGTCATGTTAGTGAGAGAGTTTAATTTACTTACTATCAAATACTAAATCAAAACCTTCTGACTAATCAAAAAAAGTATTTTTGATGTATTTTTTAAAACCTCAACTTTATCAGTTTGTGTATTTTTCGGGCAGAGATGATCTTCCATACTTCAGGGCTGCAGGAAGAGAGATTAAGTTTATTACCTCATTTTCTGGTTCCGTCTCCCTGAGGTTCCATATTTTAACTTTGAAGCGTAAACGACCTCAACAACAAGTTTAATTAACTCAAAATGTGTATTGTTCTAAACTGCAGTCGTGGTGCGTTCACTGACACGAGCAGAGTCGGAGCAGATTCTCCCGACAGCAGTGAAACTACCTTTTCATCCCATTAAAGAACAAAGAAACCTCTGTGCTTCACTTTAACTGCTGCTAATTCCTGACAGAGCTGAAGCTGATATCTGGAAACACTCAGCCTCACACGTGTGAGCAACAAACACAAAATACTCAAACACGCAGGAACATGGTAAACATGTGGAACCACTACAGAAACTATACGCACGAATAAAATCCTACAACTCACAACACGAAGAGAAACTGCTTCATCCTCTGCAAAGAGACGTGATGGAAAGATAAATATAGATGTATGTTGGAAATGAACTTCCAGACCCACGGCTGCAAGGAAAGGTTTTTAAATCTGCGTGTGTGTTTCCTTTGGAGCGTGCAGCACCACGTCATCATCGGAGATATCTTCTAGAAACACTCTGCAGAGGGATCCCTGTTAAACTGTTACCGACCACCATTTGTTATGAGTTCGAGCTGTCAGTCACCTCCGAGACACTAATCTCCCCCCCGAGGTCGTCCCGTGTCAGCGGCGAGGCGCTGGACGTGTCACGCTCGCCTTCATTTCACAGAAGCCTGATAAGGTGCAGGACGGAGCGGCTGAGCCTCGGGTGAAAGAGAAACCTGGAGATGCATCGTGCATATTTTGATAAGTGCAGTGGAACATTCCAGTCATTCTCCACCATAAACTCATGAGAACGAGCGGCGGCGAGCGGCGACGCCCCTCACAACACATCCCTCTTCTTCTCCTCTTCTATCACGGCGTCCGCTCTCAGCGGAAGGCGGGATGAAGGGTCGAGTCCACGTTATGGCCTTTGATGGAGAAAGTTTCCACATGTCTGAAATGTTAACGGCACTTAGACGTGTTTATGTTTCAGCTTTAGTGACTCGCTCGAGTTTAGAAAAATGCAAGATCACCCACATTACGAGAAACCGGCGAGGAAAAAAAGAAAAGAGCAAATACTTGATTTAATTTGAGACCGG
Organism: Paralichthys olivaceus; assembly: GCF_024713975.1. Classification (NCBI taxonomy): domain Eukaryota; kingdom Metazoa; phylum Chordata; class Actinopteri; order Pleuronectiformes; family Paralichthyidae; genus Paralichthys; species Paralichthys olivaceus. The sequence continues at coordinate 14,102,002 of NC_091116.1, forward strand.
AGGAGCTCCGTCAGTAAACAGGAAGTCACAGCTCAACGGGACACACGTTAGGATACAAGGTCAGGATCTTTAAAGACGACACATCTTCACTTCCTGTTGAACAAAAACAAGCTAAAACATCTCGATGCCAACGAATCGTGGTGGCCCCGCCCATACACGCACCTGACCAATCCTGAGTCAGCTGTCAATCATGACGTCTCCGCCTGTTTTTCCATCATCAGATATTTGATGTAGAAGCAACACGCATGAAGAGGAGGTGTAAACATGTGCAGTGATGCGTGGTTAAAGATTATAATGTGTGTGTCGTGATCTGTCGGCCTAAGTAAACAGCTCGGAGCGGAGCGCCGCTTCAGGGAAACACGTCTTCAGGTTGAAGGAGGCGGAGTTATGGATCTTAATGGTCATCAGCGTCTTCAAACATGAAACCTGTGTATTGCAGGAGGAGGAGGAGGAGCCTCCGGGAGCCAGCGTTTTCTTTTCACAAAGACTTTTAACATCTTGAATTCTACTCGAGTGAAATGACTTTCTGATCTCGTCTACCTGCGCTCGGCCTCGAAATACCACAGCTTCCTGTGGGACGGCGTCAACCTTCCCCCGATTCTCCCGCAGATGGAAAATCCAATCGATATTTTCAGTGTGTTGTGGGAACGCGGAGCTGAAGTGGACAGAGGGGCCTCGTTCTCTCACCACGCAGAGCTTCCTCTGAGAGACACAGACTTTCCATAGATTCAAAGATACTGACACACAACTCATGTTGTTCCACTGACCCACAATCAGCTGAGAGAAGTTCACTGACCCCGGGTGAAGATCCAGACTGGGGCTTCAGATCGGGGTTTCCAGAGGACGAATCATCTCAGTGATCACCTGACGTTTCTTTTGTCAGCGCCACCAACAGGTTGAAACGTGTAGAAGCTGAACACGAGAAGACAACAGTCGCTGGTGTATATAAGAGCCATGTTGCAGCCGCCCACCAGGGGGCGATGAAGATGCAAAGAGAATTAGCGCCATGCTAGCTGGTTTTCATTGTGTGGCAGGTTGTTGTTGTTGTTGTTGTTGACAGCCTCACACCATGTCTTTCATTTGAACCTGCGATGCATCGTGTAATTAGAGGACTCACAATCGGAATCCGAGGAGACGACAGCTCCTCGTCCTCGGCGGTTTCCAAACCCCGGCTCGGGGCGACGGGCTCCGTGCGGTGTCACCCGGCGTGAACGTGTGATTGATGAGTGGTAACCTCTCCCAGTCCTGAAACAAATTAGATGTGCAGCTCTGTCTCCGTCAGTCAGCAGAGTGTTGTAATGCGTGGTCGCTGCCAGCCTCGTTCACTGGAGGTGAGCTGCAGCGGGGCCCGGGGCCGCGCTCATTAACATTCCTGTGTTTTGCGGCGGACCTGCTGATGCCGAGCAACATGATAAAACAGCTCTCGTGTGTCACCTGACATCACCGCAAAGTCCGCTCTGTAATCCACTTAATTCCTCTTCAAGAAGCAACAACATGTCCGTCCCCTCCGAGGACTCACCGACTGTGGAAATATCCAAATGTCTTCATGGCTTCAGTAAAAGCTTTTTTATTAGCTTGAAGCTAAATAAAGCAACTCGACCAGTCACAACTTCATATGATGAAGGAAAAGAAACGAGCTGCAGCTGAGCGTGAAACATGAGAAACAAGAAATAATATAATAAAACCTCGTTAAACGTTTTACACCTGTGAAGCTCGAGGCACAAACCAACCACACGTGTTCACGTCACATGATTAAAACCATGTTCAACATGTTTTCATTGTCCGTGATCGCATTATTTTCTGTCTCAACGATTATTGTTGGAATTAAAAACAAGTTTAAAATCATTCAAACGCAGCAAAACCAGCAAAGACTGAAGAAGCTGAGACTGATTCATATCTCAATTCAATAATTCATAATTCATAATAATAATAAATAAGGTGATGCACAGTGACTTGATGGATGGATGGATTGATGGATTGATTGATTGATTGATTGATTGATTGATTGATGGATTGATTGATGGATTGCAGCTGCAGACTTTGACCTTTTCTTCTGCACTGATCGTGTTTCATTTTAAACATCAGCTGCAGAAAACACCACAGGTACTTATCTCTCTCTCTCTCTGTCTCTCTCTCTCTCTCTCTCTCTGTCTCTCTCTCTCTCTGTCTCTCTCTCTCTCTCTCTCTCCGTCTCATTCCTGAGCACGATGTTGACTCTCTCGTTCGTCACCTGTCAGATTAGGGGGGGCGACTGTTTTCTCCCTGAAACGTTTCATTTCACTCATCTTCAGCTCGCTGCTTTATTTTCAGCTGCGCCTGATGAACGTCGGCGTCGTTACTGTAGCTTCGGCGTCTCTCCGCTTCCTGCGACGCTGTTTACGAGCTGCGGACAAACGCGGTGAAGACAGAGTCTCCTGACGAGGCGTTTGACCCCAGAGGTCAAACACTTGACCCCGGAGTCCTGCTGAGATGTGTTGGGTATAATTAGTTCTGTCAGAGCCGGTGAGCGGGCACACGGAGACTCGGTTCTTCCTCCCAGCCCCGAGGAAACGGCTTCACCAGCTGCTCCCAGGAAAACAAACTCGTGCCGAGGGGGATTATGGGATGTCGTTTGGAAAACACCTCTCAGAGTCTGAGGGGGTCTTTGTGTAAAACCAAGGTTTTAAAAGGATTTAAGGAATTACATTTTTAAAAACACCCTGATCATTTATTTATGAAGCACTTATTTATGAAGCACTTATTTATCTGTCATTATTCCTCTTTCACGTCGCCCGCCCGTCTCATTGTGAACACGATATCTTCAGAGCTTCTTGACGGAATTTGTTCTAATTTGGCGAAAACGTTCCCTTGGACTCAGAGATGAAGTGATTAGATTTTGGAGGTCAAAGGTCAAAGGGAATAACTTGTATGTAGAACGACACTGCTCCGGTGGAAGGAGGCAAACAACCAAGCTAAGACAAATGTTATGGGACGGTTAGATTTCTTTGCTTATTCTTTAATGACGTTCTGACATGAGGCCACTTTTTATTTCAGATGTTTATGAGTACTGTCTCATAATTCATGTAACGTCAACAACAAATATACGAATACTTCTATAATCAGTGAACTGTGTTCTCTTCATGTAAAGTAAACCCTTGTTCTTCAGGACTGAAGCTGCTTTAAATCATAAATCAGTTTTACCGCCTGTGATTATTTTGTCGTTGTTCACAGTTTATTCCTCAGTAGATCGTCGTGTGGTTACATCGTTGGCAGCGTCGACCTATAAACACTCGACTCCACACATTCAGCACATTATGGAGATTATCGGCGAGAAGCTCGGGGCTGAGAGCGGCTCTGGAGATGAATCCTTCTTGTATGTGGAATATGACACCAGACGATCTGCAATCAGTTTGGAAAAAGCCTGTGGCCTGAGATAATTAGGAGCAGGGAGTTTCTGTGGGTTTGTTACGTCTCCCAGTGGAATCAGGACAAGTAGAAATGTGTCGACACGTGTGGATCAGAAACCAGAAACCACCAGAGGTGACGGCTCCTCGTGGTTTTCGACTGAATGTTAAATATGCAGCCGTCTTTCTTCGGGGTTTCGATTCCCAACTCAGGACACAACAACACGTCGCTAAGGTTTGGTAATAAGACATTTATTTTCCAACAATAACAAAGAACAACATATTTTAAAAGCGTATTCGTATGTTACATCGACTGTACAGGGATCAGATGAGCGTGCTTCACCCTAAGTGATTCTGGAACAAGCGCTAACAAGAAGAAGAAGAAGCTCAACTAGGAACATTTAAGTCATTTGATGAAAAAATATGAAATCGTCCATGTCTAGGTAGAAAATAGAAAAGAAGCAGATTATGGATTGATATTATACCCTGATACAGTGTTTAGGCCTCTGAACAAAGTCACTTACAACAACAGCGAAACCTCGTGGCCTCTTTGGTTCATGATTCCGTATAATACATTTGAACGCAGCTCCTTTTTTTGCTTCTATAAAAATATTATTTTACTATTATTCAATGGCAGTTTCCATTTCTTTTTATTTGTACTAGTCACACACGTCCTCAGTGCAAATATTCTAACAACCGTTCGCTTCGAAGAACAAGCGAAAGATTAGAGTGGCGAGCGAGGACGGCGAGACGAGGAGGTCGAGGGCAGAGCGTTCCAGGAGGACAGGCTGGAAAGTGTGTCTCTAAGTGTGTCTCAAAGTCTGTCTCGAAGTCTCTAAGTGTGTTACGGTGCCAAGCGGCTCTGACAGGAAGTCCACCGGGACCAACGATCACACGCTGATGGTTCTTAGCCATCGTCAGACTTTTCATTTCACCTCGACAACAAAAACTTACTGCGGTTTCAAACTTTTCTTAAAATGTAATTCACCTCATCAGCGTTTGGGGAAATGATTTATTCTTATTCTTTACGATGGACAAAAAGAGACATATGAAATATTGAAGAATTTAGTTTGTGATGTTTTGTCAGATAAACCACGACAGTGTTTAGACTTTTTGCTGTTTTTACAATTTAAAAATCAAATCCTTAAATCAACGTTTGATTTTGAAATATTCAACTAGAAACGATCTTTTCGAACCTGTGACTCTTCGTCTGATTCCCGCTGTGTCCTGAACGCTAATGACGTCATATTCAGGATGTTTACGCGTCGTCACTCGTGGTCGGACGCACTCGGCTGTTCAATCATTGATCCTGGACGTCCCGGCTCTTGGGCTCCTCCTCCTGCCTCCCGCTTCAAACCCGCTCGCCACTCGTACATTTCAAGTATTGGAGATAGTTTGTCACTTCAGCTTGTCTGGTGTTCGGGTAAATACTATACATTGCATAGCTCATGCGGCACTTTTTTTTTGAAGGACCGTGGGCGGCGGAGCGCCACTTAGGGCTCGTTAAAGGCATCTCAATCTGCTAAGTGCTATCGAAGTGTGCGTCGGGGGAAGTGCGAAGCCGCAGCATCACTGAACCGAGCAATATGGCAACTTTTCACTTTTAATGAGAGATGTGGTAAATCATTTCTAAATGGAGTGACTGGAGGGAATCGAACCCCCGACCCTCAAACAAAGACAATGTGATATTTGTTCTGCGTGGACGGGTGGTGTCAGATTAAACATTGGTTATAAATAAAGATGGACGACATGACAACTCCTGAAAGTGAAGCCAAATCATCTTGATCGCCCCCTGGTGTCTGGCTGCAGTGTAGCTCATAAACCTCCTCCATGTTAGCAGATGGGACATGAACCAAATCAGAGGTTGTTAAAGATGGTTTCTGTCATTTTACGTGTTTATGTTTCCGATCAGTTTCAATCAGTTATTTGATGATATAAAAAACAGGCGTCATGATTGACAGCTGACACTGACCCCTGATTGGTCGAGAGCATGTTACAAGATGGCAGCCGTCGTATTGGAGACGTCTCAGCTTCACTTCTGAATCTTAAGAGGAAGTGAAGACGCGTCGTCCATCTTTATTTACTCTACGTGGCTGAATCATTGTAAAGCTCGCGGTGAGTTGGATCTTGTATCTGGCCGCGGTTCGTCTTCAGCTTTATTAAAGACGAGTCACCGCTGTCGTCCAAAATCCAAGTGATGGTTTCATTTGATGGTTAATTCTGTAATTTGAGGGCCGACGTTGTTTTAGGAGAAATAATCGAATCGTTCTGCAGATTCCTAACACAAGATTATCGTGGCAACAAACTTTCATGATGCTGGAAGCAGGAATCCGATGAGGAGTTGGGATGAGACGGAGAATTGACGTCGTCGTACGTTCACGTCTGCCTGTAGTTGAACGTTTGGAGGACTGATTAGTGGTTTGGCGACTTGTTGAAAAGTCTCGTCTGAACGTTCTGCTTGAAGCCGTTTAATCGTGGAACAGTTTGTGTGAATCAGAAAACAGAAGTGCTGTACGTTGGTGAAGACGGCGTCAGTGCTCGTCCCGAGTGTTCGCCGCACACACTCATCTTGAAAGAGGCATCGCTGAATCAGCCCGATGTCGTTGTGACTCGTTTAAGGCTCCCGACAGCTTTGCGTTGACCGGCAGCAGCTACTCTAACATCGAGGCCGACGGCTCGGTAAAGGCTAGAAGGTCGTGAAACAAAGCAGATCCTCGCTATCGAAGATTTAATGAAGAACTTCGGACGCTGATTGTTTTTCCAAAGTGGATTTTTAGCGATTTGGAATCAAACTTCTCCGTCTGAAGGAGACGGAATTGTTTCCGCTGGAGAATATAACAAAAATATATCAACAAACATAAATATATATACAAGTTGTTTTGTGCAGGCATACATGAGGGTGTGTGGATATGTGTGGATGAGGTTGTGTGTGCTCATGTTTTTTTCCTTCGTCCATAAATATTCTGTTTCTATATTCATCTCCTGTTGTAATATCGTGAATCTGTCTACGGTCGAGTTCTTCAGTTCCACCTTAAATAAACGGGAGTTAGCGGCGCTCAGGCGCAGCCGCACTCCTCCACGATCATGTTGGGAACGTCCCGTTTCACGATGTTGTACTCGTCGTCGAAGTAGAGCATGGACATCGTGCTGAGCTTGGTGGGGATGCAGCAGGAGTTCATGGAGCCCGGGCTCATCCCTCTCATGCGGTACTGGTTCACCACCGCCGTGTGAAAGGACGATGCAGAGTTGGGGACACCGGCCATGTAGGCGGGACAGTTCCCTTCGCAGTAGTTCCCAAAGTAGCCTGACGGCGCAATGATCCAGTCGTTCCAGCCGATGAGCCGGAAGTCAATGTAGAACTGCTGGCGGCAGCACAAGTTGCTGCTGCCGTCGCACTCCAGCCCCCTCTTGCGGATCCGGTGTTTGTTGTCGGCTTGCCGCGCCTGCACCACCAGGAAGGGCCGGTGGGACTCGTCGTTGCGGTTGAGCAGGATGGGGTTAACGCCCTCCGCCTCGCAGCCCTCGCAGCGCACGTCCAGGTTCTGCCGTCGGCCGCCCTTCTCAAACACCAACCGCACGGCCTCGGTCAGCATGAAGGTGTGCCAGCCGCTGCGCTTCAGCTCCACCCGCTTCTCCACTAGGTTCCACTTGCTGCTGAGGCCCGGCTCCTGGTAATACACCTTCACCGTCACCTTCCGCCGCGGACGCACCTCCCCTGGGGACGGCAGCAGCTTGAAGTAGAGCCAGAGGGTGGCCTGTGTCACAAACAGGTTCTGGTTCCCCTCGCTGGAGATCAGGAAGAACAGGCTGGACTTGGAGGTCACCAGGTCGTCTGGGGAGGAAGAACACAGCAGAGCCAGGGATTAACCACAGGAACCAAACATTTCATTTTGAAAACAACAGCTCAAAGTCACAGACCCTGTGGCAGTGACAGGAAGCCGTTGGGTCGGAGACTGAGAGAGCGGTGCAAAGGTTCAAATTCAGATATGGATCCTAACAGTGTCCACAGTTCACATCAGGAGACGCAGCAACAAACTGGACCCAAGAAAAAAACTTTGTCAGAAGCTGCATCTGCAAACGATCAGAGGCTTTTATTTTGGTAACCAGCAGCTGCTCAGGATAAGATTAAAATCTGAAATCTCTGTTTTTACAGAAGAAAACCAAACATCGGTTTTTATCTGAGCTGCTTCCAGTGGGTTTTGTATTTTATCTCTTTTTACTTTTGCATGATTCGCTTTAACTCTGCAGTCGTGTGAACGTCTGAGTAGTTTGATGAAACACTGAAGCAACAGCTCAGCTCTTTATCTTGAAACCTGGAAACTCTTTGATTCTATCCAGCGAGTCACATGACGTCCTGCAGCCGCACCAGCTGATTGACAGCTGCCAGGTCGAAGAAGACTCGACTCATTCATCAGGTCTGAACCTCCTGAACTCTGAGCGAAGCCGACTGAGAGAAACTGAGATTGACAGTTGGTGAGAAGTCAAGAGGACACAGCGTCCAGCGGATGAACTCCAGATTTCACGGCTGAGCGGTTGCGCTCCGCAGGGTTCTTCAGCGGGAGAAGATGGAAGCTCTCACGGAGCAAACAGAGAAGTTTTCAGAGGGAGCGCGGCGAGCCTCCACATGCATTACCTCATCCGTCACGAGACGAGGTAATCTCCGAGCCATTACTCAGCAGCTCGGATGTGAGATCACACGCCGCTGCTCAACAGGCCTGCAGATTAGAGCGCCGCTGTCATCCCGGCAGAAAACAAATCAAGAGCGATACAGTTAAGTGCCTGCGCAACGCAAACAAAGCTGCAGTCCCGGCCGCAGGTGCAGGTTTCATGGGTGGTGCTCGTCTGTCACCACCTTTTCTATCAAACTGCACTTGCTCACTTACTCTAAACTGCAGGGATCAAACACGACAGCTCAAACGGCCGCGCTGTGGATGTAAACAAACGCTCCGTCGCCTGAAAGCGCCGGCGGCTGTCGGGGGAGCGGCCTCGATGAGACGCAGGAGGACGGTTAAGACGACCAGCTGCAGCGTCCTCACATGACGGTGAGATGACGTCCGCCGGCTCCACAGAAACGTCGACTGTATCTGCCATCGATAGAGACGATCGGTTCAGACACACAGCAGCTGCTCGACTTCACACCGAGCAAATATTTATGTCTTGTTTTCTCTCTGTGAATGTTTAGCGAGGACGGAGAGTGCCGTAAATAAACTGTGAGGCAGCAGCGACGAGGTTGTGAAACATGCGAGTCACTTTCCAGCAAAGGGAATAAATCTGATCGAGAAGTAAAAGAGTCCATTTGTGCTGAAAGCTTCATGTTGAAAACCTGCAGCTGCTGATTGAACAAATCTGAGGAGAGGGAAACACTGACTCCTCTTCTGACTCCTCTTCTGACTCCTCTCCTGACTCCTCTTTGTGTTTCTGCAGAAAATATGTGATATTTAATCATCGTCATGAGAACTCACAGCCTCTGAACTCAAACCTGTATGTTCTTTATTCTGAAGCTCAGTTTAACAGAAAACTCTGAATATAAGATTCAACGTTTCGACTCTGTCGTGTGTTTCGGTCGTTTTAGAAATTGAAAAACTAACTTTACTCTCAATCATGTCCAAGAATTTTAAATGAGGTTCAAGGATCCATCGGTTAAATAAAACTAAACCTCAGCTGCTGTGGAGCTTTAACACAGATAAGTTCACGTACTCGACATTAAAGACAACACACGTGAGGACGAGACCAGACTGTGAGACCCGGTGATGACGCTGCACCACAGCTGCTGCACAGACCCGGAGTCTTCACTTTGTCCTTTAGAGCGAAACTGAGCCGACGAGGACCTGAAGCGTCGAGAGCTCCAGAAAACAACAACAACACAACTCGACCAACAGAACCAACACAAATCTTTGATTCAGCAAAAACTGTGACGTGTTTCTGAATGAAACTAACAACCTAACCTTTATGGAGCCTGGAGTTAGAACACACACACACTCACACACACTCACACACACACACTCACACACACTCACACACACACACACACACACACACACACACACTCACACACACACTCACACACACACACACACACACACTCACACACACACACACAGGGAATTCTAATGGGGAGCGAGGCTTCAGAGTTCAGGCCGTCAATCTGCATTCAGGCTGCACGACGACTCACACAAAAGCTCTGACCTTATACTGAGGGGACTGATTCAACACAACCCTGTCATTTACACACACACACACACACACACACACACTTTAAGAAACACTAATATCAGTCAACGTCGTGACAGACGACCCTACAACTCAACCGGGGACAACTGACACAGATGACGACAGTGAGGACACAGAGCAGCAGTGTGGACGAGCAGCAGCCATTTGTGGATGTGGAAAGCAGATGTTTCCGTGGAGCGCCGTCGCTTTCAGAGGCGAGCGGACAGACGCACGTGGGCGAAGCAGGTGGCGTCGTTGATCATTTTCAGCCCTGCTCCTTTCAGCCTCCCCTGAGTAAATTGTTCCTCTGAGCCTTGACGCCACGCCATGTCCCCACTGGCAGCCGCTCAGCGCCGGCAACGCAGCCAACTGGCAAACGCACGACGCCGAGGTGGAAGGTCTGCAACACAGCAGCCACAGAGAGAAACATGGGAAACTAAAAGCCTCCCAGCAGGGAGCGAACCTCCGGCGACACCGAGCGAAGCCAGCCGGGTCTCTGTTTGTGTGATGCTGTGTTTTCTAGGAAAGTGAACACAACACTGGGGAAAGAGCCAGGAGTCCCAGATGTCTGATTTTCTCTCAAGCACGTGAATGCAGCAGAGCAAGTTCATGCAGAAGAGTCAAAGTCTCTTTTCAAAAGTAAAAGTTTTACATCCGCATCCCATCACGGCAGACAAACAGAGAAACTGTGAAAGCTCCTTCAGCTCATCAGTGTGAGAACACACAGCTTTAACATCAGCCCCTCATGACAGACTGACTGACCCTGGATCTGCAGGATTCATCTCACACCAGGGACAAACTGAGTCACACTGGAAAGACACCTCATAAAGATCAATGACGCGTCTAATATACGGCAGGAAAGAGTTTCTCCATCTGTGTTCAATCATCCCCACTGATCACTGATCCAGGACCATAACAGAGCTCAAGCGTCTCTAAACAAAGCAGGTAGCAGCTACACATGCTCTCTGCTTTTATTTTGGCGGGTTTTCAGGCCCCTGCATCAACATCTGTTCAACATCAGCCTGTCTCTCACTCACACACACACACACACACACACACAAACTCACACACACACACACACACACTCTCAGAGTTCACTGTGTCCCTGGTTCACCAGTAACATCAAATATCCCAGACTCTGAATTTAATGAAGACTAACGTGTGTTTGAACCTGTCGTTAGAATTCAGACTCATGTTGACTCAGTGTGTGTGTGTGTGTGTGTGTGTGTGTGTGTGTGTGTGTGTGTGTGTGTGTGTGTGTGTGTGTGTGTGTGTGTGTGCTGCAGCTCTCAGTTGTGTTTAATCTTCAGATCGATCCTGTGAACCTTCTCTGAGGATTCACAGTTTCTCATGTGACTACATGTGAAGCTGGAATCTGTTTTTACTTGTTTTGCTTTGTTTTTGGGGGAAAATGTGAATTTCTGGTTTGAAACTTTCAGATTAAACTTTGAGTTTCTTCTCCGTCACGAACCTTTCTCTGCAAAGCTGATGATCTCGGAGCTCTCCTCCAGCACCTCGTTGCTCATCGGGTGTCCGTCCAGGTTGGGGATCTCCACCCTCCCGTCCTCCCGCAGCTTCCCGGCGTGCAGCTTCCGCAGCGCCGTCACCATGGCCGCCTTCGGGACCGGGTGCGTGATGTTGGGCCTGTCCCGCATCTGCAGCCGGCTCAGGATGTGCCTCTTCACCGCCTCCAGGAAGTCCACGTTCACCCGGCCCGACTCGGGGTCCTCCGGCTGAGCGATGCCGCAGGACGCGCAGGTATCCCGGGACGCCGTGTGCGCCTCCGCCTCGGTGCCGGGCGCAGCGGTGCAGCGGATGGAGAGGACGCAAGCCACGAGGAGTGCCAGTCTGAAGAGACAGCTACTCATTTTCTGTTTGAGGAGGAGAAGAATCACGGTTTCCCTCTTGTGTTGGAGTTAAAATCATAAAATCGGCTCTGAACAGGTAGAAGGCTCCTCTAGTGCCGAGCTGTCTCCATGCGTAACGGCGCTCCGCTCGGCTCTGACGCACTTGGATGCAGGTCGGTGCAGTTTATGTCCATCCAGGGGAAGAAGTGTGAGCAGGAACTCTTCTCTTACATGGTTCCATGAGTGTCTTTGGGGATTCTCTGCCTCACACGCCTCTCTGTCCTCCGGACTCTGTGCGCCTCTGGAGTTTGGAGCAGCAGCAGCTTCACGCGCAGCGCAGCAGCTCAGAGGAGCAGGAAACACGAGCCACAGTTATCAACGTTCTCCACGAGCCCGAATCCACCTGGAGCATCTTCAAACTTCAGTCCATCACTTTCTGATCCACAGACACGAGCAGCTCATCATCACCATCATCATCATCATCATCCTCTGAGGTTCAGTCCAACCGGAGCTGAGTGTGACTCCCGCTCTGCCGGAGTGCCGATGCGCAGTGAAGAAGAAGATGAGGAGGAGGAGGAGGAGGAGGAGGAGAGCCAGTGCCAGAGAGAGCACCGAGCAGAGTTTCCATCCTGACTGAGACTCTGCAGCCTCCTCTCTCTCTCCTCCGCTTTATATCAGGGCTCAGCCTCAGGTGGGCGCGGCCAATCAGGAGCCGCAGAGGGAGGGAGGGGGCGGGGCTCAGAGGTCTTCTGAAATTAACAATCCAGATTATGATCCAGATTATGATCCAGATTATGATCCTGAAGACAGAAGAGTTAGTTTATCCAGATTATAACCAGTAATATTACACAGCTCCATTACAACCACTGGAGCTCCATGAAGTATTTTACGGAGAACATGTACTTTTATTTGGAGAAGTTACAGTTTATTCAGATTATTACAAAGTTTTACTGTATAAAACACAGATTACACAAAGTAAAACTACGATTACAGGGACACTCATATCAGACAGCAGCTGTAAAAAGTACTTTTCTCTTTATCTGGAGACGTTTATTCAGATTAATACTTCAAATCAGTTTCTAGGAATCAAATACTACAAATATTCAGACAAAGGATCAGTTTCCCTTTAAACGCAAATGTTTCATCTTTCAGATTCGAGTAAACCAACAACAATGATATTCGTAAAATAAGATTTATTTTATTCTGAGAAGTTCATTCAACAATATCTAAAGTTGTCAGATCCAAGTCGTCGTAACTCACGTCAGGCAGGAGCTGTGAAAAGTATTTCATCTGGAGAAGTGACAGTTTATTCAGATGATCACTGAAGGATCAGTTCCACTGCTTCAAATTTAAAAGTCAACACAACCTGTCAAGTGAAAGCACCGTCACAATATTTCTCTTCCAGTCGTTGCTCTACATTTAAAATCCTCTTAAAGTTTTAAAATTTGTATTTTAACTGTTAACAAGTCAAATGAAATGGGTTATACGGCTGTTTATTGTATTAATGAATATTATTTCTACTTAAACCTAATTTATTTATAAAAACTGAAATATTTGAATCAGTGTCGTATTCTAAAAGTTAATAGGATATGTGTATTTTGTAAAATAGTCAGTGTAATACTGTAATTTGAGGTAGTACTTCATATACCTGTAACTGCAACGTGGCTCAATATGAAACTGTCAAACTTCTTAAATGTGTTTAATTCTTATTCAAACCCATTGATCATCATTATATTCTTAAATCTGCTTCTTTTGGAGCTTTTATTTTGACATCAGGCCCAAACACAAAAAACAGCAACAATTCAAATGAAACTTTATTTTGAGTGTGTTGACGCTCAGGTGAAGCACAGAACACACACCTGAGAGTGTGACGCATCGAGACACGTGGAAACCACAGACATCTGATCCTCTGAGTGTTACTGTGGCCACAAGTGTGTGGACACTTGAGCATGATTCCTCAACACGTGTTGTCTGCAGACTTCTCGTTGAAAAATATTGTGATTACACACACACACACACACACACACACACACACACACACACACACACACACAGAGTCTCTCTATTCAAATTCAACACAGTCCACCACAGTGTCTCCCTCATGACAGGACGCCAGTGATCCACAGCATTTGTTAGTAAAAACTCCAAAACAAATGAGCTCCACCCGAGACGCTGAGCAGCAGCAACAGAGCAACAGAGCAGCAGCAGTAGAGCAGCAGTAGAGCAGCACAGTGGGGCCGGGGCTCGACCTTTGACCTCTGAGCTGCTGATTTTCATAAGACAAAACAACACGAGGACTCAGAACAGGTTGAGTCTGTTTTCTCCTCTGACACGACCTCGTTTGTCTGACTGGACTTTTTCTGACTGATTAATAACACGTGTTGTTTCTGAACCCGACTCCTCATGACCATCGTTCATTATTTCATTTGTTAGTGACACGATGATTTTAAAGACTTCACCTCCAAAAAGTAAAGTCAGGGAAGTTACAGGAAGATAATTTGGTCTCACTGTCGAAGCTGAGAACAGCACTGGACAAAGTGATGACACAGCGCCACCTTTAGTCCAAATACAGGAATCACAACAACGCTGATCTTTATGTTCTACTATGTTTTTAATGAAGTGAACTTTTACTTGTTTTGGGAGAAGAAAGTTAATAAATTAAAATTAATCTGTTAATAAATATACAAATCTATTTTTATCTGCAAATACGCTACAGCAAATAATTATGATTTTAATAAAAACTTAGATAAGCTGTAAATAAAAGCTGTCATTTCGGTAAATAAAGTAAATAAATCAGTTTGAATACATGTATATAATTAGATGTATCTATGAAAAAATTTAAGTTTTTTAAATTATAATCCATACATTTTATTATAAATAAATAAATTAATAATAAGTAAATATACAATATTTGCACGATAGTTGCACTACTTTTGTATTTGTATTTTATATTCTATTTTATTTTTTTATATTTTATATTCTATTTTCGTAAATTCAGAGCATGTCTTGGACTCAAACATTTAATATCCAGAAACTTAAATGTAATTTTTGTGCATGTGACAATAAAACCGTTGAACCTTGAACCACACATCGGTTTTCTGTAAATAAACAAACTAAACATAATTTATTTAATTATCTGTAAATGAATAAAGTAAATGAATCCGTTTTAAAACGTGTTTCATTAAATGAATCTATAAATAAATGTTAAATAAATAAAACCAGTTTTTAAAACGACATCCAGATAAAAAGAGGAATTCCGTGACATCACTTCCTGTGACTGTTATCTGCTCGCTCAGAGATAGGTTGAACGGCGCGATGCGTCACTCTGCGGTGTTTCCTGCGCGGTGCGAGTGGTGGAGCAGCGTGTCCTGGGCGCAGCGTCGGAGTGAGCGCTCTGCGTGTCACAGACGATCTGCGGTGTCCGGGTGGGGCAGCTGTGACTCTAACGCTTCGTCTCTTATGGAGGATTTCTGCGGCTCCTCTGAAGCTGCAGCGCCGACACGTCAGCGGGTCAGTTCCTCCCTGCGTCCGTTTCCGGTTTGAAACGTTAACGGCGGACGCACACGTCACGGTAAAGTCAGAGAACAGCGGCGAAGTGCGGCTGCTAGCTAGGGAGCTAACAGCTAGCTGAGCGACGGACCCGGCGGCCAATCACAGCGAGGCCTGCCCGCGGCGTCCTCCAATCAGAGGCGGGGTTTAGACAGAGGGCGGGAACTCCGAAGTCTGGAGTGTGTCCTGGAGAAAACTCGTGACGTCATGCGTTTAAACTGTGTGACATCACTAATCTGTGTGTTTAATGTGTGTGTGTGTTTAATGTGTGTGTGTGTGTGTGTGTGTGTGTGTGATGTGTTTAATGTGTGTGTGTAACGTGTGTGTGTGTGTGTCTAATGTGTGTGTGTGTGATGTGTTTTAATGTGTGTGTGTGTTTAATGTGTGTGTGATGTGTTTTGATGTGTGTGTGTTTAATGTGTGTGTGATGTGTTTTAATGTGTGTGTGATGTGTTTTAATGTGTGTGTGATGTGTTTTAATGTGTGTGTGTTTAATGTGTGTGTGATGTGTTTTAATGTGTGTGTGTGTTCAATGTGTGTGTGATGTGTTTTAATGTGTGTGTGTGTGTGTGTTTAATGTGTGTGTGTGTGTGTCTAATGTGTGTGATGTGTTTTAATGTGTGTGATGTGTTTTAATGTGTGTGTGTGTTTAATGTGTGTGTGATGTGTTTTAATGTGTGTGTGTGTTTAATGTGTGTGTGATGTGTTTTAATGTGTGTGTGTGTGTGTGTTTAATGTGTGTGTGTGTGTGTCTAATGTGTGTGATGTGTTTTAATGTGTGTGTGTGTTTAATGTGTGTGTCTAATGTGTGTGTGTCTAATGTGTGTGTGTGTAATGTATGTGTGTGTGTGTTTAATGTGTGTGTGTGTGTTTAATGTGTGTGTGTGTTTAATGTGTGTGTGTGTGTTTAATGTGTGTGTGTGTGTGTGTTTAATGTGTGTGTGTGTGTGTGTGTGTTTAATGTGTGTGTGTGTGTGTGTGTTGTGTTTAATGTGTCTGTGTGTGTGTTGTGTTTAATGTGTGTGTGTGTGTGTTGTGTTTAATGTGTCTGTGTGTGTGTTGTGTTTAATGTGTGTGTGTGTGTGTTGTGTTTAATGTGTGTGTGTTGTGTTTAATGTGTCTGTGTTGTGTTTTAATGTGTGTGTGTGTGTGTCTAATGTGTGTGATGTGTTTTAATGTGTGTGTGTGTTTAATGTGTGTGTGTGTTGTGTTTAATATGTGTGTGTGTGTGTAACATGTTTTAATGTGTGTGTGTGTGATGTGTTCTAATGTGTGTGTGTTTAATGTGTGTGTGTGTGTGTGTCTAATGTGTGTGTGTGTAATGTATGTGTGTGTGTTGTGTTTAATGTGTGTGTGTTGTGTTTAATGTGTCTGTGTTGTGTTTTAATGTGTGTGTGTGTGTGTCTAATGTGTGTGATGTGTTTAATGTGTGTGTGTGTTTAATGTGTGTGTGTGTGTGTGTGTGTGTGTTTAATGTGTGTGTGTGTGTGTGTTTAATGTGTGTGTGTTGTGTTTAATGTGTCTGTGTGTGTGTTGTGTTTAATGTGTGTGTGTGTGTGTTGTGTTTAATGTGTGTGTGTTGTGTTTAATGTGTCTGTGTTGTGTTTAATGTATGTGTGTGTTTAATGTGTGTGTGTGTTTAATGTGTGTGTGTAACATGTTTTAATGTGTGTGTGTGTGTTTAATGTATGTGTGTGTGTGTTTAATGTGTGTGTGTGTGTTTAATGTGTGTGTGTGTGTTTGTGTGTGTGTTTAATGTCGTCTGTCTCCACACACTCATATTGACACATCATGTGATGTGTTTGAGGACATCAGGTTATTCTCAGCTACATGTGTGTGTCCTTGTTGTGACTCTGGTTAAAGGTCACACTCAAGTGTTGTACAGTGTGTATTTGTACACGGGCCCTTATCAGAGCACTCAGGGGCCTCGGTCAGTTCTACAGAGTACTGTCTTCACTACACTACTTTACATTTATACTTTCAGTATTCGTATTCCACCATTTGACTTGTCTGTAGTCGTACAGTATAAGTATTATAGTTGTGTATAAGTACAGTAGTTTTGCAGTATAAGTATAGTAGTACATAATGAAGGTGTATTCTCAGACTGTACTCTGTGTTTCAGGCTTGTGCTGCAGTGGTTTGAGAGTTTGGAAGGTAAATATATATTTATATGAATATTTAAACAATGTTCCTCAGTAGTATTTCATATCGTAGTATTAGTACATAACAATCATGGACGTGTGTGTGATTAAACTGCACGTGTTCTGTTTAATATCTTTAATCCTCTTCCTGTCTCTCCTGGTTCCTTGTTGTCTCTCCTGGTCCCTTCTTGTCTCTTCTTGTCTCTTCTTGTCCCTTCTTGTCTCTCCTGGTTCCTTCTTGTCCCTTCTTGTTTCTCCTGGTCTCTTCTTGTCCCTTCTTGTCTCTCCTGGTCTCTTCTTGTCCCTTCTTGTCTCTCCTGGTCTCTTCTTGTCCCTTCTTGTCTCTCCTGGTCTCTTCTTGTCTCTTCTGGTCTCTCCTGGTCCCTTCTTGTCTCTTCTTGTCTCTCCTGGTCCCTTCCTGTCTCTCTTCGTCCCTTGTTGTCTCTCCTGGTTCCTTCCTGTCTCTCCTGGTCCCTTCTTGTCCCTTCTTGTCTCTTCTGGTCTCTCCTGGTCCCTTCTTGTCCCTTCCTGTCTCTCCTGGTCCCTTGTTGTCTCTCCTGGCTCCTTCTTGTCTCTCCTGGTCCCTTGTTGTCCCTCCTGGTCCCTTGTTGTCTCTCCTGGCTCCTTCTTGTCTCTCCTGGTCCCTTGTTGTCTCTCCTGGTCCCTTCTTGTCTCTCCTGGTCCCTTCCTGTCTCTCTTCGTCCCTTCCTGTCTCTCCTGGCTCCTTCATGTCTCTCCTGGTCCCTACCTGTCTCTCCTGGCTCCTTCTTGTCTCTCCTGGCTCCTTCTTGTCTCTCCTGGTCTCTCCTGGCTCCTTCCTGTCTCTCCTGGTCCCTTCCTGTCTCTCCTGGCTCCTTCTTGTCTCTCCTGGCTCCTTCTTGTCTCTCCTGGTCCCTTCTTGTCTCTCCTGGTTCCTTGTTGTCTCTCCTGGTTCCTTGTTGTCTCTCCTGGTCCCTTCCTGTCTCTCCTGGCTCCTTCTTGTCTCTCCTGGCTCCTTCTTGTCTCTCCTGGTCTCTCCTGGTCCCTACCTGTCTCTCCTGGCTCCTTCTTGTCTCTCCTGGCTCCTTCTTGTCTCTCCTGGTCTCTCCTGGCTCCTTCCTGTCTCTCCTGGTCCCTTCCTGTCTCTCCTGGTTCCTTGTTGTCTCTCCTGGTTCCTTGTTGTCTCTCCTGGTCCCTTCCTGTCCCTTCCGTCCCCTCTTGTCTTCAGTCAGTCTGTGAGCTGCTGGAC
The DNA here is from genome assembly GCF_024713975.1 of Paralichthys olivaceus. Classification (NCBI taxonomy): domain Eukaryota; kingdom Metazoa; phylum Chordata; class Actinopteri; order Pleuronectiformes; family Paralichthyidae; genus Paralichthys; species Paralichthys olivaceus. Next base: position 14,120,360 of record NC_091116.1, read on the forward strand.
CAGCGTAGACCGGAGTCATGGCCTCTGGTAAGAACAAGAACCAGACGTCCCTTGTCCTCCACAAGGTGATCATGGTCGGCAGCGGGGGGGTGGGGAAGTCCGCCCTCACCCTGCAGTTCATGTACGACGAGGTGAGACTCCGCCCCTTTCTCATTGACGTGGCTCGTTGGTTCGAATCCCCGTTAACGGGTTTTCTTGCGGTCGCAGTTCGTGGAGGACTACGAGCCCACCAAGGCCGACAGCTACAGGAAGAAGGTGGTGCTGGACGGCGAGGACGTTCAGATCGACATCCTGGACACGGCGGGACAGGAGGACTACGCCGCCATCAGAGACAACTACTTCCGCAGCGGAGAGGGTTTCCTGCTGCTGTTCTCCATCACGGAGCACGAGTCGTTCACCGCCACGTCGGAGTTCAGGTCTGTCTCAGGAAGAGGTCACAACACGTCCACGTGTCCACGGGTCACGTGATGTGAACAGGAAGTGTGTGTGTGTGTGTGTGTCAGGGAGCAGATCCTGCGGGTGAAGGAGGAGGAGGCCATCCCTCTGCTCCTGGTGGGGAACAAGTCGGACCTGGAGGAGCGGCGGCAGGTTTCTGCCGACGAGGCCACGGCGAAGGCCGGCGAGTGGGGGGTCCAGTACGTGGAGACGTCGGCTAAGACGAGAGCCAACGTGGACAAGGTAGGGACAAGTGGGACGGTTGGAGTCCTCCTCCTTCTCCTCCTTCTCCTTCGTTTTCTTCTCCTCCTCCTTCTCCTTCTTCTCCTTCTTCTTCTTCTTACTGAAACATTTCTGACGAGTTAGAACTCGTCGTCTCGTCGAAGCCTCGAGGGAAACTGCATGTGTCCTCTCTTCCTCTCAGATAACTCACCCCTCTTCTCCTCCCCCTCTCCTCCTCCCCCTCTTCTCCACCTCCTCTTCTCCTCCTCTCAGGTTTTCTTTGACCTCATGCGGGAGGTTCGCAAGAAGAAAATGTCGGAGAGCAAAGACAAGAACGGTCCGAGCGGCAAGAAGAAGAAGAAGCGCTGCTGCATCCTTTAACCTGCGGTGACATCGTGCCAACAGACAGACCGTGACGCGGCAGACGGCAGCTGCACGGCGTCCCCGTGTGGACGTCAGATCTCCGACTCGTCTGCTCCTTTATTTTTACAACATAATCTCTATTTTTCTCCACATGTGTCAAATCCAAATTTAAAAAAGCGCCAGTGACTGTTCACGTTTCAGTTTCCTCCAGAGGATTCTCACTTCCTCTGTCGTGTCTGATGTTGAGTCGCTGCTTCCTCTTTCCTCGACAAACGGGCCAAAAGTATGTGGACGCATTTATTTCCAGTTTTCTCACAGTCCAGTTTTCTCCCGGAGGTTTCGAGGGCGGAGCAAAGCTTCCTCCGGGGAAAACGTCTCTCTGAGCTGCACGAGGACGAACGCATGAAGCCGCTCTGTGTGTTTAGAGAAAGTGAAGCTGTCCCTGGTCGACTCTGACCCGAGACATCGAGCAGCGATTCTGGAATAAATCACCAAAGATCGTTTTATCTTCGCAGACGACGTGTGAACGTTTTCACTCAGTTACTTTCGGCCGGCGCAGCGTTTAGAGTGTCGACGTCTCGTTTAGGAAACAAAACCAGAAAGTGGTTTAATGTTTCAACAGAATAACAGAAGACGAACTGATGAGAAAATAAAAGCATCAATACAAATATCACAGGAGACGTGTCCACATACTTTTGGCCATGTGTGTTCTTTTCCACAAACAAACAATCAAACGACACGAAGTCACAGAAACCGTTTGTTTTTAAAACCTTGACGCAGGTCGACGGAGATAAACACGTAATAATGATATTAATGATGTTGATGATTCTGATGAAAGACATTTTGTGCCTTAACCTGTTTCCTGTCGTTTAATTATTCATCACTTTCTTCTCTCGTCCATCAGAAGCCAAAATGTTTTCTTTATTTTTGTCTTTTCTCACATTCCTGATGCGAGCGAGGCTCGAGACACTCCCTTGGTGTGAAACCTTTATCGTCCAGCTCCCTGACGAACACAGTGTCATGTAGAATCAAAGGGATCTTTCTGTTTCAATCACTTCCTGTTGTATTTATGACGCCTGTGGTTTGAAGGGACGCTGTGTGTGTTGGTGTGTGTGTGTGTGTGCGTGAGAACTAATTTCATTTGATAATAAAAGAAAAGACGTATTGATCACTCATCAGTAGTTTTCTTTTTTCTTCTTCAGGTCGTTTCTATCGACACAAACTTCCTCCAGCTTGATTTAACAGAGAAAGACAATAAATATAAAAATATCAACTTTAACTTTATTTTACATTAAAAACAATATAAATTATTTTAAAAAGTTTCTGTAAAAAAATCATTTATAATAATAATATAGACAGAAACTAAATAATGTGAGAGAAATGTCCACAATTCAACATAAATGAGAATAAAGATATTTTTAAATGAGGAATGAAAAAATACCTGTTTTCATTTAAACTCGAGTTGAAACCAAAAGAAATAAAATAAAGTTCCTCCATGTGAAAATAAAACTAATGCAGATGCAGTGGTTTACTGCGGCCACCAGATGGTGCTGTACACTAGGTTTTTAAGAGTCTGTCACAAACTTTAATTACACAAACCTTCAGTTTCATCTTCCGTCCACAAAGTGGCGCTAGAGCTGCAACTGTGACTGAATCTGCAGCTTATTTAAAGAAAGACGTCATAGTTTAAATCCTGTGTGTTGCTTCAGATGAATATTTCAATAAACTTCAGTTTCTGAGGTTTTACAATTTAAACAGTTAAAAAGTTTGAACCAATGAGAAACGAGCGTCTCCACGACTCCATCAGATAAAGTCTGACCTCTGACCTCTGACCTCCAGTGACCCCCGAGCTCTTCTCCTCCAGGTGTTGAACTGTGACGCTCATCAGATCAAAGTGACAGTTGTTGTTTTATCTGCTCAGACTGGCTGCAGTGCATGATGGGAGACGAGGGCCCGAACTCTTATCAGGTGGAACCGGTCCGACCTGCTCCGGGTTCACTCATCCATCGCTGAGGTCAGAGCAGCGCCACGCTATCGATCTGAAACTGATCACACGTGTGCAGGCGAACATGGTTCCACAACGTCATGTGACTGCAATATACATGACATCATACATGATATCATATATGATGTCATGTATGATGTCATACAGAGGTCACCTGACTTTACACATCAGAAACACGTGTGAGAGGAAAAACACTTTGTTTATCTTCCATCGAGCAGCTGAAGAGAATCGTCTCCACCGGACAGTGGTTCTGTCTGGTTCTGTCTGGTTCTGTCTGGTGCGGAGGTCAGAGGTCAGCAACACGAGGAAGAGGAGGAAGAGGAGGAAGAGGAGGAGGAGGTTTCTTCTGATCTAATGGACCTGAGGAACAGACAAACCTCAGCGTGTCCTAATTGTCTCCGATGTGCGAGCGCTCGTCTCTAAGCCTCTTACATTAATTCACCTGCTGCTGAGACGACACCAGCGGAGGGGGACGAGTCGTCCTCGTGTCCGGCTGCTGGACGCATGAAGACTCTCTGACCGCCACACCGACGACATGCTGAGCGGGGACCTGGTGGCGGCGTGGGAGGTGGCGCTGAGCGACGGCGTGTACAGGGTGGAGTTCGCTCACGGCACCACCACCGGGAAACGTGTGGTGTCCATCAACGGGCAGGTCAGACTCTGCTTCATGTTTCATTTGAGTGACGAAGACGTGAAGTCTTTAAACGTGTGCTCACGTGTGGACCCTCAGGTGAGACCTCAGGGTCCACGTTGAGGCCCCGAGCCTCAGTTTGGAAACATCAGAGGACACGTGTCTGAGGTTTCATTCAAACTTTAATTATCACAGAAACAAACAGGAAGTTCAAGAGAAACTTCAGAAAAATACAGTGGAAAGTATTCATGGATTATATCAATGCAGTAAAAGTACTTCAAAGTAGCATGTGAGTACTTTTAAATCTGAAGTACTACTTTACCTTGTGCTGCTGATACTTTCTGTACTTTCACGTTGGTAGACGATGTCACAGCTTTCAAAATAAAACTACTTCCTCCACAGGAAGTCATCAGAAGAGACTGGATGTTCAAACTGGTCGGCAAGGAAACCTTCACAGTGGGCGGAGCCAACACCAAAGCCACCATCAGCATCGAGGCGGTGAGCGGCTTCGCCTACGAGTACACGCTGGAGGTGGACGGCCGGAGTCTGCAGAAGTTCATGGACAACAGAGTGAAGACGACGGAGACGTGGTGGCTGCGAGTGGACGGAGAGGAGCACAGGGTGGTGCTGGGTGAGACGGGGGACGGACGACTGGACAAAACATTCAGAGACAAGATCATTCAAATATATAATGTGATTATCTTCTTCTTTCTCCTCAAGAAAAAGACACGATGGACGTTTGGTGCAATGGACAGAAGATGGAGACAATGGTGAGTCTCTTTATTTATAAAAAATATGAAAATGAAACTTTATTAAACTCAGTTTAGTTTGACAGAAACTTCAGTCTGAGGTGAATCAACTGGAGAATATGAAGGATTAAGAATATCATCACATTTTAATATAAGTAGATTTGATATATTTAGAATAATCAACAGTTTCAGAATCAGTAGTAGTAGTAGTACTGGTAGTAGTAGTCGTAGTGTTTTGTTGTTTTTATCACTGTCGTCACTTGTGTGTCCTCAGGGGGAGTTTGTGGACGACGGCACAGAGACTCGTTTCACTCTGGGCGATCATGAGTGTTGCATCAAGGCGACGAGCAGCGGGAGGAAGAGCGGCATCGTTCATCACTTCCTGTTGGATGGAGAGAAAATGTCTTCTCCTGCACAGTAACACCAGAGAGAGAGAAAACACTGACTCTGTTTTATCTCCGATGTAGAAGTTCGTCTTCAGACACTTTAAAGTGCAGCACTGACTCTGTGGACTGTCCTCCAGAGCGTGGAGCTTTATTTTGAAGGGGCCCTACTTTTAACTTGTTAATTCATTTTTGTGCAGCCTCGTCTCATCACATATCTTTATGAATATTAATATGTCAAGTACACAGCAATCGGTGAGAGGAAGGAATGAAGCTCGTGTGGTTTTCTGAATACAAATATAATAATTTCACACAAAATAAAATATGTGATGTTAAAATAACTGCATCAAGATTAATCTGTATTACGTCTGATGTTTATTTAGACTCATGTTGATATGATGATGTGGATTTTATTACATCAGGAATAATAAAAACAGAAAAAGACATAATAGAAGAAACTCAAAGAGACAGTTTAATATTAAACGTCCAAACATTCTGTGTTGTTTTTATTTGATTTTGAATTTACAAGTTCAGCTCAAACTTCTTAAAGTCGTTGAAGTTACTCGTGTTGGTTTTATTGTAAAATGACCAAAAGGTTTGTTCCAGATTCTCCGATTCTTCTTGTTTTGTTCCATTTGTCGAATGAAACTCTCTGAAACTGAACGATGCTCATGGTTTTTATGTTTTCTGACATTTTATCAACAACATTATTCATTAGTTCATTCATTCATTAATCGATGAAACAACCTTATGTTTTAGTTTTTTGTTGAACTAATGTAAATAAATCAAATATAGATAATCATACTGAAGAGAACGATTGGAGACAGACGCAGGACAGAGGGACCAGGGGGACCAGAGGGACATTTCAAGACTGGACATTGAAGAAGTTGTGTTATTCGTGGATGGATGACCTGGACAGGTGTCAGTGATGAGCTGTGAGCTCATCCAGTGTTTCAGGTGACCCGTCGTGTTCAGGGATTAATGACCTCACTCATCTTATTATAAACAGAACCGGCAGGACGACGTGCAGCCTCCAGGACGATACCAAGGAGCCCAGGGACCTGATGGAGGGACTGGTCAACATAATGTGTTCCTCCGACACAGAGGTCAGAAAACTTTGTCTCCTCATGTGAAGAGGATGAAGAGGATGCTCCATAACTTCAGAGAGACATAACCATCACAATAATATAAATAAATCAAAAGAGAATACTCGACATGAAGACATTTAATGTGAAGAGAAGAATCAAATAAAACAATAAAGACACAAAATGACCAGAAAGAAACAAAACTAGGATTTTGTGTGAAAAACTTGTTCGCTTTGCTTCTTCCGGTTGAATGTCTCTCCTGTGGTTTTATTTTGAAAGTCCTACCGGAAGCGGCGCCGCTGTGCATTGCGGTGATGACGTCACGGCGGGACCGTGCGGGTCGGATCATGGAGCTGTGCGGGTCGCGAGACGCGGGGACGATGTGCGGGACTCACCTGTGATACACGCGCTGTGTACAGCACCTGCGGAGCCGCGCGAGCGCCACAGGGAATCGAACTGTGACCGGTGACACCGGGAGGAGGAGCGGAGGGACGGGAACAGCCTCCCCGACGAACACCCACCTCGACCCGCACAGTGAGGAGCGAGCCGCCGCTGCCCCAGCTGCTGCTCCCCCGCTGGAAGCTCGTGTCTCCGGCGGAGCAGCGTGTCCTCCCCGGGCTGCGGCCCCGCTCTCTGCCGGTATGTGAGCGGACTTCACCGGAGGAGCATCGGTGAGTCCCCCCCCGTCCCCCCGCAGCTAGCTAGCGTTAGCCGGTTAGCGTTAGCCTCCTCACAACAAGGCCGTCTCCGCTGCTCCGCCTCGGGTTGAACCGCAGCTGCGTGTGAACGCGACTTTTAATCCGCATCGACCCGCAGACACTCGTTCTCATCCCGCACACACACGCACACACACAGACAGATGTGCGGGGACCACCGCCCCGCACATCTGTCGCTGCACCGCCGTCTGGAGCCGGGACACACCGGGGAACAGCTGCCTCCACCGGGCTGCTGCTGCTGCAGCGTCCTGCTGCAACCGGGACATGTCTCTGTTTACAGAGGAGGACATGTTATGTTAATGATAATGATGGGACATGTCTCTGTTTATAGAGGAGGACATGTTGTATTAATAATGATCGGACATGTCTCTGTTTACAGAGGAGGACATGTTGTATTAATAATGATGGGACATGTCTCTGTTCATAGAGGAGGACATGTTGTATTAATAATGATGGGACATGTCTCTGTTTATAGAGGAGGACATGTTATGTTAATGATAATGATGGGACATGTCTCTGTTTATAGAGGAGGACATGTTATGTTAATGATAATGATGGGACATGTCTCTGTTTACAGAGGAGGAAATGTATAAATAATAATGATGGGACATGTCTCTGTTCATAGAGGAGGACATGTTGTATTAATAATGACGGGACATGTCTCTGTTTTTAGAGGAGGACATGTTATGTTAATGATAATGATGGGACATGTCTCTGTTCATAGAGGAGGACATGTTATATTAATAATAATGATGGGACATGTCTCTGTTTACAGAGGAGGACATGTTGTATTAATAATAATCATGGGACATGTCTCTGTTCATAGAGGACATGTTATATTAATAATAATGATGGGACATGTCTCTGTTTATAGAGGAGGACATGTTATATTAATAATAATGATGGGACATGTCTCTGTTTACAGAGGAGGACATGTTGTATTAATAATAATCATGGGACATGTCTCTGTTTATAGAGGACATGTTGTATTAATAATAATAGTGGGACATGTCTCTGTTTTTAGAGGAGGACATGTTATGTTAATGATAATGATGGGACATGTCTCTGTTCATAGAGGAGGACATGTTATATTAATAATAATGATGGGACATGTCTCTGTTTACAGAGGAGGACATGTTGTATTAATAATAATCATGGGACATGTCTCTGTTCATAGAGGACATGTTATATTAATAATAATGATGGGACATGTCTCTGTTTATAGAGGAGGACATGTTATATTAATAATAATAGTGGGACATGTCTCTGTTCATAGAGGACATGTCTCTGTTCATAGAGGACATGTTATATTAATAATAATGATGGGACATGTCTCTGTCTACAGAGGAGGACATGTTATATTAATAATAATGATGGGACATGTCTCTGTTTATAGAGGAGGACATGTTATATTAATAATAATGATGGGACATGTCTCTGTTCATAGAGGAGGACATGTTGTATTGATAATAATCATGGGACATGTCTCACTTCACCAGGGTCCATAGAGAAAAAGCCTCATTTAGTGTTTCTCTGCTGTTTGTCCTCCTGGAGGTCAGAGCCTGTGATCGCTCCACTGACCTTCTTCTTCTTCTGTTTTGTTCCTGCGGGACGTCCAGACAGCAGCTGCAGTCATGAACTACCAGCAGCATCTCGCCAACTCGGCCGCCATCCGATCCGAGATCCAGAGGTTCGAGTCCGTCCACCCCAACATCTACTCCATCTACGAGCTGCTGGAGCGGGTGGAGGAGCCGCTGCTGCAGAACCAGATCCGGGAGCACGTCATCGCCATCGAAGGTGAGAACAGGGGGGGGGGGGGGGTGAATGTCCTCGCTGTGTGTTGGGTCTCTGTGGTGCCGTCATTGACGTGGAGGGTTCTGTAAAGTTCTCTCGAAGCAGGAGGAGTGTCTCCTCTGGACTGTGGTTCCCTTTTAGTTCATCTTCTTGTCTCTGAGCTTCCCCCTTCACAAAGTCCGCCCTCGAACCTCTGCAGAGCCTCGTTGTGTTTGTGAACAGTTGAGTTTCCTTCCAGATGTTTGTGTTTGGGCTGAAATGAATGTGGTTTGGTGTGAAGCAGCAGCAGCAGCAGCAGCAGCAGCAGCAGCAGCAGCAGCAGCAGCAGCGAGGACATCAGTCTGAGTGTTGTTCTGAACAGCAGCTCGGCAGCGATCACTCAGTGAACAATAGTCGGTGACTCGTCGTTCCTCTGCTCGTTTCTGTTTTCCCTGAGTTCTCTGGTGACTCACTCGCTGCTTTCATCCTGGAAATGACCCAAAACAGCAGCAGGGACGCTGTCGCCCCCGTCACTGCTGCTGCTGCTGCACATCTGGACATCGCTCAGCTTCACGTCATGTCCCACGACCTCTCAGCTGCACAGAGGGTTTGAGTCACCGTGTCAATACGTCGTCAGTTCTTCTGAGACAAACTTGAGCCACTTGTCCTCTCGGGCGATTTCTAAGACTCGGCCTATATTTTCAGAGCTGTGACTCACATCTGTCTCCCCCCCCCCCCCCCCACCGCGGGGCTCATTTGCATGTGAGGTGTGTTGGAGGATGGATGGAGGTCCTCCTGGCAGCCAGGTGACACTGACCCACTTTCTGTGAACAGGAAGCAGCCGTGCTTCGCTGCAGGGCGTCCTGCGCCCGCTGTGAACATCACTCAGCTTGTTTTCTCACAGCAGGACGCTCAGTTTAATTTTATTCATCTTTAACAAACAGGTTTGTGCTCGGAGCTTTTACACGCTCGCTGTGGGAAGACACACATAGTAACAGCACAAAGAACCACAGCTTTTATTTTGTGCCAGCAGGACGTTGTTGACGACGTTCTGGAGTTTTTCATTCAGATCATTTCCTCTTTAACGCAGTTTCTCGTTTATGTGATGGAACCAAATAATAATGTTGTGTCCGGATTGAGAAGAACTTCCTCTTCTGTGTCAGGAGCAGAAGATCGTCTTCCTCTGAGATTTCACCAGCGTTTGTTCAGTGCTCGTCTGTTTGAGTGTAAATAAACGTTGCGGTACATTTTGTCTGAGCTGGACGCTGCCAGGCTTTGTGAGGGGGCGTGTCAGACTCGCAGCTAAACATGCGATATGCAAATGTGTGTTTAGCTGGAATACGATGAGTTCAGGAGCTTCAGGGTCGAGTTGTCATCATGTGGACATGTTCACACGTGTTCAGCTCTGAAAGTCTAATTTTAGCTTTGTTAAATAATCCCATCATGAAATGAAGGAATAATTAATCTCCAGAGTCAGAAGTTCAATTTATAAATTTAGACCCAAGATGTTTCACTTCTATACTCTTCAAACCGGAGTAATTACTGAGCAGTAAAGAGCAGAAGTCTGATCAGTGTGACAGGAAACAGTAGTTTCAGTAGTTTCAATAGTTTCAGTAGTTTCAGTAGATTCAGTAGATTCAGTAGTTTCAGTAGTTCTCAGTAGTTTCAGTAGTTTCAGTAGATTCAGTAGTTTCAGTAGATTCAGTAGTTTCAGTAGTTTCAGTAGTTCTCAGTAGTTCTCAGTAGTTTCAGTAGATTCAGTAGTTTCAGTAGTTTCAGTAGTTCTCAGTAGTTCTCAGTAGTTTCAGTAGATTCAATAGTTTCAGTAGTTCTCAGTAGTTTCAGTAGTTCTCAGTAGTTCTCAGTAGATTCAGTAGTTTCAGTAGATTCAATAGTTTCAGTAGTTCTCAGTAGTTCTCAGTAGATTCAGTAGTTTCAGTAGATTCAATAGTTTCAATAGTTTCAGTAGTTTCAGTAGTTCTCAGTAGATTCAGTAGTTTCAGTAGATTCAATAGTTTCAGTAGTTCTCAGTAGTTCTCAGTAGATTCAGTAGTTTCAGTAGATTCAATAGTTTCAATAGTTTCAGTAGTTTCAGTAGTTCTCAGTAGATTCAGTAGTTTCAGTAGATTCAATAGTTTCAGTAGTTCTCAGTAGTTCTCAGTAGATTCAGTAGTTTCAGTAGTTTCAGTAGATTCAATAGTTTCAGTAGTTTCAGTAGTTTCAGTAGTTCTCAGTAGATTCAGTAGTTTCAGTAGTTCTCAGTAGATTCAGTAGTTTCAGTAGATTCAATAGTTTCAATAGTTTCAGTAGTTTCAGTAGTTCTCAGTAGATTCAGTAGTTTCAGTAGTTCTCAGTAGATTCAGTAGTTTCAGTAGTTCTCAGTAGTTTCAGTAGTTCTCAGTAGATTCAGTAGTTTCAGTAGTTTCGTTAGTTTCAGTAGTTTCAGTAGATTCAGTAGTTTCAGTAGTTCTCAGTAGTTTCAGTAGTTCTCAGTAGTTTCAGTAGTTTCAGTAGTTCTCAGTAGATTCAGTAGTTTCAGTAGTTCTTAGCAGATTCAGTAGTTCTCAGTAGTTTCAATAGTTTCAGTAGATTCAGTAGATTCAGTAGATTCAGTAGTTCTCAGTATTTTCAGTAGTTCTCAGTAGTTCTCAGTAGTTTCAGTAGTTTCAGTAGTTTAAGTAGTTCTCAGTAGATTCAGTAGTTCTCAGTAGTTTCAGTAGTTCTTAGTAGATCTCAGTAGATCCCAGGAGATCCCAGGTGGAGTAAACATTGAGCAGCTCTGCATGAACACGTCTCTGTTCGTCTCTTTTGTCTCCTGCTGCTTTTGTCTGATTGTAGTCGGTGCTGCCGGCGGTCAGTGAACGCACCATGTGACCCAGTTAGCCCTCACAGCCGTGTGTTTGTTCACCCTCCAGGCTCCGAGTATCCTCTCTCATTTGTCGGGATCGTACCCACATAATGTTTGTTCTCAGGTTTCAAACCGTTTGTGCCGACTCTGTCTTCAAGCAAGGCAGCGAGCCCGGTGCGTTTGGGGTTGAAGTCCCCGTGCGGCCACCTGTAGTAGAATAAACCTGAGTCGTCAGGGGACGGAACAAACACCGAGCAGAGATTTCCTAAGTCTCTAGAAGAGTCAGGGAGAGAACTGCGGCTCTGCCTTTGTTGACTTTCATGTTGAGTGTTTTTCTCTTTGCTGCTTGTGGCCAAGGGTCAGTGTTTGTGTCTGAATGAGTCAAAGACAAGCAGCTCCGGTCTCTGTTGTCTTCACAGACCTTCACAGATTCTACTGAACAGTTCACTGGAGGAAACAAGCAGAACGCTAACAAATGCAAATCAGAACTTTCTAGAATCCATCTTATCGTCTCCAGAAGATTTATTTCTTATCTGTGAATCTGACTCCACAGGAACTAGTTCTGTACTTAAAGCTGCACAAACGCTCTCGGAGTGAACCACAGCTCACGATCGATCTGCCTCCATGTTCCTGTCTGTGTCGTCATGGTTTCACGCTCACTGTGTTTTCACGTTTGGTTCAAACCGCTGCCGTCGACTCGCAGACGAGCGCAGATGTTTTCTGATCTGCTTCAGATTCCAGGAGGATGATGATGATGATGATGATGATGATTGTGAGGAGGAGTCACTTGTTTGTTTGTTGGTCACATGACGTCAGGGAGTGGTTATGTAACGTCCGAAGCAACAGTAAGAAGTGGTCACAGGGAAGCTTTTAAACGAGGCCTTGATCGTTACGTAAAGCCACCGCTGCCATTAGCACGCCACTCTGTCTTGAGGAATTAGGCTGAGATCTCTGCACCTTTTGTCCACAACCCCCCCACCCCCCACCCCCACCCTGCCGACTGCATCAGGACCGCAGACGAGATGTCCTCTCTGTGTAAAGTGGTCGTGTGCTCGTCGTATAGATGTTTGTTTTCCTGCAGGCCTGTTTTCATTCGGCCTAATGTACGAGGTGAAGCATGAGTCATCACCAGGCTCAAGTACAGGGAGGGGGGGGGGAGGGGGGCTCTGATACTGTTCCTCCGCATCAGCTCCACCGACACTGTGACTTTCAGCTTTATACGGTTTATATCGTCTTCTCCAGCTCATTTTCCAGTTTAAACCCTGAACTTCCTGCCGATCAATTCACAGCTCAACGACGTGTGCGTCCTGACTGGCTGCCTGTGACACGTGTGACACGTGTCGTGTCTGACGTGTTGACAGTAAAAGCAAATGAGAACGTTTAGAGACTCAACATTTACCAGAGTTCACAAAGAATGAATCTTTTTTTCTGATCCAGTCACTAATAGGTTTTGATTATTGGACAGACTGATGTTCAGATTCCTCTGATCCCAGTATTGGAGTGGTGCTGGAGGTCAGAGGTCAGCGTGTGGAGCTGCCCCTGCAGGTCAGCTGGAGGTCAGAGGTCGCTCAGTGCTGTTACAGGGATTATCTGCGCATCTCAGCGTTTCCTGCTTCGTCTGTATCCAGTTACATTCAGATCCAGATGTGACGATCAATAATCATTAATAATTAGGTTTGAGACGTTCGTGTTCCAGCGTCGTCTCATCGCTGTCGTCCTGCTCGCGCTGCGTTTGTCCACGGAATCAGATTAAGGAGAAAACGACAGGTTGGACGGACGCGCTCATCGATCGGCCTGCGGAGGAAGCAGGCGGGGGGGTAAATGTCAGAGATGTGATATGTCAGAGTGAGAGAGGTTCACTGTGTCACAGACGGATTTAAACGTATTAGAGACTCACACCAGCTGCTCCGCTTCCTGCAGCTGTTCACATCTGGCTGCTGAGAACCGTTGTTATTTCATTTACTTCACTGAATCCCTTCGTTTCATTAACGTCACGTTCATCAGTGTTTCCACCAAGAGGTTTCTGGGACGTGAACATCCCGGAGTGTTTTCACTTGTTGTAATTGGAGGTAAAAATACATGATGCAGGGATCTCTGGGTAAAATCTCCTGCGGGCCCCCGGGGTCCCATTAAGGAAATGTTATTAGCTGCTCCTCTGTCTGTGCGAGCGTGAAATCCAACGCCTGCAGGAGCGATGTTGTCCTGTGGAGCTTCAGGTGTGTCTCTGAGGACGTGGACGCTCAGAGGGCTTTGATCGCCTCCTCAGACTCAGTAGATTCCTGTCTTTGCTCTTTTGTGTCGTGAAGTGACAGATTGTCGATGTTGTCGTCTAATCTGTGTCGTCTCTGACGTCCTGCTGAGGCTCCGCTGTTTGGTTCTTATCCCCCCCCCCCACTGTGTACAAACCAGAGCCCAGATTAAAGATTACAACCTGCAGCCATGATACATGCAGTGAATCTGATCGGGTCCTCTCCCCTCACAGAAACACTGGGATGTCTCATTGTGTCTCAATAATGCAGAGCTCCAGGCTCTGCTGATAAATATGGCGTCTCGCTGCAGACGCAGTCCGTCCCGTCTGATCTGGACCGACCGCTTCGTCTCCACTTCCTGCACTGCACACGCTCAGGTCACAGTTCAGGGTGAATCACAACTGAGTGGACTCTGACTGTTTGGACGTCACACACGTGTGTCTCTGTTCACTGTTACACAAGCCACACACGCACACACGCACGCACACACACACACACACGCACACACACACACACACACACACACACACACACACACACACACACACACACACACACAGCACTGCTGTGATGTGTGAGAGCGTTCAGGGACAAGCTTGTGTCGGGTCCTCGTCCCTCAGCTCAGCAGAATGTTCTCTGTTCCGTCATTGGAGGTTCCGCAGGTAAACATGACACATGGACGTCACATGGTTAACATTCACTTTCCCATCATGCATCAGCAGTTGATCACCCAACACTGGCGCTCATTGTTGTGACTCGTCTCAAGGTTTCTTTTGTGTTCGTCTCTGACTCGTATCAGATCTGAAGGCCGGCAGCGTCTTTGTCGTCGTAGTGAAGTTGTTGGTTTCTTGTCGGCTGCGGAGGACAAACCTCTTCTTCATGTGACTGGTTAAAAGTAGAAACACCAGAGAGAGACGAGCTCAGAGGATGTAAGAGAAGACGCTTGTTAAACCTGCTCCTGTGTCTGATCCCTGCAGATTATTTACCTTCACTCATTGGTCTTTTCTCATGAGGTCACAGCCTCGCAGCTTCACGCCAAACGTCTCAAACTGAATCAGAGACGTCTGTGTCCCTAAGAGTCTGATGTGTCTCACACTCATGAAGACAGCGGCCGGTCTGGTGACATCTGAAGTTCACTCTTTGATCGTCTAACTGGCCTGAGCCGTTTACCTCATTACTGTTTACGTCCCAGCATCCTTCACTTTGAAGTTTTCACGTGTCGTGTTTGTGGACGTCTCGTAGTCTCGGCTCAGATTTCTGCTCAGAAAGTGAAAATGGACACTGTGGACGGTGAAACTGGACCCGACTGAGTCTGGTGAACGCTGTCATGGCAGCAACAGGGGAGCTGTCCCGAGTGTGTCTCTCGTGTCCTCTGATCAGCAGCTTCAGTGTGTTTGTAAAAATCCTCCTCCAGGTTAAAGTTTTTAGCCGCTCTTTGTTTCAGCTCGTCCACAAACTGAACTCATCAGTTCGAGTCCCTTCATGTGTTCACAGCTGATCTTGAGCTTCAGAGTCTGAAGGTGTGACGAGCCCTGAATGAAGACACGTCAGTTTCCTGTGTGTCCATGATCCAGAAGCTCAGACTTGGTCTCAGCAGCTGCAGCCCCCCCCCCCCAGCGTGTCTCTTTACTATGAGGGGAAGCTGCTGACACTGACCTGAGCAAAACAATAGCCCCGTCCAGCTCGGATCTCATGCAGGTATAAAAATAGTTTGCCGGCTCTGCAGCTTCCTGCTGCTCAACAATAGTCTCTCACGCTCTTTTTTTTTTTTTTTTAAGCAGAAAGACATTTTAAAACAAGACGAGTCGGACGATGATGAAGCTCAGACGAGATACGACATAGAACATGTTAGGCGCAGAGCCAGAGCGTGTGTGGAGGAGGAGGAGGATGTGGGGGAGGGAGCGTCATGTCTCTAACTCCCTGAGGAGGCTGATGTCACTTCCTGCCTCATCGATCTGCTCACAGAGGACCGGACGTCTGAAGCTGGGATTCTTGATTCTGTTCTTCATCGAGCTCCGTTCGTGCTGCGTGTTTCTGCGGCGAGCAGCAGATGCTCATCGGCCCCTCAAGGCCTCGTTCACCGATTAATGATTCAGTGACTAATTCATGTGACTCCACTAATTAGAGCAGCTCCCTGTGTGAGGGACGGGACGCTTGTTTCATACCAGGGTTCACGTCCCTGTGACCAAACCCTCCTTCATCAACTCTGCTTGAACAGGTTGTTCCACACGTTTAATCCCAAACTCCGAGATCAGAGGTGGAAGATGAACGAACCTGAGCTGAACACAAGAGAAGGTCCTGAAGAGGAAGCTCGTCTCCTCTCAGCGGTGGAGACATTCAAAGCTTTATTAGCAGCTGACAGAACAAGACAGAGGACACCAGACGCACTCAGACACGATGAGACGTCACTTCTCTGAGGTCGTAAACCTGAAGACAGAGAGAGAGAGTAGTTTTGTCTCCCATCTGTCCCTCACTCAGAAAATCAATCCTCCCCTCTTGTCCTCAGAGGTCTCAGGTCACCATCTGTGAGGAGGAGGCTCCCAGCTCCTTCTGTGTTTCAGTGTTTTCACATTCGCTCTTGTTTTGGTGAAACACTTGATTGATGCAGCAGCGGTGTGTTCCTCCCCGTCGCTCCTCTCACGTCCTGACGGAACACACAACCTGCTGGTGATGTATCTGACCTCTGACCTCTGTGTGCCGCATCATAAACAATCACACCAGGACGCTGTTATGTCCTGCTCCTTTGTTAAGTGTGTCATCGCACACGTCCACATCAAGACTTTACAAAAACACAATAACACGTTGATCTGTTCACATGTTCAACTTCAACCTTTAGTCCACTTTCCCACGAAATCCGTCTGCTCCTGTTTGTCCCTCCTCTCTGAAGACGCGTCCTCGTCTCCACACAGTGTCAGATGAATGTCTGGCTCTGCTGCAGAGGAGTGATACAGAGTGTCCCGCTCTGGGGACAGCGTGTCCACAGCGGCCGCTCATGTTAAGTAAGGGATTACTCCTCTGCCTCAGCTGTAGTTACAGAGCAGCGCTGACCCCCGCCGGATCGGAGGGCCTCGTTTTTTGGCAGCTGGACAGAGTCACTGGCACGAGAAACACAGTTAATGCTGTAAGCTGTTTACACTCGACACACACGCACACCCTCACACACACACACACACTCACACACTCACACACACACACACACACACACACGTTGTCATGCAGCCGTGTGACGAGAACACAGATGGAAGAAGATTGACTTCAACTCGTTTACACAAATAATCAGAAATCAATCCTCTGTCACCTGCTCACGTGTGGATGAGCCTGTGTGTGTCTGTCTGTGTGTTGTCATGGCTCCGGGTCAGGCTGCAGGATAATTAAGCCCAGAGGAAGTGATCTGGCTCTGGACGCTCGGTACCATCTGCCTCCTGCACCAGACCCAGGTCAAGCACAAAGATCCTGTTTGATAAGAGGAGTCACTCCTGGTGAAAGCTGGCTCACCTCCCCGTCTCTGCAGGAAGTGAGCCGCACACGTCAGCAGACACCGGGTGTCTCTCCTGAATGAATGAGTTTCTCGTGGTCCACGTCGTGTCACTGTCAGTCGGAGTCGAACTGGTGTCGCTGTTGTTTGTCTTTGACCTTTGACCCCTCTCCTCCTGGTGCTGGTGATGTCAGTGACGGGAGTTTGCTCGGCCGGTGGCTGTGGGTTTAAAAACCTCTCTCCTCGTCTTTTCTTCTCCTCAGAACTGTCGTCTTGTTTTAGCAGAGTTTGAAAAGTCCTCGTCTGTTTGTGTGAGGGTGGAATCGAGCCTTGTCTCAGATTATGTGAAATGTAAATGAGTTTGGTGCCGAGGGTTTGTTGTCGTCCGCCTGAGGAGGTTGTGTTTCCAAACAAAGCTGTTGTGTTTGAGTGGACGGAGAAGGAAATGAAAGACAGCGAAGACGACGATGGAGGAGGACGAGGTTTAAAACTGAATCAGGCACAATGTGAGGAGAAGAGGACAGAGAGGAGAGAAGGAAAGGAAGCAAGAGAAGGTTAGAGGAAGCATGGGAAGGAGAGGAAAGTTGATCCCTCCAGTGGCGCCTCCATCAACAAAGCATTGTGGGAGAAAAATAAGGCTTCTGTGAAGCGCAGCTTGTGTGGGAAGCCCCGAATTCCTCCAGAAGTCAAGAGGGAAAACAACAAGTGACGACGGGTCCACAGCAGAGCGTCCAGAGCGTCCAGAGCGTCCAGAGCGTCCAGAGCGTCCAGAGCGTCCAGAGCGTGAATTACTGGGATGTTCTCAGGATTAGTTTAATTCTCAGCCTTTAGTCCGTTTGGTTGATTTTAAAATTCTGCTCTTCTTTGGTTCACTAAGTTCTAAAAATGAAGTGGTGCCTTGTTATTTCTGTAAAAAGTAAAATGAAGACGATAAACTGGAAAAAAAAGTTTAACTAATAAACTTAACGACGAATATTTGTTTTTCCTAAAAGAAGAAATAATGATGACATGGTGATTTTTAGAAATTCAACAATAAGAGCGTGTGTGTGGAGGTCAAAGGTCAGGCTCAGATTTATTCTCCCGCAGACACAAAGGGTTTCTGTCTCTTCGGGACGAACATCAGGAGGAACATCTGTACGGTTCAGTGTGAGTCACACAGACTCTGGATTCTTCTCCTCATTACTGCTGAGCTATTTCAGGAAACCTCTCCTCTGTCTTTAACGTGACGCTGAGCAGCGACACAAAGGGATTCTGGGGAGAGCTGCGGAGTTCTACAGTTCACGATTTATATTCAGACCTCTGACATTTCAGAGAGTGTTTTCAAGTATTTGAGGAAATGGTTTGTTTTCATTGTTCTCATTAATTTACAGAACATCATCGACAGGAACATGTTTGGTGTGTGAACCAGTTGTTGTTGCACTCGATTGATCGTGTAGAGGATCCACACGGTGCGTTGGCCTGGTTCATACTGTGTGTGTGTGTGTGTGTGTGTGTGTGTGTGTGTGTGTGTGTGTGTGTGTGTGTGTGTGTGTGTGTGTGTGTGTGTGTGTGTGTGTTCCTCTCAAGGTCACATTCTCTCCTCAGAGATGAACTCTCTGGGGATGAAGGGGAACGATACACCAGTCTGGCCTCAGTGTCTCTGATTGATGACACACACACACACACACACACACACACACACACACACACACACACACACACACACACACACACACACACACACACACACTCTGAGGTGAAGTGAGGATCTTCACTTTCACACTGTTCAGTATTAACTCAGTGTTATTCTGTGGACACCAGCGCTCTCTGCAGGCCGGACCATGAACTGATTTATGTCTGAAAACCTGGTGTTTCTCCTCCATCGGTGAAACAATGTTTTTAACTTTATATTCTTTATTCTTTATATTCACTTGAGTTTTAAGTTCTTTCTCGTAAATAATAAAAAAATAACTTGACACAAACTGAACTTTTTATTTTAAAAAACCTCACAATTGTTAATTATCAATGATCATTAATGACAAATCATCCGAAAGAATCCAACATATTTATATATGTTTGTATTTGTATAAAGTTACATGTGACATCACTCAGGTTGTGTACTGCTCAGTGCTCTACAGCAGGTGGCAGCACGGAGCTGTGGGGTTTTCTGTATGGAAGGAATTCTGGGAATTGTGTGTGTGTGTGTGTGTGTGTGTGTGTGTGTTTTTCAGAATAAGAGCGAGGTTCATCTAAATCTTTATTTAATTTGTTCTTGTTTTTAATACTTTTTCTTTTTTACTGAACCTTTGGTTTGATTGTATTTGAGTTTTTCTTTAAAAACATTTTAGTTTCATCTCATGATCAAATATAATTCAGACGATGAAGAAGATAATCTGTGTCCACGTCTCACAGGAGGTTCGGTCATCGGTGACTCAGCGTTGTGTGAATGTTGCTCTGACAGTTTCTCAGTTGATCCGTCTCATGGTGTTAATGTGGATCAATCACAGTCATTAGACTTCACACACACACACACACACACACACACACACACACACACACACACGGGACTCTTCACAGTCTCTGAATAATTAATGTCTCCCTCTCTTCTCTCTCTAATGACGTCTCCAGGGAATATCTTGTGTTTGTGTGCGTGTGTGTATGTGTGTGTTCTGTGTGTGCATACATATGTTACCCCCCCCCCGTCACACACACACACTCTTATGGGTTAGATCTGCTGTGATTGGTCGTGCCGGCTTTGATCAACTCTCCTCCCTCCTCACCCCTCCTCACCCCTCGTCCTCAGACCTCCTCCTGCTCCTCACTTCCTGGACTCCCACCAATCGGCTTCCTCGCTTTAACGCGCCGCTACTTCAGAAAAGCATCTGTCCTATTGTAGCCGGGGATTAAAATACAACAGGGAATCTGGACATCAGCTGTCTCCTCTACCTCCCACCTACACACTCAGAAGTGTGTGTGTGTGTGTGTCTGTGTCTGTGTGTGTGTGTGTGTGTGTGTGTGTGAAGAAATTCATGAATTCACAATCAGCTGTTCTCCATCTGTGCTGCAGCAGAGATGAAGGACAATAAAATAAGAAAGTCCTTATTATTATATTATCCAGTGAAATCCTCACGTTCATGTAAACAGACAGTTTCTGGATTTTAAATCAAAGCTGATGAAGAAAAAAGAGTTTAAACACAAACACAAGTGATTCTTCTGAATGTTCTGATGAATGAACTCAGAGTGAAGGTTCAACTAATTCTTTCTGTTCAATGTAAAAGTGTTATTTTACACTTCAGTGTTGTTTCTGTTTCACTCATGACTCTGGTTAGTCTGGTCTCACACACACACACACACACACACACACACACAAACACACACACCGACCCATCACGTGCCAAGCCAGCCGTGCAAGCCCCCAACCAGTCACCATGGCAACAGCCCTGAGTCTGGAACACAGGGTGGGGCAGGGCATCTTCCTTTCCTTTCTCCATCTTTCCTTCCCTTCCTCGTCTGTCCTCTCCTTTCCTTCTCTCGTCTGTCCTTCTCCTCAGTTGTATCTCCTCCTGTGTGTACACACACTCACAATAACACACAGACAGTTGACCTTCAAGTGTTAATGTGGATAAGTGTGTGTGTGTGAGTGTGTGTCTTTGTTACTCGTACACACAGACACACACACACTTTGCCTGTTGAACGTGAATAAACACACACGATCCAGGTGTCTGTACGTGTTGTGTTCACGTGTTCTCGGCCTCTAACGGACACGCTGGTTTTTATCTGATCACATGATTGGTCCATGGTGTTTTGGATGTGGAGGTCTCTTGTGGTTACGGAGTGTGTTAGCTTAGCATTAGCATGAAGGAAACTGAAGTGTGTGCACATTTTGTATTCTCCACCTTTCATGGAGTCGTGTGTGTGTGTTGTGTACACACACACACACACACACACACACACACACACACACACACACAGTTCTGTTAGAAGTGCTGTGCAGCATGTGTCTGCAGCATTTCTATGAGGTTTTGTTGTGTGTGTGTGTGTGTGTGTGTTTGTGTGTGTGTGCGTGTGCGTTTCTCCTCCTGCCAGCAGGGGGCTTCATTACTCCCCCCACCCCACCATCCCACTCCTCAGCCCTCTGCTAACTGACCCATTTTCACTGTCTCCAGGGGGGAGAGAGAGTCGTACCTCCTCCTGCTCCCTCGCTCTTTGGTGCAGAAAATACACTCAGCAGTAAGAGGGAGATGAGGTGTGTGTGTGATTGTGTGTGTGTGTGAGTGTGTGTGTGCGTGTGTGTGTGTGTGTGAGAGTGTGTGTGTGTCATGTTTGATTAAAACGCTCCCCGCTGGGTGTTTTCTAAAGTCGACTGTGGCTCCTGCTTAACCTGTTGTGCAGGTTAAAGTGTGTGTGTGTGTGTGTGTGTGTGTGTGTCTGTGTGTGTGTGTGTGTGTTATTTAAATCATCTCTAACCTGTTAAATTATAGACTGAGAGTCTGCTCTGGATAATTTGAATTTCTCTAAACCAATTACAATGGTTCTGGGCGGAGCTAAGTCCAGGATTCAGTATATTATGGGGGGGGGTCACTGATGAGTCTGCTCTGATGAGACGATAGAAGACGTTTGTGTGCTGGTCCAGGATCAGACCTGACGTTCGTCATTAGAGTAATAATCCTAGCTATAATAATATAAACTGAGACTTCCTGTCGCTCGTGTTGAGCTGGTTTCTTCTTCTCTGCCTCCTCCGGCTCAGCAACAATATGAATTCACTTCTGTTTTCTTTGGAGTTAAATTATTCAGTATTGTCGGTGAGCGTTAAATATTCCATCGTCCGTCCTCTCGTCTCTATCTCTCGGTCTTGTCCGTCTCAGGTTGTTGGGCGTCCCCCTGCCGGCTGCTGTTGACCTCATTTAACCTCCTGGTTATTTTTTTTTTAACTGATCTCCATTTCAAATCTGCAGCTGCTCTCAGTCTCAACATCGTCTCAGTGATGGTGTGATGAGGTTGGTCCTCTCTCTGTGAGGATGACGGGGGGGGGGGTGAAGAGCTGCAGGCTGCAGGTCCTGATAACAACCTCAGTGTCTCCGGAGACCTGCGGACCTGTGTGCTCGCTCCATTCACTCCTCCTCCAGGGTTTCAGTCCATTCACACCTCATCATGAAGCATGTGGCCGTTAGCAGTCAGCGTCGTCATCCTCTCAGCCTCGGTTCCTTCTTCCTGTGATGTCATTTCCTGGAGGAAATGCTTCATTTCTGTCAAATCTGTACAACCTCAGAAATCCAACATGTATTTTCATGAATGGTTTTTGAGATATGAACACTTTCCTCACATTCTCTGGAGACGCTTTGCACATGTGAGTAAACGTTTTGAGGTCGTGACGAGGCCTCGACTCTCTGCTGCAAAAAGAATGAATGTTCTAAACAAAGTTTTTATTCTAGATCCATTTTACGAAGGACAAGGACTCCGTGTCTTTGTCTTCAAGCTCTGGCTATTGAGTTTCTGTCCTCGGGTCTTGTGAAGTTGATAAAATGAACCTTCCTCTTGTCGATAATCCGTCTCCAGTGTGAGTTGGTGTGATGATGTAGTTTTGACTCTGAGAGTCAGCATCAGATCCAGGGTCAGGATTCGTGTCTGTTTCACTGCAGTTCTGTTGGTGGATTCTGTTTCTGACAGATCAGAGATCATTAACCAGTCTCATGAGTTCACCTCCTCACTCTGAACAAGCGGCCGGTGGAATCATCTCACACGTTGGACAACAGGATCAGACTCATCTCAACATCTCTGAAGTCACAGCACCGTCTCAGATCATTTCAAATGATTAGTGAGTTCAAGTTCAAACATCTTTGATCTGAAATGGGTGTAAAGTGAATTTCCAGATTCAGCTCAGTGGTTTATATTATTCATGCTCATCCTCGTCTTCCTCGTCTTCCTCGTTATCAGTGACAAACTCTTCAGTCGCTGTAACATCACACACAAGAAGCGACAACACCACGATATCTGCACTGGATGAAAGAGTCGAGGTGCGTTTGATGTCGCGGCGGCTGTGCAGCAGGCGTTGGCGTCGACTTAACCATCTCCACGTGGAGTTAGCCCCCCCCCCCCCCATCTCTTTCTCTATCTCTGACCGGCTTCTCTAACGTGTTGCTGTCGTCAGGTGGGATGTTGTGAGGGTGTGTGTTGCACACGCAGCTGCAGGAGGAGAAGTGTGTGTGCAGGAGCGAGGTGGAAAGAGAAAGTCGCTGTCGGCTTCTTCTCTAATCTTGATTAATCCCAGTAATAATCCAGGAGGGGGGAGGGGCGTAATCTTCCCCCTCTCACCCCTCCTCAGAGATGGAGGGAGAGAGAGAGAGAGAGAGAGAGTGGACGAAACGTCTCCACTTGAGAGTCCCACCAGAGACGACGCTAACGTGTGTGAGGTGGACGGTTTATCACTACCCATCATGCCTTTCTGCACGTCAGGACAACCGACTCAGTGTTAACATCTAAACAGTCAAATATATTCTGTGTGTGTGTGTGTGTGTGTGTGTGTGTGTGTGTGTGTGTTGGTTTAAAGAGCTTGACAGGCAGAGCTGAGGCTCCTCCTCCTCCTGTAGGTCCCAGTGCAGACTGTAAGACATGAAGTGGACTTTTCTCTGGACGTCAACATTCTGATGAGGAGGAGACGGAGGATTGCTCAGCAGTATTTCTGATGATCACTCACTTATCGATTGAAGGACAAATACTTTGAAGTGTAAAGTTTCCCGTGACAAAGTCAAACCCTGAGTCATCACATCATGAACTGAAAATGTCCAGAGACACTGACTCAGACATTTGTCCTCATTTACATGTGAGGGACATGTAGGGACTTCAGGACAGGACTGCAAACATCTGCAGTGATTCATTAAACAGCAGTAGAGTAGTTATAAAGCGTCTTGAGAGTTTATGTAAAGACACATGGAGGATCGGTGCAGGTGGACGGTCATGTGACATGTGTGTTGTGGTGCCTTAGCGTGGACGGAGGACTCGAAACATATATGACTGATATAGAGCTTTTTAAAATCCTGTTCCTCCTGTGAGTGTTTGAAACTCTGAACCCTGAGTCAAGTATTTATTCTCTCCTTGTGTTTGAAATATATTTTTAGTAAATATAATGGAATGATCTGTGTGTAGCTCCAGAGCCAGGTCCAACCTTTCATGGACTCCACTCCGTGTTTTCCCATCGTCCCCTGCTCCTGTGTGTGTGTGTGCGTGTGTTTCAGTGTGTGTGTGTGTGTGTGTGTGTGTTCGGAGCTGTGGACCGGGGGAATGGGACCGTGTCTGCGGAGCTTTGTGCGTGTGTGTGCGGGCAGAGAGCAGAGATACTGGGGCAGACGTGTGGAGGACAGACCCGGAGCCTCCTCTTCTCAGCCAGCGACACTTGAGTGCAGCTGAAGCCGCAGTGAGGTGGAGGTTCCCGGCGCACTGCTGCGCCGCGCCGCGGGGGATGTGCGCACACAATGGGAGACGACGCGCTGGCACCGTCCGGGACTCGACAACAACGTTCACCCGCGGGTTGTGCGCAATGGAGACCGGAGCTGGATCCTGAGCTGCCCGCCGGACAGGACGGGTCCCGCTGCTGAGGACTCCCTCTGTCCGCCTGCAGGAGTGTTTTTACTCCGGTGCAGAGGCTGCTGTGAGCCGGGGACAGGAGCGGAGGAGCCGCCTGCTCCGAGTGCCTGCTGCCGGTTCGATTCCGCTGGGACGAACCCGGAATGTATTTCCTGCGTCAAAGTGCTGTTTGCACATCTGGATCAGAGGGAAGTCCATGTTTGGAGTCGAACCAGTGTTGGAAACGTCTTCAGCCACAGCAGAGCTTCTCTTCTTAATGTGATGAAGGTCTCACTCGCAGGAACTTCAGCATCTTCTCAGTGTCTCTCAGGAAAGTGGATCTGTGATTAAACACCTTCAGTCGGTGTTCTTTGCTGCAGACTCTTCAGAGGGAGGAGGAGGAGGAGGAGGAGTATGTACCTCCTGGACAGTAACTGCACTGACAGGATGGACAGGGGCACGCCTCAGAGGAAGACCGTGTACCGCATCTCCCTCACCCTGGTGAAGAGGGAGAGTCTGGACGACGAGGATGGAGAGCAGGACCCCCGAAGAGCGGAGAACCCCAAGGTGGGCGCCTTCCGCCGGGAGGGCTCGGTGGAGGTCCAGCGCGGCGGCCTGCTGGAGCAGCTGAAGGAGGTGGAGGACGAGAACGACGACTTGTCCTCGTCACACAGATACATGAGGAACTTCAGGACGTTCAGCACCGGGCAGCTGGAGCTGGGGAGGATGAAAATGTCCAGGAAACAGAACGAGCTGAAGGAAAAGGCCACCAGCCCGTTAGCAGAGCAGAGCAGAGCGACCCCCGAGAGCATCTCAGCTCAGGGTGCAGAGGACGCTCCCAGGGAGGACAGGCGGCAGGAAGCAGAGGATTCAGAGGCGATTTCCTCTGAACCTCCTCAAACAGAGGCTGCGCTGGAGAACGGCAGCGATCAGAAGAAGAAGAGGCTCCTGAAAGCAAAGAGCGTGGAGGAGAGGAGCTCTGACGCTGCTCTGAACGGCGATGAGATGTCTCACTCCAAGAGTAACGGGAAACCAGCGAAAGTAACTTCTCCTGAGACCCCCCCTCCGAAGAGACCACCCGGACTCCTGCGTCGCAGCTTCAGCTTCAGGCACTGGACGGGCGGCGAGCTGCTGCGTCTGCGGGCGCTCTCCAAAGACAAACACCACAGCAGCTCCGGTTGCATCACCCGTGACGCGGGGCCTGAAGGCGGTGAGGTGACCCCAGAGGCTGCCGCTGTGCCGCCACCTTCTCGCCACAACGACCTCACCAGAGAGAAGAGCAGGACCCTGGAGGTCGGAGCCGTCCTGAACAAGACGGACTCCATGACGGAGCTGAGCCGCTGGGAGAGAGCTCGCGGCAACAAGAACCGAACGCTGGACAACAGCGACCTGCAGCGTCTGGCGGCCGAGAAGGACGCACCAGGAGGGGGGTTCCTGCTGCGGGGCGGAGGCGGTCGCTCCAGTGAGAGGCGTCTGGTTCGCTTCTTCAGCGGGATCTTCTCCAGGAGGGACGGGGCGTCCACTTCCACGCCGGTGGGAAGCCCCAGCACCAACCGGTCCCTGCGGCGGAGCAGGAGGGCGGCGCTGTCTCAGTCCAGTACGGAGAGCATGAACGGAGGAAGCACTGACGGTAAAAACACGTCTGACCTCTGTGTTCGTCTGTCAGCTGGAGGGTTTGACCATGTTTCATTCACAGGAAATGATGAGTTGATTGGTTCTGAACGACTCAAGCTCGTGACGTGTCAGTTTGGCGCCTCGTCATCTCTGTGAGTTTGCTTCCTCGGGTGGTTTCACTTTTAGAGACGTGAACGTTGCTTCCTCCACCCTAATTATCTTCTGACCCCCGAGG